>NC_047088.1:86843718-87146748 GCF_902459505.1 Geotrypetes seraphini | reverse complement strand
GTTCCGTAAAGCGGCGAGGTCCCAAGACAGGGAAGGTAGTTCCCCATTGTGACATAGCATACAGAGTACATACCTTTCAGAACAGGACGCTAAACTGCGTCTTGCTCCTGAGATGGCTCCCACAAGGTGACACTCAATTTGAATGATCCTGATAGTGAGACATGAGCACAGGAAGTGCGTCATCAAAGACGCTATTCGCTAGACTAAGTTGTATGTCAATGAGTCACTGAAGGGGCAGGACAAAAATGCAGATCCATGGGAAATGTAGTGTCTGACCAAACTCAACTTAATAAACTGTGCATGTATTAACAGTGTGTAATATGTGAGCAAAACCTATTTGGAGGAAAACAAAACTCAAAAATAGATAGAGATCATGTGAGACAACTGACCTTAAAACAAAATGTTACCATAAAACAAAAATAAGTGAAAACATCAGAAAAAGTGTCAATAAAAAGTAACAATGAACAGTATCAATAAAAAGCACTCCAGTCCAGTCTTTGATTTAAGCCCACAGGTTTCTCACTATTCAGAAGGTGAATCCAGAACTGTTCAGCTTGTAACAAACGGTGAGATCTGTTGTTGACATTTTCTCTAATGTGGTCAATGCAAAAGCAACATAACACATTGAACATGTGATTATATTCTAGACAATGAACCACAAGTGGAGCTTGAATTTTATTATTATGTAAACAACTTTTGTGTTCTGTCATACGCCGCCTAAAAGAACGTGTAGTCTGTCCAACATAGATCTTTAAACAGGGGCAGATGATGGCATAAACAATAAAAGTAGTAGTGCAGGAGGTCAGATGTTTAAGACCAAAAACTTGACCCGTGACAGGGTGTGTAAAACTGTTGGTTATCTCCATTGTTACCTCGCAAGTCATACATGCTCCACATTTGAAGTGTCCGGCTGAAGAGCTGATAGTCTCAGAAGGACTTGCTTGTGTGACATTGACGTCAGAGGGACTTAACTCTTTAAAGTTCCTTTGGCGTGTAAATGCGATCCTCAAATGTGTTTCAGTGAACAGTGGATTTAACTTCATGATCTCCCAATGTCTCCGTAACATCTTTGTGACTGCATTCATTCTGGGAGAGTACTGCAGGATACATGTGGCCACGTTATCGTCAAGGTCCTTGTCTCTCGGGGTAAACAAGAGGTCCCTATTCAGGAACTTTGCCCTTTTATAAGCCTTCTTAAGTGTTGGACCCGGGTAACCTCTCGTCTTTAATCTGGCATATAACTACTTGCTCTTGAGTTTATAGTCAGTAAAATCCGAACACAAACGACAATATCTGAAAAACTGAGAGGTTGGAAAACTTCGTTTCAAAGGTTACTAGAGATTACTAGAGAAATCAAGAAACGTGTTTCTAAATGTGATCATCCTATATACTGAAGTCTCAATCACCCCATCTTTCTTGGTGACTAGAACATCCAAAAAAGAGATCTGGCATGGGTGACAAGTCATGCTAAATTCGATCTTAAGATGTCTAGAATTCAGCCAGATATGAAATAAATCAAGGTCTTCTCTTGTGCCTGTCCAGATGATAAATATATCATTGATAAACCGCAGCCACGTTGACACCCACTTGGAAAATGGGTTGTTGACAATCCAATCATTCTCAAATTTTTGCATGAATAAATTTGCTATTGAGGGGGCCATAGTGGCCTCCATGGCTACACCTGAAATTTGTTGAAAAAATTGATGCAAGAATCTGAAATAGTTCTTCCGCATTGCAAGAGACATTAGTTCAATAAGAAAATCAATAGGAATCCTGGGATTAACCATGTCGTTTTGAAGGAACTCTCTAATGATGGTAACAGCTTCTGCTTGTGGGATAATGGTATATAAGGATTTAACATCAAATGTGACAAAAAAAGGTTATGTTGTCTACAGAAGTGACATTAGAAAGTTTTACTAAAAATTGTGAAGAATCACGTAGGTATGAGAAACCCTGAGGTACCAGAGGACGTAGGAAGATATCCACAAAGGTTGAAAGGGATTCAAGGATAGAGCCCCTACTAGATACGATTGGGCGACCAGGAGGATTTACCAAATCTTTATGAATTTTGGGCCCATCATTTTTTGACACCCACCCCCATCTATATGAAAAATATGATTTTTAGTAGCAATCCACATATCACACAATAAGAGTGTACCTAGGAAAAGGCAGCATCTTAAACTGCAGTGAGCATTAGAATAGAGAATGACACGGTGACAAAATTCATCACTGTTCCCGTCCCCACGGATAACCGCGGGAAATTAATCCCATGTCATTTTCTAGTGTCTATTTCAACCTCAGTCCTTCTACACCAGCATTCTTCAAAGCAAAGCTTGCGGGTCAGGGTTGTGCCTAATTATACTCTGATTCTTCCCTCAATCCTTAAAGATGACACGAAGATGGTTTCCCGCGGTTATCCGCGGGGATGGGAACAGTGATGAATTTTGTCACCATGTCATTCTCTACACTAGAACACCAACACATACATTGTAAAACTAAACAAGTCAGATCCTGCACAGTCAATTGATCCTGTACAGTCGATGCTATCAGAAAGCCATGTCCCTTTCATACACACAGACAGATACACCCTCGCCCAATATGGAATAATCACAAATTAAAAATAGAAATATGTAGACAAAAGTTAAACTGAACCGCCAAGAAACCAGACTCTGCATACAATGCAACACCACAACACCACAAAAGCAGTAATACATGTCCTCTAATACTGTGCAAAATACATATAGACAGTAGATGTAAATTTGAAAAAACTGATACATAACAATCACCACTTTACAAATTAACAAATAAAAATAAAACAAATAATGAGAAATAAGAAAATACCATTTTATTGGACTAATCCCTGTAAGCTCGGTCCCCATGCCCGCAAACCACCTGATTCCATCCACACAAGCCTTGAATTGTTTTATATTGAACTTATATTAAAGTATAAAAAGAAACAATATTCTGTACAATTGTCAATTTATAAATCAGCGTATTCTCCCCACTCTCTCTTCCCCATTTCCCTTCAGCATCCTCAGCCCACTCTCTTCACTTTCCTTCAGCGCACGCACATAAAAACAAGCAAGTATATATAATTTTCATTCTATTCACTCATAGAAATTAAAGTCTAAATAATGCCAGTCACAAAAATAATTCCCTGCACAGTCAAGCCTGCAAGGATTACTAGATGTCTTTCAGCAGCTCCCCTCCCTCCCTCCCCCTTACCTTCGTGGTCAAGTCAAAATGATCTACCAACAATAAAATTTTAAAAATACAAAGCACACTGTACGCAGAGAAAATGTTAATTATCATTTATGTTCCACGGGTTTTCAAAGAGGTCAAGGCAGATGACTTTATGCAATGTCACCTCAGTAACAACTATACAAAAATAAACAAATATCCCCCCTCCCTTTTTACTAAACTGCGATAGTGGTTTTTAGCGCAAGTCGCTGCGCTGAATGCCAAACACTGCTCTCAATGCTCATAGGCTCCCTGCGCAAAAAACCGCTATTGCAGTTTAGTAAAAGGGGGCCATAGTGCAAAATATAGACAGCATATATAAATTCTCAAAACGGACACATTTTGATCACTAAATTGAAAATAAAATCATTTTTCCTACCTTTGTTTGGTAATTTCATCAGTCTCTGGTTGCACTTTATTCTTCTGACTGTGCATCCAATATTCCTTCCCTTCTTTCAGCCTCCTGTATGCTTCCTCTACTCCAGACCTCATTCCCTCCCCCCAACTTTTTCTTAGTTTTATCCTGCCCCCTTCTTTCTTTCTCTCTCTCTCCCAGCCCTTTCTTTCTGTATATCTGTCTCTCTCTCTCCCTCTCTCCATGCCCCATTTCTTTCTTTGTTTCACCCTGCCCCCTTCTTTCTTTCTCTCTCCATACCCCCTTTCTTTCTCTGTCTGTCTGTCTCTCTCTCCGTGCCCCATTTCTTTCTTTCACCCTGCCCCCTTCTTTCTTTCTCCATGCCCCCTTTCTTACTGTATGTCTGTCTTCTCTCTCCATGCCCCATTTCTTTTTCATCCTGCCCCCTTCTTTCTTTCTCTCTCCATGCCCTCTTTCTTTTTCCGTCTGTCTTTCTCTCTTCGTGCCCCATTTCTTTGTTTCACCCTTCCCCCTTCTTTCTTTCTCTCTCCATGCCCCCTTTCTTTCTCTATGTCTGTCTTTCTCTCTCTCTGTGCCCCATTTTTTTTTCTTTCTTTCTTTGTTTCACCCTGCCCCCTTTCTTTCTTTCTGGCTCCATGTTCCCCCCTTTTTCTTTCTTTCTCCCTGCCCTCCCCCATGCCACCGCCATTGGGAAACATGCTGCTGCCGCCGGGGAAAGACTGCCACTGCCGCCATCGGGAACAGGCCGGTGCAAAGTTCTCCCTCCCTGCTTTTCTTTCCCGCAGGGCCGACCAACTCTCGCCGCCGGACGCCACTGATAGAAACCAGACATATACCAAATAACAAGGCAGGGGTGGAGTATCACAGCCACATCCCACCCACAATACACTCACCGACAATCTGGAGGATAAAGGAAAGAGAGAGGCCACAGCACGTGGCATCCCCCCGGCAGGGAGGAACAAACAGACATACCCCAGCACATCACACCACACACAAGCATTCAACCCCCCCCCCCCCTCATTCAAACCCCAGTCCCTGTTAAAGCATGGCGAAATCCCTGCTAAACCCAAACTTCAAAAACAGTACAAACATGCAGCCCCAGGCCAGACCGAAGCGGGCATTAATCCTGCCCTATAAACTGAAAGCCCAAAAGATCTGCATCCTCGGACAAAGAAAGCCAAGTACGGGCCACAATATGGAATAAGAGCGTATAACACGCAGCACAGCAAACCATAGATATAACCTAGTGAGGAGCAGGCCTCGGAATGTCTCAGCAACAAAAAGACAGTGTCACAAATAGTCAAAGCAGTTTACCAACGGCCCACCAAGGGGTGGGGGGAGAACAGGAACAAGAACTAACAGGCCTGTGAATCACAATAGGGCAAATCCCCGTAGGCCCCACACATCAGGGACAAATGGCACGCCAAGCAGCGTGCAGCTGGAAAAATCCATCCAAAATCCAGATGGTGGAAGGCTTGGAAATATGGGCCCAGATCATTTCTAGTGCAGTGGGCCTGTAGGGCAACTAAGACGAAAGGAGAGGCTGTGGTGCAGCAATAGAGTGGCAATTCCTGCGAGTTAGCTGTGCATAAGAAGAGATGCTCCCATGCACAAACACATGCGAACAGACAAGAGAGGTGAAAACATCCGAGCATGCCACACATCAGGCTCTCTGTGATCCACCCACTAGGGAGCTGGTAAGTGGTAGAGTCTTTCCCAGCATCGCTGTAAGATCCATCAATTTCAAAGGGTAGAAAACTGGCTTAGCCGAGACCTGATGCGGGGCAGAATCATGAAGCACGCCGATCCCCGGATGCCAAGACAGGGAGAGTTTTAATGAACCCCTGCAGCTCAGCAGGAGTGTTGTAGAAGACTGTGGCGTTATTGTAGTTCACACGGGCCCTAGCGGAATACAGCAGAGAGAAGCGAATGCTGCGCTTGAACAATTCATTGCAGTGGAGTTCCATGGCTCTACACCAAGAGGATACTGGGGCGAGAAGTCTTGGAATATCAGCCCTTTATTGCCCTCCATTTGTAGATTAAGGTCTTTCCCCCAGCAATAAAGGGTCAGTATGCACTTCTTAAGGGCATGGTTGAGGAATCTGGCTATGACCGGCCTGGGCCGCGGATCCTCACCACAGTGGGTGCCCAAACAGTGTGTGCGTTCAATGGAAAAAGGCGCCAAGGGTTCAAGAAGTGCGACGGCCTTAGGCAGCTATCCCTCCAGCCACTGGCTAAGATCAACATCCCTGATGGTTCTGAGGATCCCCACAAAACGCAAGATGTTGCACCAGCCATGTTCTCATGGTCCTAAAGGCGCTCCGCCATAGATTTATTAGCGGACTCCAAGGTGTAAAGACATTCTTTGAAATTGGCTGCGGAATCTTCTTGATGGGCAATCCGATCCTCAGCACGCTGAAGCCAGCCAGCCTGGGAGTCCAAGCTTTCCTTAATACCCTCCATGAAGGTATGGATGGTGGCCAGCTTCTCCTCCATTACCAGCATGAGGGATTGTGAGAGTTCTTGGACCTCGGCCGCCTCCAGCGTGAAGACAGGTGCCTCGTGCGTCTCCGCCATCTTGTCATCCTGTGCCCCTGGTTTGTCCTTCGTGGTTCAGGCTGATTTTGCAGCCATTAACACTCCCCATTCAGAACTGAAGTGGTGTTGCGGGCTCAGAAAAGTGAGGGCTACAGAGTCCGCGATTGCTGGTGCAGCGCCAATGGGGTTTTTTTGCCGGTTTAGTAAGCAAGAAGTATCGGCGTGGCCTGGAGCTGCACTGAGACACGTCCGTTCAGCTTCCCAGCATCACGTGCCCCCCACCCCTCCCCCCCCGGTTTGTGTTTTTACGTGCAAGTTAGCAGATATAGTAAGAGTGTTTACATATTTCCAACTATAGCTTTACATCCAAAACTTTGGATTGTAAAAGGTAAGTAACTTAACTGTATAATTGTTATGATCGTATAGAAGGTGTGTGTATTCCCACTCCTATCATTTAATTTTTGGAGATCAAACACTGTAGAGGTTATGGCTACTTCAAGACGCCTGCTTGAATCATCCCAAAGTATTTTACTATATTTGTCCTGGCAGATCCCACTCTTGGAAGTGATTCATATCTACTCTTTACACTCCACTCAGTATTTTATAGACCCTGTCATATCACCCCTGAGCTGTCTCTTCTCCGAGCTGAAGAGCCCTAGCCACGTTAGCTTTTTTCATAGGGAAGTCATACACAATGGCATAGTTAGGGGGAGAGGGAGAGCCCACTTTAGCCTTTCTTCATAGGGAAGTCATACCCAGTGGCTTAGTAAGGGGGTGGGGAGCAGTCCGCCACAGGCGCCATCTTTGCGGTGGGCTCCAGCACCTCTCTTCCTCTCCATCCCCTTCATGTACTTCTTTAAATGCTCGCTGGCATAAGCAGCATCTTCCACTTGCTGCTCGTACTAGCCTCAGCTCACTTCCTGTTATAATTCTCTGATCTGTGATTACCAAGAAAATTCTGAACATGAATGCTTCACATGCTGCTGATTCAGCTGGGTTCAGCTTCTGTTAGAACACATCATCAAAGATCAGTTCACAGATTTCAGGTCCAACAAAAACACCTTCTTTGATTTTGGCTTCACTTTTCTCGAAACCAAACATACTTCTTAGGTGCTGAAACACATCACCATTTCTGTCCATCACTTTGACAAAATTTTTCAGCAGACCCAGTTTTATATGACGTGCTGGAAGATAAATTTTCTCACAATGTATCTGCCAGGTATGGATTCATCTCGGTTTGGCCATTGTTTCTGCCTGTAGTGGTTGGCATCATCACAACTGTTCCAAAGACACAAGAAGCACATGTATTTGGTGTACCCCAGTTGCAGACCCAGAAGGAATGGCAACATTGAGATCACCAAAGTGTCTCCATTGACTCATCCTTCAACCCAACTGCATGAGCAATAGGAACAAATAGCAAAAAACAAAAGAGAAAACTGCAGACAAGATGCAGGCTGTGTTTATTAAACCAAATACAATCCAAGCTTCCCATCTACACACCCACCCGCACCCGCCACTCAAAATCGAAAATACGCCTACACATTCCCCCTGGAAGGTCCCTCCTCTCAGAAACTGCCCGCAAACGATCCTACAGCCACTTCATTCCACATCTCTGGAACCAACTTCCCCCTCAACTCAGACAACAGAACTCATTATTGACATTCCGTAAAATGGTAAAGACCCTCCTCTTCAACTAAAAGTCACCCTCAGTCCACACCCCCCTTAAACCCCCCTCTCTCTTCCCTCCCCTGTCCAACTTCTCCCTAAATTTCAGTACAGTCCTCTTAGTCTGTACTCTGATAAATTGTACCGAAACTCAAATAACTTGTACTAAACTAAACTACTCATATCAAACTAAACGACTGATACTAAACTAAACTAAACTACATATACTTAAACTCTACTCTTAATTTACTGTATCTCCCTGTATTTAACTACTTCGCAGTCCTGTATGTCCAAACATTTAACCTATAGAACATCTTATTTGTCTAATTACTCTCCATTGTGTATGTTTATCTGTAGACCGTTCTGAGCTACTGGGAGAACGGGATAAAAATCTAAATAAATAAATAAATACAAATATAAAATGCAGTAACTATTGTCACCCTTTGTTTTAAAAACCCTGGAACCTGACACGGTCCGTGTTTCGGAGAACACGCCTTTTTCAGGGATCCTAATGAATATAAATATAAATAACACAACTAAGAATACGTACTTCATGACTGGACAGGTGGTGTGCGTAAAATAACCTGTGTGGAAAAAGGAAACAGCAAACGGCAAAAGGAAAAATTGAGAAAGAATGGTTTCCATTGTGTAAAAGTACCACTTAAAGGCTTGCTTTGCTTGAATCAATGAATAGTCTCCATTCGTCAAAAACATGTTAATATCCCAGTTCATCAATATCATTACAGAAACAAATAAGGTAAGGAAGCCAGGATGGTGTGACGATCACAGAAAAAAAGATATTTTGGTGTCCTGCCTTATAAGATTCCATTGCATCAGCCTTGAACGCAACAATTCTGCTTTCTCCTTTGACAGTGACAAGTCTCTAACCGGCTCCCTCCTCTGTCTTGTTGCAGCGTTTGCGCATTTGTGCGGCCCCAGAAACATTTTTTTTGGCCAATGCGGCCCAGAGAAGCCAAAAGGTTAGACACCCCTAATTTAAATGGTCCTTTTTCTTAGATATTTCTGGGCCAGAAACCCAGAGTGCTTAGGTTCCATCTGCTGGAGTCTCTATCAAAGCTCATTCCAGCCCATCTTAACCATCCCAGCCATCGAAATCCTCCCCAGCCTGTCCTCCACTGAATATATTGTTAGATTTGTGGGATATAAATATTTTAAATAAAAATAAAATAAATAAAATGCTTGTTGATCAGTGTAATAGGACATTAGCTCCTATCCCATGACTTTCTAATTTCCTAAGAAGTTTTTCATAAAGTATTTTAACAAATGAGGTATTTTTCATGAGGTATTTTACACAATATCAACTGGCCAACTTTATCCTCATGTTCATTTACCCTTCAAAGTAATGCAATATATTAGTGAGGCAATATTTCCCTTGACTAAATCCATGTTGGCTTTCTCTCATTAATTCATACTTATATATATGTTAAGTCATTTTGTTCTTTATAATAGTCCCCACCATTTTGCCCGGCACTAAAATCAGATTCACCGGTCTATAAATTTCCTGGATTACCTATGGAACCCTTTTCAAAAAATCGGTGTCACATTGGCCACCCTCAAATCTTCCGGTACTATGCTGGACTTTAAAGAAAAAATAGAAATTACTAACAATAGATCTGCAAGTTCATTTTTCAATTCTGTCTGCACTATGGAATGTATACCATCTGATCCAGGCGATTTGCTGCTGTTCAATTTGTCAAATTGACCCATTACATCTTCCAGTGTTAGAGCTTTGTTTGAGCTTCTCTGGTTCATCAGAACTGAATAACATTTCTGGCACTGGTAACTCCCCTACATCTTCCAGTGAAGCCTGAAGAGGAGAATTCATTTAATCTATCCGCGATGGTCTTGTCTTCCCTGAAAGCATGCAATGAACCAATTCTCATGCTTTGCATATCATTATCATCATCATCGTGCTACAAGTGGTTGTTCTGAACCTCTACTATATTTTTATTAAGCTGCTTATGGAGTCCTTCCTTCGCACCTATCTGGTTGCACAAGACCCCACTGATTAATATATTCCTGTTTCTATGTTTATGGTTCATTTTTATCCTTTAGATGCATGGATCCTAATATACCATTTGTCTACTACAAGAAACCATCATCAATCTCACTGAAGCTGCTAAACTTGCAAATAGGTGGTTCAATCAATGCTATGCAGCTCCAGCTGTGGGGGGGGGGGGGGAAAGAGAGTCACCACATTCATAAATCATTCCCTTTTACAATTACATCTCATTCCTTTGACCTTCAAGGTTACTGGTCCAAATTAGAAGGCACTATTGAAAACAAACCTCTAACCCTCATCAATCTATATGCTCCAAACAAGGATGACCCAGATTTTTTTTTTTTAACATCTCAGTTCAAATAATACCAACTCACTGAATGCTATCACCTTGTAGGTGGCGATTCCACCTTTCCACTGGACTCTATACTGAATAGATTCTCACAATACCGTCCAACCAAAGTCAGAAATACTATAATGTCTCATACAATCAGACTGTTGGTGTCTTTTGAATCCTTCCTTGGAAGACTATACTTTCTATTCCAATGTGCATCACTCATAGTCAAGAACTGATTACTTCTTAACTTCTAAGGATCTGATTCCCAGACTGCAATATGCCAAAATTCATAAAATATCCATTTCAGACCACACTGCAATATACTGTTCACTAAACTGGTCCATTGAAAAACTCATCTTGAAAATGGAGACTTAACCCCAACTTTCTTCAAGGCCCATCATTTACCGTATTTTCACGCATATAACGCGCGCGTTATACGCGTTTTTACCTACCGCGCATACCCCTCGCGCGTTATATGCGTGAGCGCGGTATACGAAAGTTTTAAAACATAGTTCCCACCCCGCCCGACGCCCGATTCACCCCCCCCAGCAGGACCACTCGCACCCCCACCCCGAACGACCACTCGCACGCGCTCCCACCCGCACCCGCATCCACGATCGGAGCAAGAGGGAGCCCAAGCCCTCTTGCCCGGCCGACTCCCCGACGTCCGATACATCCCCCCCCCCCGGCAGGACCACTCGCACCCCCACCCCGAAGGACCGCCGACTTCCCGACAATATCGGGCCAGAAGGGAGCCCAAACCCTCCTGGCCACGGCGACCCCCTAACCCCACCCCGCACTACATTACGGGCAGGAGGGATCCCAGGCCCTCCTGCCCTCGACGCAAACCCCCCTCCCCCCCAACGACCGTCCCCCCCCCAAGAACCTCCGACCGCCCCCCCAGCCGACCCGCGACCCCCCTGGCCGACCCCCACGACCCCCCCACCCCCCTTCCCCGTACCTTTGGAAGTTGGCCGGACAGACGGGAGCCAAACCCGCCTGTCCGGCAGGCAGCCAACGAAGGAATGAGGCCGGATTGGCCCATCCGTCCTAAAGCTCCGCCTACTGGTGGGGCCTAAGGCGCGTGGGCCAATCAGAATAGGCCCTGGAGCCTTAGGTCCCACCTGGGGGCGCGGCCTGAGGCACATGGTCGGGTTGGGCCCATGTGCCTCAGGCCGCGCCCCCAGGTGGGACCTAAGGCTCCAGGGCCTATTCTGATTGGCCCACGCGCCTTAGGCCCCACCAGTAGGCGGAGCTTTAGGACGGATGGGCCAATCCGGCCTCATTCCTTCGTTGGCTGCCTGCCGGACAGGCGGGTTTGGCTCCCGTCTGTCCGGCCAACTACCAAAGGTACGGGGCAGGGGGGTGGGGGGGGCGGGGGGGTCGCCAGGGGGGTCGCGGGTCGGCTGGGGGGGCGGTCGGAGGTTCTTGGGGGGGGCGGTCGTTGGGGGGGAGGGGGGTTTGCATCGAGGGCAGGAGGGCCTGGGATCCCTCCTGCCCGTAATGTAGTGCGGGGTGGGGTTGGGGGGGCGCCGTGGCCAGGAGGGTTTGGGCTCCCTTCTGGCCCAACTACCAAAGGTACGGGGAAGGGGGGTGGGGGCGTCGTGGGGGTCGCCAGGGGGGTCGCGGGTCGGCTGGGGGGGCGGTCGGAGGTTCTTGGGGGGGGCGGTCGTTGGGGGGGAGGGGGGTTTGCGTCGAGGGCAGGAGGGCCTGGGATCCCTCCTGCCCGTAATGTAGTGCGGGATGGGGGTAGGGGGTCGCCGTGGCCAGGAGGGTTTGGGCTCCCTCCTGGCCCGATATTGTCGGGGAGTCGGCGGTCCTTCGGGGTGGGGGTGCGAATGGTCCTGCCGGGGGGGGGGGGATGAATCGGACGTCGGGGGGGGTGAACGGAGAGTCGGGACAGCGCACGGAGAGGCGGGGCAGTGCACGGAAGTCAGGGGGGTGAACGGAGAGTCGGGACAGCGCACGGAAAGTCAGGGCAGTGCATGGAAGTCAGGGGGGGTGAACGGAGAGTCGGGACAGCGCACGGAGAGGCGGGGCAGTGCACGGAAGTCAGGGGGGGGTGAACGGAGAGTCGGGACAGCGCACGGAGAGGCGGGGCAGTGCACGGAAGTCAGGGGGGGTGAACGGAGAGTCGGGACAGCGCACGGAAAGTCAGGGCAGTGCACGGAAGTCAGGGGGGGGTGAACGGAGAGTCGGGACAGCGCACGGAGAGGCGGGGCAGTGCACGGAAGTCAGGGGGGTGAACGGAGAGTCGGGACAGCGCACGGAGAGGCGGGGCAGTGCACGGAAGTCAGGGGGGGTGAACGGAGAGTCGGGACAGCGCACGGAGAGGCGGGGCAGTGCACGGAAGTCAGGGGGGTGAACGGAGAGTCGGGCAGCATGCGCGGTATAATCGTGAGCGCGTTATACCAAAGTTTTTGTGCTTATCATCGTGATTTCTGCGCGCTATACACGTGTGCGCGTTTTATACGGGTGCGTGTTATTTGCGTGAAAATACGGTATATCTCATATCAGCACAGCTTCTCAAGACTTTTTCTTCTGCAACTCCGATTCAAATGTTTCTTACACAATACTCTGGGAAATAATACAAAACTTGGCTTCAAGGAGAAACGATTAGTTACTCCTCCCACCAAAGTAAGACTGTATACTTGAATGTACAAATTGATCAACTGGAATAGGAAATCTCTGCCTTGAAACCTCTATTATATTCCAACTATGACCATAAACTTTTCTTGACACTTTTCATTTCATTGAAACGAATAGTGTCAAGAAAAGTGTGGAATAACTTATAAGTTTCATGGCTCCAGCTTATACCAGTTCCAATCTCAATATGGCTGCTAAGATCTCCTGGGGTAGTCTCACAAGCCATTTTGAAGGAGGAACTGGCCTTGCGCAGAAGCAAGTAGGGATTTTTGCTGCACCCATTACCTACCCAGGACACAAGACGGGGCTGCCATTGGTGGAGGGGTTCCTGTTTTATCTGCCAATTGTCCAGATATGGAAACACTTAAAACTCATTTGTATGGAGGATTGCTCTCACCACTAATAGGCACTTGGTACATACTGTTGGAGAGGAAGCTAGACAGAACTTTGTACCGGAAGTGTTGATGAACTATCTGAAAACACATTTCTGTGATCGAGATGTATGGATATGTGTGTGTAGGCTCTTTGAAGTCAAGAGAGCACAGCCAATCATTTTGTTCTAGAAGTGGGTATAGAGTTCCCAGAGATAGCATGGCAAACTTTTCTTTCACTAGATATTTTCTGAGGTCTCAGAGGTTGAGAATTAGATGTAGAACTCCCGTATTTTTTGGAATTAGAAAATACCTGGAATAGAACCCCTGATTTTTCTGAGAAGGGGGAACTACTTCTATGGTGTTTAACTGAAGTAGAGCTCATCTTCTACGGTCCTACTCTAGGTCTTTCAAATTTGAACACAAAATGGAAATATTTAAGCAATTCTGCTTTATTCTTATCAACTTCTATGTATTGCTTCTTTTCATCTTTAAACCTCATAGTGCCACTATTGCACTTCTTCCTATCACTAACATATCTAAAAAAATTAATGTGCTGTCTCCCATCTGTATTAGCTATGTTTTATTGCATGTTTGCTTTCCTGATTACTTTTCCAGCTTCCCTTACCTTTTTCAGGCAGTGTGGCCTGTCTTTCTCATTCTTTAGAGTTATTGTAATTCATGATTGTTTAACCTCTGTTCCCTTACCATTTCAGCTACTACTTTTAAAAACCAAAGTAGCTTTATTTTTATTTACTTTCCTAACAAAAAAGGTTTGTCATCTTTAAAATAGCTGCTTTTAGTTTTGCCCACTGCTTTTTTACTTTATTGGGTGATCTTATGGATAAGTAGACCAACCTCAATTTTGTTGATTTGCAGCTTTTTGGATCTAATATATCAAGACATCAATATTTACCTATGGACAAGTGAACTAAGCTCAAGTCAATGAATTTCACAGATTTTTTGCATGTGAATAAATGAGCTGACATGGACAACTAGGGTATCCAGTTGGGAAAAATGGGTAATGCCACTCGTCTGTAAGACAATCCAATTATCCTCTATATGTGTAACCATGCTCTTAACAGTTCAATGGGGATAATACTGAATATTCCAAATATTTCCAAATAAATGTTACCCACAAAAATCTCTTGAACAGCAATCCCTTGGTCATTGATCTCCACAGCCGAGGGGCATTTTTTTAAACTAGTTATACAAATGAAGTGGTACTTTACACAAGGGGAAAAGATGCTTTCAAAATCGCAGTTGGGTACCCAAACTGAACAGAAGCATTCCAGTAAATGAGGGTTCACATTTGTAAGTGTACTTTTGAAAATCCCCATGTACATGCATAAATTAACCTAGAAAGTTTGATCATGTCAAATAGCAGTTGTAAATATAAGCATGTAAATTGCATGGAGTCATTCCTAAAACAAAAGGATTTACATCCTTTTGTTTTGAAAATTCACATGTAGAATTGAATATGGCAGCAGATAAATTCTATGAGATGGCCCGCCTAGTCAGCCCCATTTTCCCTGCCTAAATATATGTTAGAATATTCTTGCAGTTTGATGTTGTCTCCAGTGTTTTGTAATGCTGGAGCATCTATAACACCATTCAAATGCTGGCTGTTTTCTCCTCTTTTATCCCATACAATTTAGGATATAGCGTTTTAATATTACTCCAACATTCAAAACCCCAATTCATTCTAACTTTTAATTTCCCCATTCACTCTTATCACTGTACGCCATCTATCCTAAGCATGTTGAAGTCCTTCTGGCTTCTAGAAAAGAATCCACTAGGAATTCTTATGCTTTCAAACAGAGGAACATTATTGCTATGTAGACAAAATTTCTTGGTCCCATCTTTTGTCTAACACTAACATTTTTTCAGTACCTTCTACAGGTCTCAGAATGTGGTCTCAAAATCAATGCAGTTATGGCTTAACTTAGTGCAACTAGTAATTACTAATCAATGTCTGTCCATCTTCCAGTTCCCATATTCATAGGAGACTATATCAGTTGAAGCTTTCTTCGTTACAGAACATCAACATGGCTCATTTCAAGTTTCTGAATTTTACAATAAAAGTATGCAACCTGAAAGGCAGTGCAGGTTATGGGGAAGAGCAAAGTAGTAACTCGGTGGGAAAACAATTTCTGTTTGCATAATCAAGAATATCATCCTTTTTGTTATACAGGTTATCTGGTTGCTCAAATGAAAGGCATATAACTCTGGAAAGCTAGTCAGAAATAATGTTTTATTGAACTAACAATACTGTATTATCACCTACAATTTATTCACTTGTATGTCTATGTATCCCCAGTGGCTTACACAGTAACATGCTATTTTATTAATGATTTTCTACAAAGCTTGGGAAAAAGCTTGGTGCACATAATGGATATCATAACTCCATGTGCATAACATCATTAAAGAATATAAATGAGTAATTATACTTGCAGACTTCCAAAGATATTTTTTTCAAGAGCTCACCCACCATCACAGTTGTGCTCAGGTTCTTCAAAGAACCTAAAATTCTTCTCAAACTTTATACAAAAGGATCAAATTCAGATTATTCAACTGCTTTTACACCTCAGCAGCAGCGGAACTATCCGCAACTACCAAGAGCACACAGACCCGATCCAGCCAAGAGTGTGAGCTCCACCTCCTCCTGCAGTCCACTAGGAAGATCAACTGTTTTTTACACCTAAGCAGCAACAGGATCAGCCACCACTACCGAGAGCCCTTTGCCCTGATCCAGCCAAACAAGTAAGCTCTTCCCCCAGCATTCCGTTGGAAAAATCAATATGCTTGCTTTTAAATATTATCAGAAGTAGGAGATCAACTGCTTTTACACCTAAGCAGCAACGAGACTAGCCACAACCACCGAGAGCACACAGACCCGATCCTACCAAGAGTGTGAACTCTTCCCCCCATGCAATCCGCTAAGAAGATCGACTGTCGGCTCCGGGCGGCTTTCCCGCAGAGGAGAGAATCCTGCATTCACCGTGGGCCTCATCTGGGGCAGCCTCCTTGGAGCGGCTGGGGCATGGGCAGTGTGTCTGGGAGGGATTGCATGGATGGGAGAACATCGCAGGGGAGGAGACATAGGCATCCTGGGACTGTCTGCCAAGTCTCTTCCCTGAAGAAGCCCTTTCTGGAAACGTCAATCGCTCCTCCTAAACTTACTTGCTCCACTTCATCACTGACGCTGAAACCGTGGATTGAAGACAAAGTTTTATTTTATTTTTCTTTCCAGCTTACGATTTATCTTTAATCTTATCTATTGTTTTGCCTTTTGTCTTTGTTTTGTTCTATTTCTATCATTTAAATTTCTCCAGAATTCTACTGTTCAACGGCTCCCCCTTCTGCTTCTATTCCTTTCTCTCCTCTCTTCTACCTTCCAAAGTATTTAGATCAATGCTGTCTTGTTAAAATGTTTATTTTATTTTTATTTTTCCTCTAACTCTACTTTTCACTTCTCTATTACCCTCCAGGTACTTTAGTTAGATTGTGAGCCTTCGGGACAGTAAGGGAATTTTTCAAGTACCTTTCTTATTTCTAATCTTAATGTATATTTTTTGTAAACCGCTTAGAACCTAACGGATGTAGCGATATATAAGAAATAAATTACATTACATTACAAATTACATATTCAATAATGCTTCCTTCATAGATTTCCTCAATAGAAATACATATTACTCTTCATTGGTTACATAAATAACATGTAGTCATATAGTTAAGCATTTACTTATGAGTAAACAAAGTTAAAAACCCTTTCACTACTGATAATCTGATCACCATTTTATTACTTTGTGCTGCAGTTTACAACCTGAAATTTGCTATTGTTTCTTCTTTCATTACTTTTAGAAACAATCTGGTTACTGGCAATGTGAATGTTAGTTTCCTGTTTGTATGAATGGTGTAGAAAAAACAAGGAAGGCAACCAAGTCACATCAAGGTCTGTGAGGGGGAAGTTCAAAGTGTCTAACTTGGCTCATAACTTACAAACCAAATATAATGTAATATGTCAAAGAACATGTCACATTATATGATGTTATAGGGCGCTCTCAGTGAACCCTCAGTGATAGGAGCTCAGCTCCGACACTTCACTTCTGGGTCAAGGCCATAAGCCTCCACCCGCACACCATCATCGAGCGCCCTGTGTGTGCAGAAATCAAACCAATCAACAATCAAAGTGAGTAAATGAAACTCAACACAAACAGCCTGAGCGACCCCCACACAAACCCTGCCAGCCAAACCCCCTCAAAAAACACACAAAATCACAAAGTCAAAAACCATACCAAAAAGTGAAAATCATATCCAAAAGAAACAATACTTATCCAAAACTGTCACACAACGGAAAAACCGTGCCAGGAGGAAAGGTTCAACCGCGCTGGTTTCGGGAGGAGCCCTTCTTCAGGAACCTGGCCTCCAACAGAACACAAGCAGAGAGGAAGGCTGGAGGCTGGCTTGTTCAACAGATTATTTTTTTCTATGTGCTCATTGATACTTTCCTTGATCAATGATTCAGCCATCTTCCCCGGAACTGAGGTTAAGCTCACCGGTCTGTAGTACCCTGGGTCGCCTCTCGATCCTTTTTTGAAGATAGGCGTAACATTACCCCTGTTCTCAAAGATAGATTACAAATCTGTCGCAGTAACTCTGCTGTTTCGTCTCTGAGCTCTTTCAGTATTCTTGGATGGATTCCGTCTTGGCCCGGGGATTTGTCAGTTTTTAATCTATTTGCTTCAGCACATCTTCGAGGCTTACCTCCAAGTATGATAGTTTTCCCTCTTGATCCTCCTTGAAGATTTTTTCCGGTTCAGGCACGTTGGATGCGTCTTCTTTTGTAAAGACTAACAAGAAGAACGCATTTAGTCTATCAGCCACCTCTTTTTCTTCCTTCACCACTCGCTTCCTGTCTCCATCATCCAAAGGTCCCACCTCCTCCCTCGCCGGCTGCTTTCCTTTCACATATCGGAAGAATGGTTTAAAATTATTTGCTTCCTTGGCTAGTCTCTCTTCGTATTCTTTCTTTGCTTTTCTGACCACTCGGTGACATTCTTTTTGCTGCTTCCTGTGCTCCTTCCAATTTTCGTCAGTTTTATCCTTTTTCCACTTCCGAAATGATTTTTTCTTGTCTCCTATCACTTTTTTTACTTCATTGGTTATCCATGCTAGATTTTTTGTATGATTCTTCTTGCATCCTTTCCTAAATCTGGGTATATACAGGTTTTGTGCCTCGTTTACCGTGTCTTTGAATAAAGACCAGGCTTGCTCCACAGTCTGAGCTTTCTTGGTGCTGTTTCTTCCTCACCATTTGTCTCATGGCATCATAGTTCCCTTTCTTGAAGTTAAACACTGTTGCATTGGTTCTCATCCCCTTGGGTAATCCCATTTCTTCTTTGAATCGGATCATGTTGTGGTCACTGGTTCCTAGTGGTCCCACGACCTCCACTCCCTTTGCGGGTCCTTTCAGCCTGTTGAGGATTAGATCCAGAATCGCTGACCCTCTTGTTGGTTCCTTGACAAGTTGTTCCATGAAGCAGTCCCGTACAGCCTCCAGGAACTCCGTTTCCTTAGTACATTTTGAATTTCCAAGACTCCAGTCTATCCCGGGATAGTTGAAATCTCCCATAACTATGGAATTAGTATGCTTGCATTCCCGTCTCAACTCGGCCTCCATTTCTGTGTCAATTGCTTCATTTTGCCCAGGTGGACGGCAGTACAGCCCCATCTTTATCTCAGATCCATTTCTACCTGGTATTTTAACCCATAGTGACTCCAGTTGGACATTTGTCGCTGCTGCTGCGTCCACTCTGGCCGAGTGAATGGTGTCCTTTATGTATAGTGCTATTCCTCCTCCTTTCTGATACATCCTGTCTCTTCGGTAGAGCTTGTACCCTGGCAGTACTGTGTCCCTTTTGTTTTCCTCGTTCCACCATGTTTCCATGATCCCTATGATGTCCAGGCTCATTTTTGGCCATGACTTCCAATTCCCCCATATTGTTTTTTAGACTCCTTGCATTAAGTGTACATGCAATTCAGGTCCTGGTATTTTCTCTTCCTTGCTACGTTTCCTTGTGTTTCATTCTCCTTTCCGTCCCCTTCCTGACTTGCCGACTCATGATTTGTCTTTTGTCTCCCCCTTGTGGTATGTGTCTACTGTCCTCTTCTTATTCTTTCCTGTTGTCCAGTTCCATTTTGACTTCCCTTTGCAGTATGTTCCTCCTGACCTCTTTTTGCTTCTTCCATTTCCCTTGTTTATTTCGCTCATGATGTTTGCCATTTGCGTCTTCCCGGCGTTTATCCCACCCAGTATCTTCTCGGGATACTGTCTTCCGAACCGTCAACACCAGGTCAACTGTCGGCTTTCCCCTTCTTAGTTTAAAGTTTGCTCTATTGCTCTTCTGATGTTATTTGCTAGTTTTCTAGTTCCCGCCATGCTCAGGTGTAGTCCGTCTTTCTTGAAGAGCTTCTTACCCCAGAATGTTGTCCAGTTCCTCACAATGAGAAAGCCCTCTTCCTCACACCATCTCCTCATCCACGCATTTATTGATTGTAGCTCTGTCTGCTTCTTCGGTTCTGCTCTCGGCACCGGTAGGATCTCTTAGAAGGATATCCTCTGAGTCCTCATCTTCAGTTTCCTTCCCAAGGTCTTGAATTGTTCGATCAGTGCATTCTTGCTGTAGTCTCTCCTGGTGACATCGTTCGTCCCGACATGGACTATCACTGCTGTCTCTTCCGTCTCTGCTGCCTCCAGAATTTTTTCAATTTTGTCTACGATGTCCTTGGTTCTTGCTCCTGGGAGACTGGTCACTAACCGATCCTCTCTTCCTCCTGCTATATGACTGTCTACTTGCCTTAGGATTGAGTCTCCCACCAGGATTGCAGATTTCCCTTTTTCAGCCTCCGCTGCGGTCGCAGGTCCGTGTCCTTGGTGCGCTTCGTTTCTTCTCCCTGTAGGCACTGATAGAGTCTTGCCTCTTCTTTCTGCAAGATTCCTCCAAGGGTACCTTCTACCTTGGTGTCAGATGGATCTTGTCCTCCGTTCTGTGTGTCTTCCTTGTCCCTGTGCTGCTCGTGTTCTTGTTCTTCCACTCTCCTGTAGGCATCCTCGATGAACTTCTCAAACTCCCTCACCTGTTCCTCGATGTGCCTCTCTCGCATAGGGTCTTCGGCCGCCCGGAAGGGGTCTTCTAAGATGTAGAATCCCTCCAGCTCCTGGATCCTGTGTTTCAGACGATTGACTTCACTCTTCAAGCTCTCCAGTTCCTGACATCGTACGCACACATACCACTGCCTCTCCGAGGGGAGGTAGTAGTACATGTGGCAATCCATACAGTACACTGGAAAGCTCATCCTCTGGGTTCCTTCAGCTTCCATTCTTGTCTGCCTTCTGGTCCTGGTACTCTCAGCTTGTGTGCTCACTCCTGTGCTTGGCTCTTGGGCCTATCCCTTCCTTGTCTTCTGTCCCTGCTGCTTTTCTTCTGCGCCTTCACCTGTCGCTTTCCCGTTCGTGTGTCGCTACTCTTTGTTTGTGTGTGAGTATGGTCTCCCCTGGGCCTACTTGTTTCTTATCTTCTGTGTCTGCTGCCCCTCTGCCTTACTTGCTTGTATGTGTATGCTATCCTGTGCTCTTGATACTCTCTTACCTTGCTATCTTTCTTGGGGTTCCTGGATGTAGCGACCCGGCCCTTCTTCAGGCCCTTCGCAAGGGCGCTCTCGCTAAGGCGAGCACCTTTGCCGCTCGCCGAACGCCGTTGGCTCCCTTCCTGTTAAGGGGGAGTCGGGGCAATGACGCTGATGACGCGAAGAGGTGGGCGGAGCTTCCTCTTGCCACTACCCGCTCCTCTCTGTCGCCGTTAACACCTCAAAATCTCTTCCCGGCTTCTCCCCGCCGGCTGCTCTCTCCTGCCTCTGCTGCTCCTCTCCATGCGGCTGCTGCAGTGGCCTTCGCGCCCTGGCTCCCTTCCTGTTAAGGGGGAGTCGGGGCGATGACGCTGATGACGCAGAGGGGGTGGGCGGAGCTTCCTCTCGCCGCTACCCACTTCTCTCTGCTGCCACTAGCTCCTCAAAATCTCTTCCCGGCTTCTCCCCGCCGGATGCTCTCTCCTGCCTCTGCTGCTCCTCTCCACGCGGCTGCTGCAGTGGAATATATATAGATCCGTATTAAAATATCCATTTTTGACTCTTTTTAAGCCCATGCCCTCCAAATTTGGTGTTGATAGGATACCAAACAAAAAAATATTTGGGTAGGAACAACACACAAAGGGTGATTGAATAAGTCTCCCTTCATTTGGAGAGATGCCTTTAGATAACTCTGTTAACCACATCGAACCACCGGGTGTATAGCAGTATATAAAAAATTTTTTATGTTTTCTAAAGTGCTGCCCATGTGGCTGAAACAAAGCATGGTCTATTTGGCAAGGCCCCCCCCCAAACCAAAAGGCTGTGTGAACCATCTGAGAACTTTGGTTCCCTCAAGATAGAAGGCTAAGGCTCTTCTGTGGGTAGCAAAAGATCTCAATACCTGGACAACTGCAAAAATCATCTCAATACTCTATTGGGTGAGTACGGTATAGTCAGAGAATGTAAAGAACTAGGATACCGAGTACAATAAGCTTTGTGTGTCAAAGTTGGCAGTTTAAATTGGCTTCAATATTTAACTGGGAGCCAATGATATTTCAAAAACTGTTCTCCCCAGAAACTTTTTTCCAGCCGGGTGGCATGAAAAAGTAGCCGGGTGGGGCGGGATGGGGAAATCTGGTGGTGGGAAAAATTAAAAGGTCCTTTTACTAAGGCATGCTAGCCATTTTAACACATGCTAAACACTAGCGTGTCCATTATAGTTTAGGGATGCGTTAGTATTTAGTGTGCGCTAAAAAGGCTAGTGCGCCTTAGTAAAAAGATCACTAAATGTGCACTATTTTTATTAGTTAATTATTATTAATTATTTTCCAATGCTCAATATGACTTTCTTTTTTAAGGTTTGACACTTAGGCAGTGTTCCAGTAGCCTTTAAGCCACCCTTGAAAAAAAGTAATGCATATTCTCTTATTCCAAATAACTACTGGCCAGTATCAAACCTTCCATTTCTTTCAAAACTACCGTACTTGAGAGTGGTATTCAACCAGCTTCAAACTCATGTTCAATCAGTTAATGCTTTGCATCCCCGGCACAGAGACAGTAGTTCTTGCCTTAGGGCTCCTTTTACAAGCTGCGATAGTAATTCTGCCCCAGCAAATGCACTGAAGCCCATAGGAATTGAATGGATTTTGGTGCATTTGCCATGGGAGAATCACTACTGTGGCTTTGTAAAAGGGACCCTTACTGAGTGAACTTCATACTAATCACCTAGAGACCAATGTTTCTCAACTTCTTCAAGCCAAGTACCTCCCTAAGTCTAACAAATACCAACTGAGTACCTCAGTCCAAGCTCCATCCCTGACCCCACTCCCATTATAACAGTACTAATTGTAATGCAATTTCTTCCATTCATTTTTCATGTACACATGACCCTACATGACTCCTCCCCAATGTCAAAATGATAAAAATCCTACGGTATTAATACAAAAATAATAATAATGCAGAATACATTTATAAGTCCAACTTAAAAAGCAAGGATAATCTTCCACAAATACACCCCCAAACAATAAGATGTAAAATGTAGAAAAGTGTTTCTCTACAGCACTGCAACTGCATCAATAACCCCAGGACTACCATACTAGGAAAAAAATACCTTCTTTGAATAAATCAAAGGATACTAAGGAGAAAACATGTTCATTCAGGTGCAGCAGAGCAGAAAGATGCACACTAGTTCTATTCATGGTAATCAGGAAAAAAAAATTAAAAAAAAAGTCACCCTTCAAAAAACGTGCTCAGGGTTTACAGTTTTCCTCTATCTCCCTCAACAGCCCATCCTTCCCCAATACAACTTTGTGTACACCATTCAAAACACAGATGTTATATTCTAATGCACTTGTCTACGCCAGGAATCCTTGTCCATACTGTACCAACCTGCTACAGATAAACTATAAAACTAAGCACAAAAACATTTTGCCATCCCTTGCCTCCAACAAATCAGCATATCTAAGACCATAATGCCTTAAAACCTCATTTTGCCTATATACTGTATACAGCTCACATTGGGCAGTTAAAAATTATCACATTCTTCAAGCATCCAGTCCCTGCTCTATTAAATAACACCAGTTACGACCCTCCCACTCCCAAGGTCACAACTAGCTTCCACAATGTTTTATATTCCCAAATACTTGTAAGCATAAATAAATAAATGTTTTTTAAAGTCAAGGATTGAATGGAGAGAGTTAATCCAAAACAGAAAGTCACAGGAAAATAATGAATCCGTTTTTTAGTGGCACTCGGCGTCTCACCTCCTGGGGCTCCGGGGTACAAGCTGTAACAGCCTTGAGCTGCGTGTGTCTGGTTAGCCGTTCGGGGCTTGGGGGCGCTACCAGAGCCAAGCTGCGGTGGACAACAGGAGCCGGGCAGCCAGAGCCATGGCCGCCGTGGTGCTTACCCCGGTCCCGGTCACCTTCCTCCTCCTCTTCCCCCGGTAGCCACTTGACTTGCCCCAAACCAATGCTGCGCAGGAGCTGCTGAAAGCATTGCACCTTGCGAGCTGATGTCGCCGTAGCGCGTGAAAAGCACATGCAACTGCCGCCGCTGAGCCAGCAACACCCACTTCCAGTCCACGGTGGCCAGATCCAGCTCTACACTGTTTCCGCCACCGGCTGCACGAGAACAAGGGCGGCGAGATGAGCATCGACAGCATCAGCCCTGCCCAGCCGCCCATTGTGCTCCTTGGCCACATGCTCCTTGGCCTACCCGACAAAGCGAAACAGCGACCACTCAGGATGACGCACTGACCAAATGCGCACGCACAAACCTGCTTAGCCTCACCCAACCCCGATAACATTCCAGGCCGTGTGCCAACCCTCTTCCCCGCTCCTACTTCACCGTGAGCAGGGAGGGGTAATTTGCATAGCGTTCAAGGTCGCATACCACAAACACTATGCAAATTACCTCTCCCTGCTTACAGTGAAGGAGTAGGAGCGGGGAAGAGGGTTGGCGCTTGGCCTGGAACGCTATGCAAATTACGCATCACTGCTCACAGTGAAGGAGTAGGGGCAGGGAAGAGGATTGGCTTGCGGCTTCGATGCTGGTGGTGGGATGAGCAGGGCTGCTTGTAGATCTGTGGATGAAAGATGTCAGCCGGGCGTTCCCCTAAATTAGCCCGGCGGAGCACCTGGCTAAAACACGCTAGGGATAACACTGTAAAGAGGAGTAACGATCAAATTTTGTAAACTTCTACATTGCTTATAGTTTTCTAAGATTTGCACTTTAACAACCTACATATACAATAGTCTAATTTAAACACAAATGCAGCATGAATTGAATCTAACCTAATTAATCTAATCAGGATTTCTTGATCACACTTTTCCAGAACAGGTTCAAGGTGATTTACAAATTAAGAGGCCCAAGTAGCAACATGGGAAAATAATTACAAAACAGAGAAGAAAAGGAATACTGTGTCATATTACAAAGGAGGTTTACATTGTTGCAGGGAGGAAACAACTAAATTTCACTGTGTTGGACTGCTGAACTTTTAAGGTGAGAGTGCAGAGACTCAAGTTGGTAGGAGTTTGTCCAACAGGTAGGTTTTCAGTCTTTTCCCAAAGTTGAGATAGTTAGGTTCTAATAGAAGGTGGGAGGGAGTTCCAGGTTCTTGTGGCAACAAACGTGTAAAGGGTATTGAAGATTTGCATGTATTAAACTCCCTTGGATAAAGGTATGATCAGTTGGTGGGAGTTATGGTTAAGGAAGAAGAAAACAGGTGAGTTATGTGCTCCGGTGCATTGGCATTTTGCACATGGTATACCATGGTTGAAAAACTACATATGATTCAGATCTTTATAGGCAGCCAGTGAAGCATGTGGTAGTATGCAGAGACATGGTCATATATTTTTAGGCCAAATATCATCCTTATTGCAGTGTTCTGGATCAGTTGGAGCTTATACATTTGGGTGCAGGGCAAGCCTGCATAAAGAAAGTTGCAATAGTCAATTTGAGTTAGGACCAGCATTTGAACCAAGATTGGTGCAAAGTGGTTGGTGTAGAAATATGGTTTATCAGCCTCAGCGGCTTTAGGCTGTAGAAAGTATTTTTTCCAGAGACTGGATGATTTGAGGTATGTAGGACAGTGTGGCTTCAAGTAGGATTCCAAGCACCTTGTAGGTCTTTTCGACATTTAGAGAGGTGGGTGCTGACTGTATGGCAGTGTGGATCCAGAGAAGCTTGGTCTTGGTAGTGTTTAGTTTTAATTTGTTGGAGATTGCCTAGGAGTATATTTTTTCAATGCATTTGGACACTTTTTTTTTTTGGGGGGGGGCAGATTCCTTAGTGTCAGTATAAAGCGGGATTAGGAGGAATATATCATCTGGATTCTCCATCGGTGAAAGTGAGATTACCCAGGGTGCGTGTAAATATGTTGAAGAGCACTGGTGAGAGTGGGGATCCCTGTGGTACTCTACAAACTGCTTTCCAGCTTTGGGAGTAGGTGCCATTTTCCTGTACACAGTATTCTCTGTTTGTCAGGAACTCATTGAACCAGTTGAAGACAGTTCCAGTTAAACCCAGTTCACTGAGTTTATTCAGTAGGAGTTGATGGTCTACAGTAGTGGTCTCAAACTCAAACCCTTTGCAGGGCCACATTTTGGATTTGTAGGTACTTGGAGGGCTGCAGAAAAAATAGTTAATGATTTATTAAAGAAATTACAATTTTGCATGAGGTAAAACTCTTAAAGTTTATAAATCTTTCCTTTTGGCTAAGTCTTAATAATAATATTGTAATTTATAGCTAAAGAGACATATGATCAATAAACTGTTTTATTTTACTTTTGTGATTATGATAAACATACCAAGGGCCTTAAAAATAATACCTGGCGGGCTGCATGTGGCCCCCGGGCTGCGAGTTTGAGACCACTGGTCTACAGTGTCAAATGCAGCTGATATGTCGAACTGTAGGAGGATTGGTGTCCCTTGCTGAGCATCTGTTTGATTTTGGTGGTTAGTGTGGGTAGCAGTGATTCTATGATGTGTTTGGGCCTGAATCCTTAATGAGAGTAGTGTAGGCAGGAGAATTTGTCTAGATAGTCCATTGAGTTGATTGCAGACCAGTGTTTCAAGTAGTTTGGTGAGCAGCTATGGGTCTGAAGTTTGAGGGTGAGGGTAGGTCGGCTCTTTGGTTTTTTGGGATGGGTATGAGAGCAATATGGCCCATTTGGGTGGGGAGCTGACCTTTCTACAGGAGATTGTTAATCACCGAGATCAGCAAATGAATAAGTTCATGTGGGATGTGAGTGTGTATGTATGATGGGCATATGTCTAGGATGCTGCTTTTTTATGTAATAGGGGAAGCACTTCCTCTGGGATAAGAGGTTCAAAAGTGTTCTACATTTGGTCTACTGTGCAGGGATCAGCAGCAATAGAACCAGTCTGAATCTTTGGTTGTGTAATGTTTGATACATTGTTGATTTCTGCTTGTATGCTCCTAATTTTGCCATGGAAGTAGTTTGCTAATTCTTGGGCATTAGGTTGGGCACGAGGTAGCTGCACTTGGTTTTTGGTGGGGGAAGCAGTGGTTGTGCGCATTAGCTGGAATAGTTTCTTAGTTTGCTTAGTGCTTGGAGCCAGAGAACAGCGTCCATCACCAGCAGACCTCATCTGTGCTGAAAAAAGGCTAGAGCTGACTCCTCTGAGTATAACTGCTGCTTTTATCACCTCTCTACCCTAGCACCACATGGGAACAGCCTGCAGCAACCTACTGTAGAAGGGAAAGAGATCCAGCTACTTTCAATCCCCACTACCTTAGCACCCAGGTCACATGCCATAACCCTGCCCTGGTGACACTCCTCCAAGGGACTGTTCCCACCTAAGCACTAAGGGCCAGCAGTGCAAGCTCAGGACCAAGCCCACAGACCACTACCTATGTGCTTATTCCTTAAGGAGTGCCCACTCTTAAGCCCTTTAAAATTAAAAAAATAAATCAGAGGGGAAGGAAATAGACTCCCAAATCCTAATCCTTTTACTTTGAGTATTGCTGATAATTAAATACACTTGGTATAGAGCCCTCAAAATACCATTTAAATGTTGACAAACAATCTTGTTGAATTTTGATTTTTTTTGTGCAGAATTCCACTAGGGTAAATACCCTTCCTCCAGCCCTGGATACCCAGCAAGCCTATAAACACACTCAAAAATAGAGCAGAAGTTGAAACTACAGACAAAGTAAAACTGATCAGGATCCTGTGCAGTGGTTATTATATGGGAACAATCCAAACTTTTTTCCATTCTAACACCCTACTCTTCTCAAAAACAAAAATCAGTGTTTACAAAACAGGTAAAAAAATAATGCAACCAAAACATATAAAGGGCAATTCTATAAGGCATCTGCTTATCCTTTTATCCTATGCACCTATTTCAGGCCTATTTTATAAAGATATGTCTAGTTTTCTTTATAGAATACTAGCAAAGTGGCAGCAAAAGCACTTACACTAGCCCTATAGCTGATAAGTGTCCAAGCAAGATGTTAGCCAGAATGTGCTTAAATTATAGCATTTTACAAGTATTATTTACACACCTATTGCGCTTTCTGCCCATGCAGTACCCAAGCTCATGTATATGCACCATCAAAACATATCATGCACTTTTCAGCTAGTTGATGTTTTATAAGTTGTCATTTACATGCATAAGAAGCCATTTGTGTGACCTCCTGCCTCCTAAAACTAGGTGGCTCCTTATAGAATTATCCCATAAAGCTCTGTAAAGAATTATAAGGCGGCTCTAGAAAGCTCTATCAGAAGATACAGTCCTGGGCTCCATCATGGAGGGCTAAATATCCTGCTTGTCCTTGGAGATATTTTTGGCTCTGGACAATGGAAGAATGATTAACTTTATGGAATTTGGTGATACAGGACCGTTGGCAACATGGATTCACTTGAGGTAGGTCTTGTCAGACAAATCTGATCAATTTCTTCGACTGGGTGACCAGAGAATTAGATAGAGGAACTGTGCTAAATGTGGTGTATTTAGATTTTAGCAAAGCTCTTTGACAGTGATCCACACAGGTGTCAACTAGCCTGAGTGCCCTTGGGATGGGCCCCAATGTGACTGGCTGGGTCAGAAACTGGTTGAGTGGAAGGCAACAGAGGGTAGTGGTCAATGGAGATCACTTTGAGGAAAGGATGCTACCTGTGGTGTGCTTCGAGGTTCTGTTCTTGGGCCTGTTCTTTTTAACATTTTTATAAACGATATTGCTGAAGGGCTTTCGGGTAACATTTGCTTCTTTGCGGATGATACCAAAACCTGCAATAGAGTAGACACCTTGGATGGTGTGAACAATATGAAGAAAGACCTAGCAAAGCTTGAAGAATTATCTGAAATTTGGCAGCTAAAATTGAATGCTAAGAAATGCAAGGTCATGTATTTGGGCTGCAAATACCTGAGGGAACAGTGCAGTTTAGGGGGTGAAGAACTCATGTGCACGACAGAAGAGCGGGACTTGTATGTGATTTTTTATTTATTTATTTTAAAACACTTATCCCGCATATCCAAACAATCTATGCAGGTTACAACATACATACATACATAAATTAACAAACATAAAAGCAACATAGTTTTCTTCAAAGGAAAGGAAAAACCCCCAAAAATAAAATAAACCTAAAATCATTTCATAAAGTAAGACAGAGTTAAAACTAATAACTTAACAAACTCAACTAAACAGACCACCATTTCCAAAAGCTTCCTGAAAAAAGTAGGCCTTCAACGACTTGTGAACATAATATTCGCCAGATCTCAGTGTTTTTATTAGGTAGAGTGTTCCACATTCGTGGTCCTATTACACTAAAAACTCTTCAACTTATTATAATTTTAGTAACAGTCCTCAATGAGGTAACGCCCAACAAAATGTTGTGACTCAGACCGAAGAGTTCCAGAAGGTGTATATGATGCTTTTGCCATTGGCAACACATTTTGAATGGCTTTAAACACTAGCACCAGAATCTTGAAATGAAGTCTCCAAGATACTGGAAGCCAGTCAGTGTAACTTGGCCAGTAATGGGGTTACGTGGTCCTGATAAGAAATACCCCAAATTACTCTCACTGCCACATTCTACGCAACTTGCAATGCCCTTCAAGCTTTTGGGGATATTTTAAGGTGGCCAAATAGGTTGAAAAGGTGATGGCAAAAGCTAGAAGGATGCTAGGGTGCATAGGGAAAGGTATGGCCAGTAGGAAAAAAGGATGTATTGATGCCCCTGTATAAGACTGGTGGTGTGCAATTCTAGAGACTGCACATTCAAAAAAATATAAAAAGGATGGAGTCGGTCCAAAGGAAGACTACTAAAATGGTGCGTGGTCTTCGTCATAAGGCATAAGGCGACAGACTTAAAGATCTCAATATGTATACTTTGGAGGAAAGACGGATGAGGGGAAATATGATAGAGACGTTTAAATACCTAAGTGATGTAAATGAGTATGAGTCAAGTCTCTTTAATTTGAAAGCTTTGAAATGAGAAAGTACAGGATGAAGGTAAGAGATGATAGGCTCAGAAGTAATCTAAGGAAATACAGTAAAACCTTGGATTGCAAGTAACTTGGTATGCAAGTGTTTTGCAAGACAAGCAAAACATTTTACTCAATTTTAACTTGATATATAAGCAACGTCTTGCAATACAAGTACATACAGTATACACACATCACATCATCACAACTGAGCTGATGGTTCTTCTGTCTGATACTGCAAAAATGTAGTGTCTGTTCTAAACAAGCAAAGTCTTGCAAAATGAGTATACAATATACATGTGTCACAATCACAACTGAGTTGATGGATCTTCTCTCTTTGACGCTGTGGGAGTGTAGTGACTGTTCTAAATGAGCGAGGTCTTGCAATACAAGTATGTACAGTATTTTGTATTAAAGTTTTTGTGTTGTGGAATGAATCGTCTGAGTTTCCATTATTTCTTATGATGAAATTTGCTTTGATATATGAGTGTTTTGGATTACAAGCATGTTTTCAGAACGAATTATGCTCGTAAACCAAGGTTTTACTGTACTTTATTATAGAAAGGGTGGTAGATGCATGGAACAGTCTCCCAGAAGAGGTGGTGGAGACAAAGACACTGTCTGAATTCAAGAAAGCGTGAGATAGGCACATGGGATCTCTTAAGAAAGAAGACATAATGTTTACTGCAGATGGGCAGACTGGATAAGCCATTTGGCCTTTATCTGCCATCATGTTTCTATTTTCTGACATTGCTTCACAGCTTCTATTTCTAAGATATGTCATTCTTTTCTGCTTTTATTCTGTAAGGTAGAATATTAGAAGCTGAACTAGTTGGAAGTCTACAAACTGCTGGAGTAGAACAGGTACAAGTGGATCGATTTTTCACTCAGTCAAAAATTACAAATACTAGGGGACACTCAATGAAGTTACAGGGAAATACTTTTAAAACAAATAGGAGGAAATATTTTTTCATTTAGAGAATAGTTAAGCTCTGGAACGCATTGCCAGAGGTAGTGTTAAGAGCGGATAGTGTATCTGGTTTTAAGAAAGGTTTGGACAATTTCCTGGAGGAAAAATCCATAGTCTGTTATTGAGAAAGACAAGGGGGAAGCCACTGCTTGCCCTGATAGGTAACATGGAATGTTGCTACTCTTTGGGTTTTTGCCAGGTACTAGTGACCTGGATTGGCCACCATGAGAATGGGCTACTGGGCTTGATGGACCATTGGCCTATCCCAGTAAGGCTATTCTTATTTCTTATGGAAGAAAATCAAATTCTTGGTACATTTTGAAACCTCATATTGGACCAAATTATCTTTTAAGCAAAGATGATGATGCACATGAGCTTCCAAACTATTTGTGTCCCTTTTTCAAAAACAGAACAAAACCCCAATTCTTTGCAGGCTGTAATGCACAGCTGATAAAAAGGGCCCTGTATCATCTCAGATGTTCCGATATTACATCATTGGAACATTATCCTAATTCTGGTCTGTTATCTTCTGGTACCAAATTTTTGTTCGCTGGAAAGGATATGTCCCACATAAGCACACCTTCTTTGTCCTATGAAATACTAATCAGGTAATCCCACTAGTTTTCTAGTGAAAGAATATAAAAGTTTTCCTAATTTTTCACATGTGCACTACAGTAATACATTATAGTAAGCTGTGTCCTTCTGGCATAAACATAATACATGCAATCAAAGTAAGAACCCATTGCTAGCTCAATACTAAAGAATTGCACTTGAGTGTTTTTCTCACAGTTAGTGTCTCCAAGTGGATTTGGTTAGCAAATATTATGACATGAATAAAAATCATTTTAAGCCAAAGCTTATTAAATGTGATATTAATCTGTTTCATATTTACTGCTAGAGCTATTTTCAATATTTGCACTGTGTCAGAGATAGCTTCCTATTGTAGTCATTATCACAATTATGGGTAGTATGTCAGAATGGGCTTGGAAATGATTCTTGATCAGCCCAATGACATTCCTAAGAAAACTGGAACCATTTCTGTGATCGTCCATTGTGACATCTGAGATGTCTCCTAAGACTGTCATTCCGACTGAAGTTTCTTTCACATTCAATACATTGATAAGGTTTTTCACCTGTGTGAGTTCTAAAATGTCTCTGGAGAGCAGAGGCCTGGCTGAAGCTTTTCTCACAAACAATACAAATATACGGTTTTTCCCCTGTATGAGTTCTCATATGGCTCTGTAGACCTGAGTTCCGACTAAATGCTCTCTCACATTCAGGACATTTATATGGTTTATCTGCTCTGTGAGATGCCAGATGATAAATTAGAGCGGACTTCTCCATGAAGCTTTTCTCACAATCAGAGCATTTATATGGCCTGTCTCTGTTACAAGACTTTAGATGTCCTCGAATACTTGAAGTCTTACTAAAGTTTTGCTCATATTCAGAATATTCATATGGTCTCCTCTTTGTACTTCTTCGATCCTTTAAGAATCCAGTACACCTGTCCACTTCTCCTTCACCAACTCTCTGCTGAGCAATGAAATTTGATAGTTTACTTATCTTGGTTACAAATTCTGTGGTTTCCAGTGTCTCTGGCCTGAAACTCAGAGGGTCTCTATAATTCCAGTTTGGTTTTTGCTGTCTCACAATGGAGATTCCTTTGGAAAAACACTTTTGAATGTTATCTTCAGCTTTCCCTGATATTTTTTCAAAGAGTTTTATTGTTTCAGTGCAACCCTTTTGGCTTTTCTCCAGCATGGTCATAGATCCACTTTCTGGTGAAATAAAATGAAAATCTAGTCATTATTTAGTTAATTCCTGGGCTTAAAATAGTATTTAAACAAAATTCACAGTGAAATCTTAGAGCTATTATTTTTACAGAAGGGCAACCAACTTATTGTAACAAATCCATAAGCATTTGTATTCTCTCTGGAAAATTTAAGATGATATACAGGCAAATAAGTAGCATATTATAAATGACAATAGAAAAGAACACCTGATTGTAACTGGCTTTCAAAAAGTATGAACTAAATCCAAATAAATATCAGCATCATAATATCTAAAAAAATAAATTCTCGCTGATAGAAAAGGAAGATAACCATGCAAATCAACATTCAAATTGCACCACCTCACAATGGCTCAAGGTGACACTTTATATGAATTTGGTGGGGGATATGACAGATATAGTCAAATCTCTCATGAGTATAAATTCAATCTACAGTAAATACACCAAAATGTCTTGAAAAATCAGTTCTAGTAGTCTTAGTAAGAAGCTGAATAGGCTAGACTCAGGAGTAGCATCAGGAAATATTGTTTCAAAGAGTATGTCAGACACTGTCTGGCTGCAACCCCTAAAGGTTCATGTACCAGGATACTACTTGATGTTACATATTTTAAGCAAATCAGATTGGAGATGTAAATCTTTATGATGGTGAGACCTCATTTATGGAATTCCCTTCTACAGGAATTAAGAAAGATTGAGTCATTGAGTCCTTGAGTTCATTTAGAAAACTTAAAAGCACATCTGTTTTCTCAGGCATTTTTATGAATTAAAAGGAGAAATTAGGTTCTTACCTGCTAATTTTCTCTCTTTTAATCCCTCCAGACTGGCAAAGAAACTGATGGGTTAACAGCTCACCACGACCAGCAGGTGGAGACTGAGAGACAAACTTTTGGCTGAAGTATAAGTGGGCTGTGCAGTCCCAAGTACAGTCAATCTGACAAACAGCCAAGCAGAACTAAGAAATTAAAAACAGTGAACTACAACAGCAACAACATTCCCAGGAGAATAGTAACTAACATAGAGAAATACGGTTAGATACTGAATAGAATAAGAACCTTCAAAAACATCCCCACATTTCACCAGCTACGCCAGACGAACCAAAATGCTGCTGTTCTTTTAATCTCCCCTAACACACCAAAACAAAAAGACAGCACAGGAAAAAAATGTACTCTTCGTGCAAAACTCTGAATAAAAAAACGACAGGGTGGGGTCTGTGCTAGTCTGGAGCGACTAAAAGAAAGAAAATTAGAGGGTAAGATCCTAATTTCTCCTTCTTTCTCCTCCCTCCAGACCGGCACAGAAACTGATGGGATGTACCAAAACAGTATCCATCATGGGTGGGGCCCCTGAAGGGCTGCCACAAGAACACGCTCACCGAACACCGCGTCATGACGCGCCTAAACGTCCACACGGTAGTGTTGCACAAAGGAATGGAGAGAAGATCAAACCACAGCTTTACAGGTATCCACCGGAGGCACAAGAGAAGACTCAGCCTAAGAAGCTGCCTGACCCCAAGTGGAATGAGCTTTGAGAAATTCTGGAACAGGCTTCTTCTGAAGAAAGTACACAGAAGCAACAGCCTCCTTGATCCAGTGCAGTAGCCTTAGAAGCACCATCCTCCCTTTGAGGAAAATAAGGAACCAGTCGTAGCACGACCTGCTCCCTAGAGAATTCCAGGAAGGGAGGCCAACAAGAAAAAAGCCTGCAGCTCGAAAATGCGTTTCGCAGAAATAATGGCTACCAGGAAGACCGCCTTAAGAGTAAGGTCCTTCAATGTGCAGGAGCCCAGAGGCTCAAAAGGAGGAAGCAGTAGCACGGAAAGTACCAGATTGAAATCCCAGGCTGGAACCGAAGGCACCGGAGGATGGAGCAATTTAGTCAGCCTCAAAAAACGAATCACATCCGAAGAAGAGGCCAAAAGTCGGCCATACAACAATCACAAAACGCAGACAAAGCCACAAGCTGAACCCGGAGGACCAGGCAAGACCCGTGTCCAGGCCATCCTGCACAAACTCCAAGATGTGAGGCAAAGAACCGCAAAGGGGAATCATGCCACGCACTCCTTAAAGAGATGCCAAACTCGCACATAAGGCTGAAAGGTGGAAAGTCTCCAGGAACCCAAGAGGGTGGAGATCACCTTTTCTGAATAACCTCTCTTACTTAGACATTCCCTTTCAAGAGCCAAGCCATAAGACAAAAGGGACCCGGATCGAACATTGGAATGTGACCCTGCGTCAGAAGGTCAGGTGAGAGGAGCAGTGGAAGAGGATCTGCCTCAAGAAAATGAACCAGTTCTGCATACCATGAGTGCCTGGGCCAGTCCGGAGCCACCAGGATCACGCAGCCAATGAGCAACGCGAAGGACTCTGTCCACCATCGGCCATGGGGGAAAAACATACAGGATGCCATCCGTCGGCCAAGGCTGTACCAGAGCACCAGACCCTCAACTTGAAAATCCCTGCTCCGACTGAAGAACCCTGGTGTTTTGGCATCGCCACTCATGGCCATTAGGTCCATGACCAGTTGGCCCTAAGCCTGCACAATCAAGAAGAAAGACTGCGGGACCGAGACACTACTCGCCAGGATCCAGCAAGTGATGACTGAGGAAGTCCACCTGGACATTCTCCACTTCCACGATGTGGGAAGCCGAGAGGTCCAGAAGATGAGCCTCTGCTGAAGCCATGAGCAGAGATGCCTCCTGCACCACCAGACAATTCTTGGTTCTCTCCTGACAACTGACGTAAGACACCACCCGTGGCATTGTTTAAGAGAACCCAAACTGGCCTGCCTGTCAGCAATGTCTGGAATGCTAGTAACGCTAACCAGATGGCTCTCCGGAGACCAGCTGCCCTGAGCCAAGTGACCGAGACACTGAGCTCCCCAACCGAGGAGACTGGCATCCGTGAGAAGCACTGTCCACTGAGGCTGATCCAGACTCACTCTCTGCACCAGATTGGAAGCCTGTAGCCACCAGCGGAGGCTGCGATGAACTAACCCCCAAAGAGGAACGGGAGAGTCCAGATCATGCATCTGAGGCAACCTTCGTCAAAGAAGAACATACTGAAGTAGGTGCATGTGAGCCCGATCCCACCTGACCAGGGAGGCCACCATCGACCCCAAGAAAATCCTGTGCCCATGGACATTGACAATCCTTATATGGATTTTTAAACTTTTCTTGGTCCATTTCTTTAGGACTTACATGTTATTATCCTTACCTCTGTTTTTCTCCCAGTATCTTCTCTTTCCTTAAAATTACATTGTAGTTCTCCTTTTCCCTTTCGTACCTGTTTGTTCAGTCATTTTTTTTTTAATTTTTATTTGCATTTCAAAATAAATTTAAGGGGAGCAGTTACCGGACTGGAGGAGAGCTGTGGGTGATCTGTTTGCTGGTCCCGGATTCCGGCAGCGGCGGCTTCCCTTCCCGACTGGCGGCGCAGTCAGGCATCTACAGGGACGGACCCCTGACGTCACTGGGTCCGTCTCCAACATCTTAAAAGGCAGCCGCTGTTGCGGTTGCGGCCGCAGGGCGTGGCCGAAGGGGCGTGCCCTAAGGGACACGCAAGGCCCCTTGGGAGCCCCTTAGGAGCCACGTGGAGTCCGGGAGCCGGTAGTGGGCAACTTTTATTAGGGGTACATAGACCCGGTGCGGATTCTGCTCCCTATTATTGGATCTAAGATGTTCATTCCATGTCTGCTGTAGTGAGGACGCCGCTAAAGTTTTTCTTTTTTTTAAAATGCCGAAAAGACGAGGAAGGAACACCGGAGGAGCCTCCCGGCGACCCTTAACTCCAGTGGTTACTATTGATGACTTTCTCCGACGCCTACAACGGGAACAAGAAGGGTCGGGGGCTAGCTCATTGGGGACACCGCCGGAGAGTAGTGCGGTGGGTTCCCCTGAGCATGATATCACTCTTAGCCCCCACGTTAGGACGCCACCCCTTCAACCGACGCCGCAAGCTGCCAGCTCCCCACGGGACAAGAATCCACCTGAGGAGGTGGTTTTTTCATTGTCCACAAAGGCTAGTATGGAGGGCTCGCCGAATATGACAACGCAGAGTGGAAGGATCTCTCTGCAAGGACTTGCGACCGGGTCAACAGAGGTTGGAGGAATACAAGACGGCACTGAAGTAAAGCTAATTTCAGAACATTTAGATACTACACCATTACAACTTTTTTCACCTACAAAACCTCCTACAGTCACACTTGAAGCATTATGGGACTTGGTAGTGAATTTGGGGAATTCCTTAAATCCTCAAATAAAAAGTTTGGATAAAGAATTAAAAGAACAAAAGGAAGAAATAAAAGTTTTAAAGCAGGATATGTCGCAATTTAAAACAGACACACAAAATACAAATAAGGAGTTAATGCTATTGAAACAAAATCAAGATATACTGGTTAAAGATAATATATTACTCAGGAAGAAGTTAGAAGTGCAGGAGAATAATGGTCGAATAAATAATTTGAGATTTATAAATTTTCCAAAGATCCTGTCAACTTCTCCTAGAGAAATGGTGAAAAGATATTTTATGGAAATTTTGGAAATTCCTGAAAATTCCTTACCTCCTCTTACAAGAGTGTATTATTTACCTGCTAAGCCCCAATTTAAAGAAGAAGGAAAAAAAATTGAGGAACCCCGGGAGAGGTCATTGGACATTTCGGCAATACTGGAACAATCAGATAGAGAAATGGTTGTTCCAGCTACTCTCTTGTTGTCTGTTGCTTTGGCTCCAGACAAGGATTGGATATTAAAACTTTTCTTTAAAAATAGATCCAAAGACTTCCTGGGGCAGTATATTCAGATTTTCCCTGATGTCTCTAGAGAGACTCAAAAAAGAAGGAAAGAATTTTTAATTCTAAAACCTGGAGTGACTCAAATAGGGGGTATTTTCTTTTCTTTTTGAGATATCCATGTAAATGTGTAGTTAGATACTTATCATTGAAGTATATATTTACAGAGCCAACTCAACTGATTAGTTTTCTCTCAATGAAACGTCTTGAAAAAGGAATAACAACGTCCATGGAAAGTTAGCTCCCTGCACTTTAGTCAGATAAGGATTTTTTCTTATTTAATTAATTTGAATTATATATGTTCTACTCTTAAACGTGGATCCAATAATATTGAGGACTAGTGAGAGATCAGCTAGATTAGTATATCTTTGTAGTAAATATTAATTTTGGAAATTTTTGTTTAATATGTTGTTTGATCTCACTTTACTGTACAAGATGTATATGCTTGGAAATATTGTAAAATTCTATAAATAAATAAAAAATAAAAATAAATAAATAAATAAATTTACAAGAATCCACTTGTTAAAGATTAATAATACAGAGCATAAACATTAAAAAAAAATTTTTGAGTTAAGCAATACAAGAAAACATCAATAGGAAGCAATAAATAAAAAGGGAAATTTTGTTAAAGCTTAAATCAAACAAAGGAAAATTGTTCAGTTATTTTATAATTTGTCTAGGTGTTCTGTTTGTAGTACTCTTATGTTAATTGTTTTAATATACTATCTGTATTACCCTAATTTTAATTGTCCAACCACCTTGAAATATATGATAAGGTGGTATATCAAATTTTTAATAAATTTGAAACTTGAGAAATCAAATCTGCAATGTCAACTTGCACACTGGGCCTCTGGGAGGAATACTCTCCCCAGGCTGGTGTCGAAGAGAACCACAAGGTACTCCAGGCACTGAAACTGAGTCAACCAGCTTTTGGACAAGTTGACCACCCATTCCAGCGACTGCAGGAACTCCACAACCCGAGCCATAACCAGGGAGCTCTCCTGACAGGAATCAACCAGTCATCCAGATAGGGATGAACCAGAATGCTCTCCTTGTGTAAGGTCGCCACCACCACCACCACCACCACCACCATCATAATCTTGGTGAAAGTCTGAGGAGCCATGGCCAGACCAAAAGGAAGTGCACAAAACTGATAGTGCTTTCCCAAAATCACAAAGCGAAGTAAACACCGATGAGAGGCCAGAATTGGAATATATAGGTAGGACTCTGTCAGATTGACAGAAGTGAAGAATTCCTCAGGCTGGACTGCCAGAATGACCGATCTCAGGGCCTCCATATGAAAAGACGGAACCTGGAGTGCCCTGTTGACACCCTTTAGATCCAAAAGGGCCAAAAGGACCCCCTCTTTCCTGGGCACCACGAAGTAAATGGAATACCTGCTAGTGTGAAACTCCCAAAGAGGCACTGGGACCACCGCTTTGAGGTCGAGCAACCTTTGCAGCGTCTGCCGAAAAGCCCGCTGTTTCCAAGCTACCTGGCAAGGAGAAAACGATCTGGCAAGGGCCGGGCAAATTCCAGAGCATATCCATTTAGAATCAGCTCCCACTGATTTATCATGATCTGGTAAAATTCATCCACTGGCACAAGGGGAAGGGCCCACAAGGAGTCATTGGGCCGGGTGGCGAAGGGGCCTCTGGAGGAGTCATGACCCCCTTGATGGGTAACCCGAAAGGCCTGCATGCACTGAAAGAAATGGTCCCTGAAAGAAAAAGAAGCCGCCCCCCGACCAGGGCGGTATTGACAAAAATCATGCAAACGCCCCGCACAACACCACCCTGCACAGATGTGAACAGTCCTCAGGAAGACGGGGCACCTTAGAGTCAGTCACGGCCTGAACCAACTTATAAAAATCCTTGCCAAACAAAGAATCCCGAAAGGGAAATTTAGTAAGCTTAGCCTTAGATGCCGTATCCGCTGACCAACCCCAGAGCCACAGAGTACGACGAGCTGCCACACCGAAGCTAGCAAGAATTCCACTTCACAAAGGCCAGTGCACTTTGTGCACACGCCGGTCACATCAACCACGTACCGGGAACACAATGAGCACTTTTTCCGTTTTAAAAGTGCTCATTGAAAAAACCGCAATGGAGGAGTGTCAGGTGCAGTGGCAGATACCACCTTTGTATTTCTTTGTCTATCTACAATTGTGCCATTATTTACAATCCTTAAATACACAAGTAATTGGAAACCTCACCTTTACTGAGCTGGATATTATCTTCACGCAAACACCTGATAGTTCTAACAAATTAGCAATGTGGTAAAGACTCAGCAGTAAGAAATGCCCATCTCACTTTTTCACATACTTGGTTGATTCTTGGAAGGATTCATTGGGAGAAGATTTTTCTTTAAAGAAATCGCCATTTCACCATTACATTTTGAGTCATTCCCATGTGAGGATGCATGAACTTCAGTTCAAACTTCTGTACAATGCCTATGTTATGCAGTGCAAGGGGAAAGCCATGAGCATATGGGAGGATGATACATCTATAAAATGTAAATCAGGCAGAGGATCTCTAATCCATCAATTTTTACAATGCCCAAAACTACAGTTATTTTGGACTGTTTATGCATTACTGAAACCTGATTGCATGACCTGGTAGATATGGTACTGTCCCCACCTGATTAAAAACTCCACCAGTCAACTTGGGAAAACAGGATGGGAAGTGATTTACTGTCAGTATTTGATACACGAGACAGGAATAGGATAGCGTCCATGCTAAAAAAAACAGGTGCAAGGTGCAGTTGATCCGAGACTTTTGTTAATTTATAATGTGCCTGATAATTATGAAGATGCCCTACTTGATACTTCCAAAAAGGGAAATACCTTGTACCAGTTCAATAGACAATTTAAATCAGAAGGACAGATCAGATTACAGAAGAGTATAACAGAACTTTCACAGTTCTGAAGAGGCCACTTAGATGTGTCATTCTTCTTAATAGTCACTCATATTTCTTACCTGTGCAACTACTATTTGTATATCCTTTTTCCATGGAGTCGTGATGGTTCCTAATATGTGAATCTTCTTCTACTTTAACTTCTAATATACTATCAGTGGTGATAACGGGATCAACTAAGAAGAAAGAAATAATATATTATAAAAATAATTTCATTATCCTATAAGAGCCAGAGTGTAAATCAGAGATATTCACTAATTTTTGTTGAGGCCACTTTGAATTCAAAAGAGCTGAAGGAGAGCATCCATTGAAAGTACACTTATTCATAGGGGGAAGGGTATAAAGTTATATTAAGATTCGATCAATTGATAATATTTAAATGATATTTTTGATAAAAATATTTGTGGGAAGGGTGGGAGGGGAGGGTATAAATGTATGTTTTTAAGATGATGTTAAAAGAAATACAAGTGATGTTTAAATGATGTAATATTGTGTTCTTGATGTAAGATGAAAAAATGAATAAAGAATTTTGAAAAAAAAAAGAAATTGAGCATTTTCAAATGCAATCTTTTTGTTTACTGAGAAAGATCTTGTTCAAGCATGTGGCTCTTCCCCCATCCACTTCCCCCTTTCAGTCATAAACTTGGTTAGAGAGGCAAATAGTATAATCTAATATTTATGAGTTGCTCTATGCCTAACTAGTTTCAAGGCGACGTACAAATCAATAAGAATACATCATGTATAGACAAGCCCGAAGATTAAGTGGATAATAATTAAGAGGGAGAGAAATAGAATGAAGAGAGGATGTAGAGAGAGATTTGGGGTGACACTAGAAGTACAGATAACATTGAGTGGACATTCATTGATGATACTGAGCGTTCTGTCAATTGTCAATGGAATATATTGTCCTAAAGAGGAGAATTTTTATTTTCTTCTGCTTTGATAGCTGCTGGGAGGCTGTTCCATTTCTTTGTGCCAATGAAGGTGATGAGTGTGTTAAATATGCACTTGTATTTAATTCCTTTTGGTGATAGAAGGATCAGAAGGAGTTTCTTGATGTTTCTGACTGAAACAGACCAGGAATTCATGAAAAGGTTTATAAGAGTCTCTGCAGAGCTTGCATATAAGATGTGGTACATTATGCATGATATTTTGAAGTTTATTTGTGCAGGGATAGGCAACCAGTGAAGGCTTTTCTAATAAGGCGATATGGAGTAATTTTCTTAGTTTGATGATATGCCGTATTGCGGTGTTTTGAATTTGTTGTAGTTTGTGGATGAGAAAGGAATTTATACCTGTAAAGAGTGAGTTGCAGTAGTCTAATTGAGACTGTAAGGAAGTAAGCATATTATCATATTTTTTTGCTCCATAAGACCCACCTGACCATAAAATGCACCCTAGATTTAGAGGAAAAAACAAGAAATAAATTCTGAACCAAATTGGTACTAATATATACCAGGCTCTGCACCCAGCCTCCCTCACTCCCTGCCAGGCTCTGCACCCTGTCCCCCCCATACCTTTTCAAATCCCCTCCATCGTACTTTTTTAAATCCTCCTTATAGCCTGGTGGTCCAGCATGAATTGGCACAGGCAGAAGCGAGCTTTCCGTGCTCCTGCCTGGGTCCACGCCGCTTCCTGAATGACTGCCGTTAGTTTTCACAAGTCCTGCGAGAACTGATGGCAGCCATTCATGAAGCGGCGCAACTATAAGTGGGATTTAAAAAGGTACGATAGGGGAGTGGTTTAAAAAGTACGACAGGGCAGGGGTGTTTTTAAAACGTAGAGGGGGGTTTTTAAAAAAGGTACAACGGGCGGGGGGATTTTAAAAGGTACAATGGGGCAGGGGTGTTTTAAAAAGGTACGGGGGAGGTAAAAATTTGTATCCTCGCTGCATAAAATGCACCGACATTTTCACCCACTTTTGGATGGGGAAAAAAGTACGTCTTATGGGGCGAAAAATATGGTGTTTTATTAATATGAATGGGGATAGCAGGATGACAGATTTAGTGAAACAGTTACTGACTTGAAATGGAAGATAGAAGGATATTTTTTTCCTCTCTCTGAAATTGCTGATGTGCCTGATTTCATACTTAAGTTTTCAGATCAGCAGAAGGCTTTTGCTGGGCTGACTGGTAAACTGGCAGTACCATGAGTTGGACCCCAGATGCAGAATATCCAGAGGGCTGAAGAAAAACAGGATTGTCAGTGACATGTCCTACCCCAGATGTTGGGGCAAGATGACCTGGAACGGAAGGAGTTTTAAGGACAAAGGAATTGACTTGATCACATATGTACCAATCCTGAGCTAAGGTGTAGGGATGTAAAACAAGCTGATGAGTGAAGATTGGCTGGTATTGTGTATTCTGTCCCCTTAGAGAAGTTGTGCAAAGAAGACATGTGCCTTGAAGCCATGTATGCATGAATTTTAGGGCCTTTCCATCTCATCACAGGGTCTAAAATTTATAGATAAGACTATTCAGAGAGGAGGCTGCTCAAAAGGGCCTGTTCCAGTTTTTGTCCCCTTCCTCCACAAAGACCATGAGCTTTTTCAGAGAGAGAATCAAGAATTGGGTAAAGTGTAGTTTCCTTTGATATAATTTAGAGATTCTAGTTGTTATAGAGAAACTAGTTTAGTTGTAGATTAGATATACACAGAATAAGAGGTAGTTATCTTAGAGTTTCACTGTAATTACAAACAAGCTGTAACATTTATGAAACCTTCAGCTGTACATTAACTCACTAAATTAATTCAATTTTGTTTTGTAACTATCAAATTAATTTCCTCAATAAACCAAGTTGATTATTTAAGTTCACTTCTGGTTTCCACTGTCATGTTTGGGTTTTAGCTTCCCGACATTAGCTTTACAATAAACTTGACCTCTTGTGTAAAACATAGCAAAAAAGGTAAATATCACATACATTGGGGTAAAATTACAAGAATAGCAGTGATTTTATCTTAACAAGACACTATCAGCATTTGTGTTAGATTTGCGAAATGCTTGTGAAAGAAAGGTCTGTTCAGTCTAAGATTTTTCATACGGAAAAATTAGGTTCTTACCTGCAAATTTTCTTTCTATTAGCCTGTAGACCGGTATAGTCCTTATGAATGGGTTACATACATACCTTACTGCTACCAGCAGGTGGAGACTGAAAACAAACTTATATATAGACTCCCCCCCATAGCAATCCAGTCTGCCAAATAGCCAAGCAGAACCTAGGAAAGACTACAATTGAAAACAGTAAAACATACTCCGAACAGGAGTGTAAAAAAACAACAAACGCTAGTAAACAACTGTTGGACATTTGTAGAACTAAACCCTGGCAGAGAAAATATCCCCACAGCTCATCAGTTAAGCCAGCTGAGCCATAGTCGCTGTTCTTAATTCTCCCTGGCCCTAGAAAAATACTAGAACCCACAGAAAAACAAAATCGGCATGCGAGCAAAACAAAAACCCGCAATCGCCGCACAAGGACAGATAGGGTGGGGGACTATACTGGTCTACAGGCTAACAGAAAGAAAATTAGCAGGTAAGAACCTAATTTCTCCTTCTGTAGCGCCTGGTAGACTGGTATAGTCCTTACGAATGGGACGTACTAAGGCAGTACCCATCAAGGGTGAAACCCCCGAAGGGCCAACACCAGAACACGCTCACCGAATACTGCATCCTGACGCGCCTGAACATCCACACAATAATGTCTGACACCAAACTGCAGCCTTGTAAATATCCACTGGAGGCACTAGAGAAGACTCAGCCCAAGAAGCTGCCTAACCCCGAGTGGAATGAGCCTAGAGAAATTCCGGAACAGGCTTTTTCTTCAGAAGAAAAGCGGAAGCAATAGTCTCCTTGATCCAGTGCACAATACTAACCTTAGAAGCGCCATCCACCTTACGAGGACCCACTAGAAGGACAAAGAAACAATCTGTCTTACTGATCTCCTGATCTGCACATAAGAGCGAAGGACCAGACTGACATCCAACTTGCGCAACTGTCATTGCTCGGACACTGCTTCTGGCTACCCAACACAGGGAGAACCACTGCCCGATTGACATGAAAAGGAGAAACTACCTTTGGCAAAAAAGAAGGAGCGGGCCGCAAGACAACCCACTCTCTAGAAAACTCCAAGAAGGGAGCCCTACAAGAGAAATCCTGCAGCTCAGAAACACGTCTAGCAGAAGAAATGGCCACCAAGAAGACCACTTTAAGAGTAAGGTCCTTCAAAGAGCAGTCACCCAACGGTTCAAAAGGTGAGCGCACCAGAACGGACAAAACCAGATTCAGATCCCAAGATGGAACAGAGAGTCGCACAGGAGACTTGAGCAATTTGGCCACCCACAAGAAGCGAATCACATCAGGAATGGCAGTCAAACGCTGGCCTTTCAACAACCCATGAAAGGCTGATAAGGCCGCAAGCTGAACCTGGAGAGAAGACCAAGCCAGTCCCCTGTCCAGGCTATCCTGCAAGAACTCTAAGATAGTAGGCAGAGAAGCGCAAAAAGAGACCACTCCACACGCAGCACACCACTCCTCAAATATACGCCAAACCCTCACATAAGCCCAAGAGGTAGAAAGCCTCCGGGACCACAAGAGATCACTTTACCTAGGTGATCCCTTTCAAGTGCCAAGACGTAAGACAGAAGGGACCCGGATCGAACACTGGAAGGGGACCATGAGTCAGAAGGTCGGCTGAGAGAGGCAGAGGAAGGGGATCCGCCACCAGATACCTCACCAGATCCGCATACCAATCCGGAGCCACCAGAACCACAAGGCCTGGATGTCAAACTATGTGGAGAAGAACTCTGCCCACTAATGGCCACGGAAAGAACACATACAACAGCCCTTCCAATGGCCATGGTTGAACCAGAGCATCCACGCCCTCAGCCTGACCGGCTCTGTGATGACTGAAGAAGCGGGGTGTTTTGGCGTTGACACTTGTGGCCATCAGGTCCATGAGGGGCTGACCCCAAGAATGCACTATCAACTGAAAAGCCACAGACACCACTATCCGGGATCTAGCACGTGAAGACTGAGGAAGTCCACTTGAACATTCTCCACTCCGGCTATGTGGGAGGCCGAGATGTCCTGAAGATGAGACTCTTCCCAGAGCATGAGCAGAGCTGTCTCCTGTGCCACCAAAGTGCTCCTGGTGCCCCCTGATGACTGACATAGGCCACCGCCGTGGCATTGTCCGATAGAACACTGACTGACTTGTCCAACAGAAAGGACTGGAAGGCTAACAATGCCAGATGGATGGCTCTGGTCTCTAAGACATTTATCGACCAGGAAGCCTCCTCCATGGACCAGGTGCCCTGAGCTGAGTTTCCTCCCCAAACGAGAAGACTGGTCCAGACACACCCCTTGTATAAGATGGGAAGTCTGGAGCCACCAACGAAGACTGCAATGAGCCAAGCCCCGAAGTGGAAAAGGATGATCCAGAATGTGCCTCTGAGGCAACCACCTCCAAAGAAGAGCATAATAAAGAGGACGCATGTGGGCTCGAGCCCACCACACTATGTCGAGGGAAGCCACCATAGACCCCAAGACTTGGAGGAAATCCTGCGCCCGAGGACACTGGGTCGCCATAAGCAGGCTAATCTAAGATTGTAATTTGCTTATCCAGGCCTCCGGAAGGAAGATATTCCCCAAGGAGGTGTCAAACAGAACTCCTAACTACTCCAGGCGCTGAGATGGAGACAACCGGCTCTTGGAAAGGCTGACGACCCATCCCAGTGACTGCAGAAACTCCACCACCCGAGCCATGACCCGGGTGCTCTCCTGGAATGACTTCGCTCAAATCAACCAATCGTCTAAATAGGGATGAACCAGGATGCCCTCTATTCGCAACAACCACCATTACTTTGGTGAGCGTTTGTGGAGCTGTGGCCAGACCAAAGGGAAGCGCACAGAACTGATAGTGTTGCCCCAAGATCGCAAGGCGCAGGACGCAATGATGGGAGGCCCGAATAGGAATGTGCAATTAGGCCTCCATCAGATCTAGAGAGGTCAGAAACTCCCCCGGCTGCACCGCCAGAATCACAGACCACAGAATTTCCATGCGGAAGGATGGCACGTGAAGAGCCCTGTTGACCCCCTTCAAATCTAGGATGGGCCGAAAGGTCCCTTCTTTCTTTGGCACCACAAAGGAAATCAAGTACTAACCTGTGCCTCATTCCTGAGGGGGAACCGGAACCACTGCGTGGAAATCCAACTATCTTTGAAGGGTCTGGCGAAAGGCCTGCTCCTTCCACGCCACCTGCGAGGGAGAAGCGAGAAAATGATCTGGCAAGGAACAGGCGAACTCCAGAACATAGCCGTCCCAAATCACCTCCAGAACCCATTGATCTGACATGATCTCTGCCCACTTTGGGGAAATAAAATCTCACAGCCGGACGCCCACCGGAACCAAGACAGGCGCCAGCAAGGAGTCATTGGGCAGGACAGACGGCAGGGGACCCAGCGGAGGCACTACCCGCACCCCGGCTTGCCCCACAAAAGGACTGTATGCGCCTAGAAGACTGAAAAGCCTAGAAGACTGAAAAGAGGCGGCCCCTCGACCAGGGCGGAAGCAGCAGAAATTATGCCCACGAGCAGCACCACCCCGAGCCATTGGCCTAGGCCTATGCTCAGGCAAACAAAGCACTTTAGAATAAGATAAAGTTTGAACCAACTTGTCCAAGTCTAGAGAATGAAACGGTGACAAAATTCATCACCGTTCCCATCCCCGCGGATAACCACGGGAAATAATCCCATGTCATTTTCTAGTGTTTATTTCAACCTCAGTCCTTCTATACCAGCATTCTTCAAAGCAAAGCTTGAGGGTCAGTGGTTGTGGCCATTCGTACTCTGATTCTTCCCTCTCTCCTTAAAGAATGACGTGAAGATGGTTTACTGCGGTTATCCGCGGGGACGGGAACGGTGATGAATTTTGTCACCGTGTCATTCTCTATCCAAGTCCTCACCAAACAAGAAAGACCCCTTAAAGGGAAACTTTGTCAGCTTAGCTTTGGACGCCTTAACCACCAACCAAGGCACAAAGCCATAAGGTACAGTGTGCTGCCACTCCAAAAGCCAACGACTTGGCAGACACTCGCAGGAGTCATATATGGCATCTGAGAGATAAGAAGCACCCAAGTCAATTTTGGTGACTTCGTACTTCACCAATCCCACACCCGAGCCACCAGCCCGCCACACATCGCCGCCTGGACCGCTAGACTGTTACAGCAAAACTGTTCAAGGAGGGACTCCAACTTACGCTCCTCAGAGTCCTTCAAGGCTTCACCGCCCTCAACAGGCACAGTAAGCCACTTAGAGATGGCCGAGACCACAGTGTCCAACACCAGCGACTTCAGAGTGTCCCTATCCCCTTCAGGAATGGTGTACAGGCGAGCCATGAATCACGAAAAATGAAATGGGCGCTTCCAGCCACTACCGAGCATAAAATCCCAAATATCCTGATGCATAGGAAAAAAGCAGGAAGCAGAGCGAATCCCCTTAAACAAGGGGTCCACCGTACATGGGGGTTCTAACACGGTGTCCTCAAAGTTTAAAACAGAGGAGACTGTAAGAATTAGCTCATGAAGGTCATCCCCCTGAAAAATGCGCACTATGGGCGCATCTTCGCCAGCAGGTGGGCACTCGAACCCACCACTGGTGGAAGCCGAACCCCCCAAGAGGATCCTGGAAATCTCCCCAAAGGTCCAGGTCCTCATAAAGCAAATCTGACTCCTCTGGACAAAAAACCTTGACCCAAGAGACCCTCGGCAGCTTGGAGGAGAAAGGAGGAGAGGTGGGTGAAAACCAGTGCTATCTGGGGCTGAACTGGAACAGACGTCGAGAGCACAACTCCCTCCTCCCCCACCCCCACCCCCGAGACCCCTGGATTGGAAACGGGACCTCCAGCCACCAGTACACAAGCCTTGCCAAGTGCTAAAATAAAATCAGGGGGGAAAAAAAATCCTGGTGGCCCCAAGGGACTCCCTGCCACAGAAGGGGACCCAGCACAAACCTGATCCTGCTTCTCAAATACAGGGGCAAGGTCACCTGAGGACATGGAAAATATGGAGGTGTTTCCCACCGAAAAACTGGCCAGAAACCACCAAAACAAAGCTCGAGGCCTATATCGCCTGAAAAGCCTGGGCATTTCCTGCCACCAAGGCCAACGAGCTCTCCATCGCAGGAAGGAAATCCCCAGCCACTCCGGCCGGCTTACTCCAAAATCGTGGCCAACTCGCAAAGCACTGGCTCCCGAAGTCGACAAGGATCCCCCACCGCTTTGGCCTGTGCAGCACTTGCACTGGCCAGCCGCGAGTGCCTCACAGCTGGAGCACAATGAGCATTTTTTCCCCTGCCGAGTGCTCATTGTGCTGCAAAACCATCCTAACAGGAAAAAGTGCCGGTTAGATGAGAAACAACACCAAATGAAAGAGAAAAGAACCCTTTCTTACCAGCACAGCCTCAGGATTTTAATGCAGGGCAATTTTAGTTAATCAGAACAGACTGCACAGCTCTCAAAGCTGGAAGCCTGACCAACCATGAAAGCCAGGCTGCCGGCTGAGGCACCTCTACAAAAATTTGGGGAGGTGGGGGCAGGGACCCAGCACGAGATCCGCTGGGTTTAAAACCCCCGAGGTTGGATGGATCCCCAAGCATTACCCATCCAAGCTCTGTCCGGCACAAAAGGGGAACCCAGGAGTCCAAAACAAATTCCAACAGTACTAAGAGGGGAGCCAAATTAGTCTTACCACCTGCTGCTGAAAACTAAGATAGACTGGATTGCTAGGGGAGAGGAGTCTATCCTAATATACAAGTTTGTTCTCAGTCTCCACCTTCTGGTAGCAGTAAGGTATATGACCCATTCGTAAGGACTATACCAGTCTACCAGGCGCTATAGAATGTAGGTTTTTTTTTATAAGTTGGAGATTTGAGATTCATAGAAAAAGGTAGAGTCCAATGTGACTCAAAGGATTTGGGAAGTTTTGTAAATGCCTAGTTTGGTTCCTGAGGGCTTTGTGACGGCTTTAGGGGCTGTTTGCAGAGGGCTGTGAAACCACAGTACTTTGGTCTTTGTTGTGTTTAGCTTGAGTTTATTAAGTGTAGCCCATGCATGTATCTTCTCTATGCTGTTGGCTATTTTCAGGAGGATGTCACTGGAGTTACTTTCGATAGAGATGAGACATAGAATGTCATCAATATATGATAGTAGGCACTCATCGTTGATAAAGGAGATGTTGCCTAGGGAAATCATGAATAGGTTGTAGAGTAATGGGGATAGAGGAGATCCTTGGGGAATGCTGCAGAAAGTTTGGCAGTTTCTTGAGAATACCTCATCTTTCCGGACTAGGTAGGTTCCGTTTTGTAAGAAGTCTTTGAACCAATTAAATGCTGTGCCTGCAATGCCGATGTCATTGAGTTTTGTTAGGAGCAGGTGGTGATTGACAGTCAAACGCAGCAGAGATCTCAAATTGGAGTATTAGCAGGAACCTCCCCCCCCCTTAAAGATGATGTGGGCTGCCCCAGAGGTCTCCAGGGACCATCACTGGATCCAAGGCTTTGCACTGAAGAACACTAGTTTAAATATTTAAAATATAGTGCAAACCTTAGGAGTCGGATGCACATCTTTCCACCCAAATACAGCTAAGAACTTTATTAGAATTTTGAAACCTCAAAAGTGCAGGTCAAATCCAGCAAGTTCCCAGGTGTATTCTGAAGGAGACGGGAGGCAATTTTTAATTGCCAAACATTTTCCCACCCTTGTTTATCGGTATTGGAACACAAGGAAGCTTCAAATAGAAGCAGAAAGAAAAAACATGTAACAAACATTAATTCATCAGAATGATAAATAATATTGTCAATCCATACACTGGAACCATTAAAACTTTCTGCTCATAGTTCTGATGAGGTGTTATTTTACTATCCTGGTTATAATATTTCTAACACCTCTAATAAGTAAATTTCTACTGACTAATGTCAACTCAGTCACTTGATGCCTCTTGGCAGTGCGCACACGCAAAAAAACAAAACAAAACCCAAATACACAGAGAAAAAACAAGACCCTGTTCAATAGTTCTTACCTGTGTTGGGACTCTTTGAATGTTCTATTCCATCAAAATCCTCATGATCCCTAAAAAATAGCTCCTCTCCTACTGTAAGTTCTAATATACTGTCAGGACTGGCAACTGAATCCCCTGTGATCAAAGAGAGGCATTAAGAACATAATTTGACATTCAATCAAGTATCTGTTCTTACTCATTTGAAAAAGGATTCTTAATTAGATGTCTGGTAAATGTGTTACTTCTCTTGGTTAACTTCTGAGACATTCCAGGTCTCACTATGAATTTTCTGCAAACTTTTCTGCAACTCAAGGCATTTCTGAGAAACACGTGTCACAAGACCAGCATTTTATACATTTTTTAGCTCCAGCACACCAAACAGATCAAATGTTTTTCACGGCACATTATAATTGAAATTACCGTATTTTCTCGCATATAACGCGTTATACGTGGTTTTTACGTACCGCGCATACCCTTGCGCGTTATACGCGTGAGCGCGTTGTACAAAAATTTTTTTACATAGTTTCCCCCCCCCCCCCCCCGACTCATCATCCGGAAGGAGCGCTCGCACTCCCACCCCGAAGGACCGCTCGCACCCCCACAGCCTCCCCCCTCCCCCATGGAAAAGCTGTCTACCTTGTTTCCAGATGCCAGCCCAGCTGCTTCCTCTGCCGGCGGTCCTGCCCCTTCTCAGAGCCCTGTGCTGCGCTGCTTCCTCTTCAGGCGGTCCCACCCTTTCTCTGACATCAGAGAAAGGGCGGGACCGCCGGATGAGGAAGCAGCGCAGCAGGGCTCAGAGAAGGGGCGGGACCGCCAGCAGAGAAAACAGCTGGGCTCACTGGCATCTGGAATCAAGGTAGACAGCTTCTCCATGGGGGAGGGGGGGGAGACTGTGGGGGTGCGAGCGGTCCTTCGGGTGGGGGTGCGAGCGGTCCTTCGGGTGGGAGTGCGAGCGCTCCTTCCGGGTGATGAATCGGGCATCGGGGGGGGGCATCAGGCTTTCAGGATGGGGACAGGACTTCAAGGGGGGACAGGACTTCAAGGGGGACAGGCAGACCTTCAAGGGGGGACAGGACTTCAAGGGGGACAGGCAGACCTTCAAGGGGGGACAGGACTTCAAGGGGGACAGGCAGACCTTCAAGGGGGGACAGGACTTAAAGGGGACAGGCAGACCTTCAAGGGGGGACAGGACTTCAAGGGGGACAGGCAGACCTTCAAGGGGGGACAGGACTTCAAGGGGGACAGGCAGACCTTCAAGGGGGGACAGGACTTCAAGGGGGACAGGCAGACCTTCAAGGGGGGACAGGACTTCAAGGGGGACAGGCAGACCTTCAAGGGGGGACAGGACTTCAAGGGGGACAGGCAGACCTTCAAGGGGGGACAGGACTTAAAGGGGACAGGCAGACCTTCAAGGGGGGACAGGACTTCAAGGGGGGACAGGCAGACCTTCAAGGGGGGACAGGACTTCAAGGGGGACAGGCAGACCTTCAAGGGGGGACAGGACTTCAAGGGGGGACAGGACTTCAAGGGGGACAGGCAGACCTTCAAGGGGGGACAGGACTTCAAGGGGGACAGGCAGACCTTCAAGGGGGGACAGGACTTCAAGGGGGACAGGCAGACCTTCAAGGGGGGACAGGCAGACCTTCAAGGGGGACAGGCAGACCTTCAAGGGGGGACAGGCAGACCTTCAAGGGGGGACAGGCAGACCTTCAAGGGGGGACAGGACTTCAAGGGGGGACAGGCAGACCGAAGGGGGTGAAAAAGCTATAAAATAAACCCACTAGCGTGTCAATGTGTTGAGAGGAAGAGGTGGTCTGGGAAATTCTCCTGAGCAAACTCCGGGTCCATTTCCACCCCCCAGTTACCCTAGTCCACTCCACTCAACTGGTTCACACACTGAGTGGGTCTTTGGGTGTTGTTCCTGGGATCTCTTTCAGTGGTTTGTCAGTATCTCCTTGTGGTCCAAGGAAGGAAACTTTGTTAACCTTAGCATTGACCTTCAGAATATATTTGTAACAGCGCTGCTTGTGTGGCATTACCGTAGACTATGTAGTGATGGAAAGAAAAAAACAGACCTTTGCACATTTTTGCACTAGGTATATGGTATAGGTATTCCTGCACAGCTAAGTCCTTGTGAAGTTACGGTACCTTGTTCTTTCTGTATTTGACATCTAGCAAGGTCTCTGTTTGGAAGGAATAATTTAAGTTATGATAAAAGCAGATAGCGTTGCTGGTTTTAAAAAGGTTTGGACAAATTCCTGGAGGAAAAGTCCATAGTCTGTTATTAAGACATGGATCGGTAGCATGGAATGTTGTTATTCTTTGGGTTTTGACCAGGTATTTAGTGACCTGGATTGGCTACCATGAGAATGGGCTACAGGGCATGATGGACCATTGGACTGACCCAGTTAGGCTATTCTTATGTTCTCATCTGTAGGGGCCTTTGTTTTCACTTCTTATTTTAATGTATCTTTTTCTGGGAACTTATCAGTGTTTTTTATAATGGGAACAAAAATGGACATAGGAGAACTCACGCATCATTCACACACCCTCCACCCAAAAACGTCAAAAGAAAAAAACTGTTCATTCTTATAAACAACCGTATAACTTTTAATCTAGAGTTAGTGAGTATGAATTCAGCAATAAGAACAGAAATCACATGTTCATTCTTATAAACTATAACATTAACCGGTAGATCAAATGAAGTATCGAGGACAAAATAATCTAAATACAGTTACCATAGTTACGGTAAAGTTGTACGGTAAATAAACAAAGTTTACAGGTTTATTCAGTCATCATCACAGTCATCTGAATCCTTGAATCCATCAAAATCTGAATTGTCATCATCATCATTAAATAAAGTGAGCACGGCCTGCAGACGATCCTCGTTTATTTCTGAAGTGATATCATCATCGTCGTCGTCATCATCGCTGATATCCGTGTTGTTGCCTCCTTCTGCTGCACTGGTAGTAGCCGTAGTGTCATTGGTTTTATAAACAATGCCCGCTTTTTTAAATCCGTTTACAATAGTATTTGGGGTTATTTTGTCCCATGCTGAAGCCACCCACTTGCAGACTTCTGTGAAAGTTGCCCGCTTCAGCCGCCCCGCGGGTGTGTACTCGTGCGTGCCGCTCTGCATCCACTGCTCCCACTCCTTTCTAACAAAAGTCTTGAATGAATGATTCACTGCGATGTCAAGTGGCTGCAGCTTACATGTCAGGCCTCCAGGTATCACAGCGATGTGGGCACGAGTAGAATTAATGTAGGCCTGAACATTTTTTTCTTTGTGGGCAGCCATGGCATAAAAAATTAACAAGGATTTTTTTGCAAAGAATCCACCCTGTCTTGCCCTAAAGCATTTATCTATCCACAATCTCATTACGTCGCAGTCCATCCATCCCTTCTTGTTGCAGTGCACAACCACACTGGTGGGCAGCTTTTCACGGGGCATAGTGACCCTTTTGAAAATGAGCATGGGCTTTAACTTAACCCCGCTAGCTGAGCAACCAAGAACTACTGTAAAACACGTTCTTTCATGCCCAGTTGTGGTGATGGCAACAGATTTAGTACCTGTGGGGGCTACGGTTCTTGTCGGTGGAATGTCGAATGCCATTGGAATTTCATCCATGTTGATGACGTCCTTTGCAGTGATGCCAAGTTCAGATATTTCTTTGGCGACAAAATCACGGAAATCAATCAATTTTTGCTGCCAGTCATCCGGAAGTCGCTGGCCAACAGTTGTTCTCATTCTAACTGATAGTCCGTTCCTTTTCATAAATTTTGAGATCCATGTGAAGCCAGCTTTGAAGTCGGGTATTCCTCTTCCATTGGCAAATAGTTTTGCCTTCATCTGAATCGCAACAGTAGAGACTGATTCATTTTGCTCCCTTCTCTCCAGAATCCACTGCTTCAAGTCATCCTCCAGCTGAGGCCATTTTGGTTTGGCCCCACGACGTGCCCGTTTGTGCGGATTGCATTTCTCCAGTTCCTTCTTATCTTTTCTCCATTCACGCACCGATGTTTCTCCAACATCGAACTCTCTCGCTGCGGCCCGGTTGCCTATTTCCTCAGCTTTCACAACTACTTTAAGCTTAAAGTCCGCTGTATATGACTTTCGTCTCATTCCTTCCATTATGGCGGTAAATTTAAATTTAATTGATAAACTCTACTACCGGGTAGATAAATGCAGAATACCAATCTGAAGAGATCAAATTACCGAAATGCGGGCTCTACATGAAGCATTAATCTTTTATAGGCTTACCCAAAGGCTGAGATGCTGTTGTAAAGGCAAAATGGTATTTACTGGGCAAATTACAAGGCCAGATAGAGGGGGGACAAAGCCACATGGTCAAAAGCACACCGTGACAAAGGCCCGCCTTGGTGACAGATCAAAAGCGCGCTCCGACAACCCGGCGCAGAAAACTGAGCAGCAAGCATGCTCAGACCATCTTCTTTGTCTGTAGATGGTCTGCGCATGCTTACAGAGCGGCAAGCAGGACAGGGCGGCGAAACGAGCAGGCGGGACCAGAGGAGACTCGGGGCAGGGCTGGAAACGAGCAGGCGGGACCAGAGGAGACTCGGGGCAGGGCTGGAAACGAGCAGGCGGGACCAGAGGAGACTCGGGGCAGGGCTGGAAACGAGCAGGCGGGACCAGAGGAGACTCGGGGCAGGGCTGGAAACGAGCAGGCGGGACCAGAGGAGACTCGGGGCAGGGCGGGAAACGAGCAGGCGGGACCAGAGGAGACTCGGGGCAGGGCTGGAAACGAGCAGGCGGGACCAGAGGAAACTCGGGGCAGGGCTGGAAACAAGCAGGCGGGACCAGAGGAGACTCGGAGCAGGGCTGGAAACGAGCAGTCGGGACCAGAGGAGACTCGGAGCAGGGCTGGAAACGAGCAGTCGGGACCAGAGGAGACTCGGGGCAGGGCTGGAAACGAGCAGGCGGGACCAGAGGAGATTCGGGCCAGGGCTGGAAACGAGCAGGCGGGACTAGAGGAGATTCGGGGCAGGGCTGGAAACGAGCAGGCGGGACCAGAGGAGAATCGGGGCAGGGCTGGAAACGAGCAGTCGGGACCAGAGGAGAGTCGGGGCGGGCGAAAGGAGAGTCGGGGCGGGCAAAAGGAGAGTCGGGCGGCGACGGGGGAGTCGGGGGCGGCATGCGCAGTATACATGTGTGCGCGGTATATAAAAATTTCTGTACATAAAGTTGTGTTTTTCGCGCGCTATACCCGTGTGCGCGTTTTACACGGGTGCGCGTTATCTATGTGAAAATACGGTATGCTTCTATAAACATTTGCCAGCGTGAACAACATCTTCCATCTGCTGCTCGTGCTGCCCTTGACTCCCCTTCTGTTGTCACATCCTGTTTCCATGACAGGAAGTAACATCAGAAGGGAGCCGAGGCTGACATGAGCAGCAGGTGGAAGATGCTGCTCACATTGTCAAACATTTACAAAGGTACGTCGGAAGGGCAGAGAGGAGGAGAGGCGCCATTGGTGACAGACTCTTGCGTATACAATATACATGACATCCGGTCTGCGCTTCCCCACCCAGACCTGTTGCATGCCTCCCGTGGACCTGTCTGAAGCCCTGGTGGTCCAGGGGCGAGCCAAGACAGGAGTGATCCTTCCTGCGTCCTGTTGCAGCTATCTCAAGCAGGTCTGTAGTGGGCATCAGGGGCCAAGTAGGAAGGGAAGGAAGAAGGAGGAAGGGAGGAAAGGAGGGCTGGGTGCAAGTAATGGAACTTGAGCATAAACCCCTTAGTTTATATTGAAGTCAACCTTTTTTCCTTTTGTTCTGCATTTGTGATTCATAAAATGATATTGTGCAGAATATTTTTTTTTATACTTTAGTAAAATGATTTCAATAGAAAATCATATCTTTTTGAGGTTTGTGCGGTTGGGATCAGACAGAGTTTGCGGGGACAGGGCAGGAACAAACTTTGTCCCTATGTCATTCTCTAGCTGCCACTTTCACTAATGCCCTGCCTGGTATCTTGCGATTCTGTAATGGGAGGATGAATTTTAAGAAAATGCTGAAAACACAATTACATGCCAATGCCTTTCTATGCTAATGCTTATCCCATCTGAAAATATCCTCTTCCGATTTCCCTGACAGTAATGTATGATTTAAAGCCTGTTTATATCTCTGAATGTTTGGAATTTGATTTGCTTTGCATGCAAATGTGAATTGGTTTTGTAACATAACCTAGTAACTTAGTACATGATGGCAGATAAAGACCAAAATGTCATCTACTTTGGAACTGAACATTTGATCCGAATCCTTTTTGTTTTCTTAATTGGTGAAATTTGTATTGACTCGATATACTGATATTTTATTGGAGGGATGCTTATGATGTTGTCCAGTCATGTCTATGCTATATGTGGAAATCGTAGGGAAAGAAGATTTTATGTATGCGATATGTAAACTGCACAGTTTATCATAAATATCATAAAATATTCATTTTGAAATTAAAGAACTTTATATCTAAGTTTATTCTAAAAGTAAAACAGATCCTGAAAAAATGGGTTAATCAAATTATCTGTGAAATAAGAAATTTAAGAATTATATTTGCACGACATACAATTTAACTCTATTCGGAGTTGGAGTTTGCACATTTTCACCAACTCTGACACCAGTAACCCAAAAATTGCTTCCAGTTCCACAGCACTGCATAGAAGTGTCATGATAGGTCAAACCTAAGTCAACAAATTTACAATCTTTACTGGCAAAACAGGCTTCATTTCTTTCTAAAACATTATCAAGTATCACTAATTTCCTGGAAGCTCAGTTTTGTTTGTTTGGGGGGGGGGGTTGTTTTGTTTTTTACTCACTTGTGAAGAAACTAGTAGGATCCTCGTCATTCATGGGGTGTGCTTCTTCCTCTGACTTTAGGCTCAATGACAGAATAGATGTTATAATTTGGTGATCTGTCACTGAAAAGAAACAAGATTCTTATAAAGATGTAAAATAGCAGTAGGGTGTATCTGTCAAAGAACTTCTAAATAAACCAAGTTGCATAATCATGTCAAGAACAGACTAGATTGGTATTCTGGATTTCTAGATGTTTCTGCCATAGAAGCAGCACCTATCAGTGGTTTATTTATAGTTTTGCAAATGCGGAAGGCAATTTTCAAAGCCAATTGACTGGGTAAAGAGTGATTGGTAACTGATGTCTCAAATTGCTTGGCAAAATGTGCAGATAGGTTTACATTAGTGCTGCCCGATTCGCGATTCGAATCGATTCACTTTGCTAGAGACCCGTTCGAGCTTTCCCTCTGCCACGGAATCCTTCCATCTAATGTAACTTCCAGTTTTGCGAAACTGGAAGTTACACCAGAAGTAAGGACTCCAGTGGCAGAGGGAAAGCCGAGTGGACCTCTGGGAGCAGAACGGTGGCAACAAGGTGATTTTTAATTGGTTGGCTAGAATCAGATGCCCGCGCCTCATCTTCCTGCATGCACGCTCCCCCCAGAGCCCGGCAAATGCCCCCGATCCACCACCTGCATGCACCACTCTTGCTGCTGCTGCTCAGTGGCGCGCGTGTGCTCTTCCGGGTCCTGCCAGCAGCTGGCCTTTCATCGGCCAGAGCCCCGCGCACCTATGAGCACCAGGTGACGTGGTGCCGCACAGGAGCTCCCGAGGAGCGGTGTGAGCGTTTTGGAAGTGCTGCAGTGCGGAGACGCTTCTCAATCGGCTTTTGCAGGCCCTCATCTTCTGCAGCTCACAGGAAAAGTGTATGTCCGCTGTTTGAAGCGCCCGGAGCTCTTGGTAGGTGCCACAATACACGTGTGTTGCCCTCTGCCAGCCAAATACTGGGCTTCTGTGTTGGAAGTCAAAGCTGGGGGGAGAGGGGAGATGGACTTGGAGTTGGTGGACTGGAGAAGGAGAGATGGGGAGAAGGGAAATGGGGGGAGGGATAGAAGAAATAATGGATCTAAAAACAGGAGAGGGAGAGAGATGGTGGACAATGGGATTTAGGGAGGGAAGGAACAGAAAGGGAGAGAAGTTGTACACAGGGGGGTAGAGATACTGGATAGGAGGGTAGTTGGAAAGAGCTGATAGAACCTGGGGTGGTGGGGAAGGAAGGAGATATGCTGGATGAAAGGGTAGTTGAGAAAAGGTGGATCTGGGGATGGAGACGAAAAAAAGGAAAGATGACAAACCTCCGGGAGAGGGAAGGGAAACAGAAGGGGAGGACAGAAATAGAAGAGGGATGGTTAGCATGAAAAAAGAAGGAGATCCTGGCAAGTGAGTTATCAGAAGACAACCAGAGCCTGGGACCAACAAGATCTGAATAATGACCAGACAACGAAAGGTAGAAAAATAATTTTATTTTCTATTTTATGATTACAATATGTCAGATTTGAAATGTGTATCCTGCCAGAGGTGGTGTTAGACCACAAACGTGAGCTAGGATTTAACAGAGAGGAAAAGTCTTTTTTGTTTACACCACAGCGCCAGTGTGGGTAGGAGAGGTGCAAAGGGGGTGAAGAGGCTATAAAATAAATCTACCAGGATGTTTTGGGAAAAAAAAAAAAATAAATTCCCATTTAGGCAGGAAAATCAAATCAAATCAAATCGAATCAAAAAAATCGATTCAATAGGCTGAATCGAATCGAAATATTTTTTCCTGAATCAGGCAGCACTAGTTTACATAGCATGTATACTTTTAGCTGGGCCAAAGAAAAGCATTCCAAAAGTTAGGGTGAGGAGAAAAACTGTACTTGTATGTGGCATTTACAAAAGTTATGTGCACTATTCCATATCTTTCCTTTGCCATTAAAGTACCAGAGAGCAATTTTTGAGTGGGCCTAAGGAGAAAATGGCTGGGCACTAAGGCCTGGATTCTATAAACAGTGGAACCCCCACCCCCTGTAGATCGCTGGCAGGAAGGAGGCCCAATCCCTCCTGCCACAGCCCCCTACCCTCCTACATATAGCTCATCTGTAGCTACGCCAATGCCTTCTGCCACTCAAACAAATTGTAGGCACACTGCACATTTTTTATCCTAGCTCAGTGGTCTTCAGCCTTTTGCATATAAAGGGCCACAGTATGAATACGAGAAAGATCTGGGGGCCATCAAAAGATTTCAAACTTATACATACTACTAATTTTGTAAACCACTTTGATCTGCTTGTTCAGACTGGGTTTTAAACATACTAATATTGATTCTACCACACTTCAACAATGTATTTTTAAAACTCACTTTATTTTAGATCGTCAAAAGTAAAAATTCCATAAATGAGACACCTGAGTAACACACTTAAGAGATTGTTTGCAGATATCAGGTGGGGCAAGATTGAAATTATCACACTTACAGGATATAAAGAGCATTTCAGCCAACTGTTTAAGGGCCGCAGTGGGGTTTGCACATTGGAGACCACTGCCCTAGCTAGTTTTCAAAGAGAAATTACCCAGGAAGCTTTTCTTTGAAAAAATACACATAGCAAAAGCATCCACTCACAACTCTGTGAGTTCTTTGAAAATTGGTCCCATGGATATATCATAACATTTCTATGAGTATGCAAACTTTCCAATGTACACTTCTCCCTCTATATTCGCGGTTTCAGCAATTGCGGTTTCGATTATTCATGTTTTTTTGTTTGCTGGCTCCTCCTCCAAAATTACATCAGAGAAAATCTCTGATTCGCATCTTGAACAGAGAAAATCGCTGATTGCATTTCGAGGTTTCACCTTATTCACGTGGGTTTTTAATAGAAAACCGCGAACAACATATGAAAAAGTTATTGACGGTTTTTCTGTATTTGCAGATCTGTTAATCTCCTATCACCGTAAATACGGAGGGAGAAGTGTACTTGCTACCACATTTTGAAAAGATATACAAAATCTATCAATCTCATATACAGTGGTACCTTGGTTTGCGAGTAACCCGGTTTGCGAGTGTTTTGCAAGACGAGCAAAACACTCGGCAAACTTTTGACTTGCAAACCGAGCACTGCCCCGATCAACGAGCCTTACAGTCCAGGAAGCGCCACTTCGGGGGATTCCTCTCCCATCTTCTGGCCAGCCTTCTACATCGGGTGCCTTTCGCAGGTTGGAGGACCTCTGTCTGGGCCTGCCTGGCCGAGTGCTGTCCCGCCTGCGCGTTGCGTGTGAAGTGCACAACATCAATCATCGGTGTTGTGCGTGTCGTGCGCAGCGTGCGGGTGGGGCGGCACTTGGCTGCGTGGGCTTGGGTGAGGGCTCTCCAGCATGCGGGGATCCGACGTAGAGGGCTGGCTGGCGAATGGAGGAGGCATCCCTCTGAAGCGGCACTGTGGGGTTCTCCAGTAGCTGGCATCCCCCCCGAAGCGGCACTGTGGGGTTCTCCAGTAGCTGGCATCCCCCCCCAAAGCGGCACTGTGAGGTTTTCCAGCTGCTGACATCCCCCCCCCCCGAAGCGGCACTGTGGGGTTCTCCGGCGGCTGGCATCCCCCCCCCGAAGCAGCACTGTGGGGTTCTTCTTCAGATGACCAACGGAGGAGACAGCGCTGTAGCACCCTGCACCCGACAGGTATAGACCCCGGGTTTTAGAACGAATCGTTGTTGTTGCCACTATTTTCTATGGGAAACTTTGTTTTGATAAACGAGCATTTTGGATTATGAGCATGCTCCTGGAACGTATTATGCTCGTAATCCAAGGTACCACTGTATATGTTGTCACGACCCTAGCCCTAAAGCTGGACTCGTGCCTAGCCGTGCTAGGACTAAGGTCACCCCTAAAATACAAAACACTAATGGAAGAGGTAGGGTAGTGAGCAGTAAGAAAGAAATTACTGACTGCCCCTTTAAGTCTGGAAAAATCCAGTTGCAGGAGTGGAGGTTGATAAGAGGAACAGCCTGGAACAGCCTCTGAGACATACCTCTCCCTCTGCTAGTCCCCAGCTGAAGGTGATAAGCAAGAATGCAGGCAAACCTAAGCAGGCAGGACAGATAACTCCTCCCCCTCTGAGAACAGGGCGTGGAAAGTTGTGCAATTTAGAGGCTGCCCTCAGAAGGAGAAAGTCAGTCTTTCCTGGGCCAGCTGGAGGAGAAGATCCTCCTGAGGAATCATTGGAGTCCCAAGATATAGAAATGACTGAAGCTGATACTGACCTTGGGACCAGCCAGCAGACAGTACCTGAACCCATGGACTGGACTCAGACAGAAGGATTGCCTGAAGATTCCTGCATGGACTTGAGTTAAGTGGCAGTTCTGTATGAACTATAAGATAGCAGTGATAAGCTAATGGGATGCTGTTCAAGGTAAACTGCCTTGGGAAAAGAAAGAGGCTAGTACTGCTATGTTCATTTGGAACAGAGAGAAAAAAAAAACGTTTGTTTTGTTCCAAACTTTAAGTGACTGAATACCTGAAGTTTATGAGCTATGTTTTGGCTGGGTTAAGGTACCTGAGGGAAGTAAGTAACTTTGGGGAGAATCCACTTACCATTTGGGTGGGTTAGTGGAGCCCTTTGTGGCATTCTGTTTTGCAGAAAAGTTTAAAAGGTGGATTCACTTACTCCCCTCCCCCCACATCAGCTTAGCTGAGCTGATTGGGAACAAGCCAGCAGAACTACAAGGCTTGGATATAGCACTAATAAGAGTGCTAGCTTTATGGTTGCCAGCCTATTGGAGTTTTATGGCAGCAGCTTGTGACCAGCTAACAACAATGACTTTTGGACTATGTAATATTTTCTTTATTTACCTGAGTTAAGGCGATAATGAAGCTCTTTTTTCTTGAGCTCTATTGAACTTTGTTTAGTGGCTGGACTTTCCTTATTAACGGTGGAGTCAGGATTAGCTGTACATAGACTCCCTCATGCCACAATAAAGTGCTTTATTTTTGAACTAGGATTTGAGTTTCTTTTGTGACAATTAGGGTTCCAGTATTGTCAAAGCTGTTCCAGCAGGACTTCCTACTTGAAGGAAGCAAGCGAAGGTGGAGTTGAAGTGAGCAGAGTCCGGGGAATTCTGAAGCTACAGGTACCGGCTCCGCTACAATGTGTTTATCCTTGCAAACTGAATAGAACTCCAAAATGGTAGATTAAATTTAAAAAAAACAACAACAAAAAAAAAACCACTTTGCTGTTTATGTGAAAAACATATAGAGCACTACCATGTCACAGAATACCTCATTTTAACAATAAACAGTTTAATTTTCTTGTTAAAATGAGGTATTCTGTGTTTTAAAAGGGGGGGATTAGCTTGATAATGCATCATGTCTATTTTAGCTTCAGGTCCTTAATTAAAGGCAGCAATCTAAATGGGCTGCTTCAGACCTTCTCACATTGGGACGTTCCACTGCCGCGTTGCTGATGACATCATCAGTGATGTGGCAGAGAAACGCTCCAACGTGAGAAGGCCCAAAGCAGCCCATTTAGATTGCTGTCGTGATGCTGCCTTTTGGAAGTAGGTAATGATATGTCAGTCTCGTGGTCGGCATGGGGAGGGAGAGATGGAGGGTCTGCTGCAGCATTTAGGAAGATCCCGGTACCAGCAGTGTACTTTTATTTTGCTTTCCCCTACCCCAAAAATAAGCGCTTCAACTAGGGCTTATTTTTGGGATAGGGCTTATTTTAGGGGAAACATGGTAGTTCCCCTGATCTATGGTAGTAGAGACAGCACTGAAGAAAAAAATCTCTAGCACTTCCTCTAGTATACCTCCTCAGATAGACACTAGTACTTTAGATAAAATAGAAAGGAAGGTTTTCCAAAGTTCTAGGCTGAATTTGAAAATCAATTTACTAACTACAGTGTGATCTAATTCAACAATTTCTCCTCGTGACAAACTTTTCCGCCAGAGTTTTCATCTAAAATACTGGCACACTTCCATTTCATCTTACAAGATCTACCTCCAGTGCCTAATGTGGGATCTCAGTCACTATCAGTAATGATAGGTATCACTAGAACATGGCTCAGAACATCTGGTCTGTATGAAAATCTGCATTCTGCATGACTGGTTAGTGCATGACTGGTCATTTTATGCGGCCTCATCCAAAAACATTCCCTCTGACATTGCAACATCAGAGAGAAGACTTCCAGTTCAGGTGCAGGACGCACGAGGAGCCGTTGCACATGGCTCCGTGCACACTACGGCTGTGAGGAGGAGGGAGCTGACCACAAGGTAACACTGGGGGGCATCGGACTACGGGCCGCATAAAACGGCCAGATTGGAGCCGGCCAGAAGGTTAGACACAGCATGGAGGAAGGGAGACAACAAAGGTAGGGGGAATGGATTTATTTTCAGGTTTGAATTGTGTCAGTTTTGAGCATTTTAATCTGCTATCTTTTGCACTGCTTAGGAAGAAATACATTTGTTTCTTTTTCTCTGGGGGTTGTACTGCATGCAGAATCTTGCATCTTAGGGTGTTTTTTAAAATATATTAGTACTTTTAGTTTTTAGTCCCGTATTTGCATAGGGGTTATCTGTGTTCTGGTAGGAATGAATGGAGAGAAGCATACAGTGTGTTTTGTGTAGTTTAATTTTGCGGTTAACCATTACCATTATGTATTAATAAGATTATATTGTGTGTGTATATATGAAAAATGAATGGAAAAAATAGTATTATAATTATTATTATTATGGGGACGGGGTCTGGGGCGGTGATTGGGCAGGGTCTGGCCCGCGATTTAGCCTGTGATTGAGTTTGACACCCCTGGGTTAGTGGATGCCGTATCTAGGAGACAACATCTTTGGACAAAGTGAATAAGAGATCATTACTATATGCTCCAAGAAGTGGCCATACCACCTCCAGAATTCAAGCTCCTTTCTTTAGCAAGCAGTACCAGCCCCAACTATCTCCAACAACTGCATACTCACAGATATCAGCCAAACAACAGGTAATTTCAGTAGCACCAAACAATGCAGCCAAAAAGAAAACAGCCTGCTACTATAGCCTCCTTAATCAAAAGACAGTTCCTAGTTGTTGGCAATTAATGATGGTAAAACTGGGTTTTCAAGCTCACAAGCTAAATTCTGCCTGTTTCCCCAACTTCCCATTTTAAACATACTCACAGATATCAGCCAAACAACAGGTAATTTCAGTAGCACCAAACAATGCAGCCATAAAGAAAACAGCCTGCTACTATAGCCTCCTTAATCAAAAGACAGTTCCTAGTTGTTGGCAATTAATGATGGTAAAACTGGGTTTTCAAGCTCACAAGCTAAATTCTGCCTGTTTCCCCAACTTCCCATTTCAAACCATCCAATGCATCAATTCTCACTACTGGAACAAGAAGTGCAAAATCTCCTTAGATTTCATGCAATCAAAAAAGTGTCGTCGTCCCCTTCTCCCTCCCAGGAGAGTAATATCAAGATTTCAAGTCAAGATGTTTCCTAAGCCTGAAGTAGTCAGGATGACTAACATATTATGGGTCTGACAGATCTCAAATTCTTCCTCAAAAAAGAGGCCACTCTGAAATTTTTTGAAACATCTACTCTTGAATCTTTATATAATTACGCCAATTATATTTTCATTTTTATTGAGGTCTACTCAAATTTCTCAAACTTCAAGCCTGGGCTCTTTCTGTGCAAATGAAATTAAATGAAAACTAAACTAAATTGTTATGGCTCAGCCCTATGGATTGTCTTCCCTCTGCTGTCCTATTGTCATCAGGGGTATCCTTACAAATTGAGTTCTTTTCTAGAATCTTAGGGGTTATCAATGACTCATCACTTTCATTTAGTGAGCATATTAATTCCCTAATAAAAAAGTGCTTTTTTCTGTCTTAACATGCTTAGAAAAGGCAGGTCCTGTTTCCAACAGCAGCATTTCTCTGTCCTCGTCCAATTGATTATTCTCTCACGGCTAAACTATTGTAATTCTATCTCAGTCTAACCAAAAAACAGCTTACAAAGCCTTCAACCGATTCAAAATGCTGCAGTTAGGCTGAGCTTTGGTAAAGGCAAATTTGAACATGTATCGCCACTTTTCACTAAATTACACTGGCTTCCAATATTTGCCAGAATACATAAGAACATAAGAATTACCACTGCTGGGTCAGACCAGTGGTACATCGTGCTCAGCAGTCAGCTCACACAGTGGCCCCTAAGTCAAAGACCAGTGCTCTAAATGAGTCCAGCCTCACCTGCAGGAACTTGTCCAACTTTGGCTTGAATCCCTGGAGGGTGTTTTCCCCTATAACAGACTCTGGAAGAGCGTTCGTTTTCTACCACTCTCTGGGTGAAGAAGAACTTCCTTACGTTTGTATGGAATCTATCCCCTTTCAACTTTAGAGAGTGCCCTCTCATTCTCCCTTCCTTGGAGAGATGGAGAGTGTGAACAGTCAGTCTTTAGCTACTAAGTCTATTCCCTTCAGTATTTTGAATGTTTCGATCATGTCCCCTCTCAGTCTCCTCTTTTCAAGGAAGAGGCGGCCCAGTTTGTCCAATCTCTCACTGTATGGCAACTCCTCCAGCCCCTTAATCATTTTAGTCGCTCTTCTCTGGACCCTTTCAAGCAGTACAGTGTCCTTCTTCATGTATGGCGATCAGTGCTGGACGCAGTACTCCAGGTGAGGGCGCACCATGGCCCAGTACAGCGGCATGATAACCTTCTCAGATCTGTTAGTGATCCCCTTCTTTCTCATTCCTAGCATTCTGTTTGCCCTTTTTGCCGCCGCCGCACAATGCACGAATGGCTTCATCGACTTATCGATCAGAACTCCCAAGTCTCTTTCCTGGGAGGACTCTCCAAGTACCGCCCCGGAGATCCTGTATTCGTGCATGAGATTTTTGTTACCGACATGCATCACTTTACACTTATCCATGTTGAACCTCATTTGCCATGTCAATGCCCATTTCTCGAGCTTGATTATGTCACGTTGCAGATCTTCGCAATCCCCCTGTGTCTTCACTACTCTGAATAACTTCGTATCGTTCACAAATTTAATTACCTTACTCGTCGTACCAATATCCAGATCATTTATAAAGATTTTGAAGAGCACGGGTCCAAGCATCAAGCACTGCGGCACCCCAATGGTGAGGCTCTTCCAGTCCGAGTATAGTCCATTTACCCCCCACTCTCTGTTTCCTATGATCCAGCCAGTTTTTAATCCATGTGAGTATTTCACCCTCGATTCCATAGTTCGCAATTTTCCAAAGTAGTCATTCATGTCGAACCCTGACGAACGCCTTCTGAAAATCCAGATATACAATGTCGACCGGGTCGCCCTTGTCTATCTGCCTGTTTACTCCCTCGAAGTGCAGCAAGTTCGTCAAACAAGATCTGCCTTTGCTGAAACCGTGCTGGCTGTTCCTCATCAGACCGTATCCGTCAAGGTGATCAATGATGTGGTCCTTTATCAGCGCCTCTACCATCTTTCCCGGTACTGAGGTCAGACTCACCGGCCTGTAGTTTCCCAGATCTCCCCTCAAACCTTTTTTGAAGATCGGCATAACATTCGTCACCTTCCAGTCTTCCGGAATTTTTCCCGATTTGATCGACAGATTGGCTATTAGTTGAAGCAGTTTAGCTATAGTCCCTTTCAGTTCACCGTACCTGAAGAAAGACACAGTACTACTCAAAAGGGTCCAGAGAAGAGCGACTAAAATGGTTAAGGGGCTGGAGGAGTTGACGTACAGTGAGAGATTAGAGAAACTGGGCCTCTTCTCCCTTGAAGAGAGGAGACATGATCAAAACATTAAAAATACTGAAGGGAATAGACTTAGTAGATAAAGACTGACTGTTCACACTCTCCAAGGTAGGGAGAACGAGAGGGCACTCTCTAAAGTTGAAAGGGGATAGATTCCGTACAAACGTAAGGAAGTTCTTCTTCACCCAGAGTGTGGTGGAGAGCTGGAATGCTTTTCCGGAGTCTATTGTAGGGGAAAACACCCTCCAGGGTTTCAAGACTAAGCTGGATAAGTTCATGCTAAACTGGGACGTACACAGATGAGGCTGGACTCATTTTAGAGCACTGGTCTTTGACCCGGGGGCCGCCACGTGAGCGGACTGCTGGGCACGATGGACCACTGGTCTAACCCAGAAGCAGCAATTCTTATGTTCTTATGTTTAGTTCTCTACTAAATAAATTGAAAGCAATAATTTGGAAACATTGGTCAATTTTGACTTTCATGAATAATTAGAAACTCCTCCAATTTTTGCATTTAGAAAGGGAAAACAATTGGTGAAATTTTCAAAAACTTTTTATTAAGTAAGATGGCGGTGGCACAGGTCACATAGAAAGAGGCTCCTGCTGCGCCAAAGAATGTAATTACTCGCCTTCCTCAAATGTAATCTTTCCTTTTTTTCTTTTCTTTTATACTTTGAGAACCGAATCAAGGAAGACTCCCCACACTGCCGCTCCATTACTCTGACCCGGCTGCCAGAGGTGGGGCCTATGTGGACACCCAGTCAAACAGCCTGGGAAGCCACGCAGGCTGGGACTGCGAGGCCCATGTCCCGACGTTAGAAGGTGGAATTGAGCCGCGAGTGCTGGGACCGCGAGACACACGTGCGAGACTGAGAGGTACTAGTCCCGAGCCTAGGGATGAGACTTCACCGCCGCCTGAGAGGCTGCAAGTGCCGGGACCGCAAGATGCAAGTGCGGAACTGAAAGTAACCGCCTGGGACCTAAGCTCCGCAAGGAACCAGTGTTTGCTAAGGGGATCAGCCCTCGGAAGAAAGGAAGGCGATTTGGGAGAGCAACCACTGGGAAGGCTAATACACTCAGGATTTGAGCAAAATATCAGTATCATACATCTCCTCATGGCACAATAGCTGAAATACCACACTAATGCCATATGGTTTTCCTGCTCAAGATTTATCAAATCTGGAAAGTTCTACAAAAACAACAACAAAAAAACAAAAAACCTTCAAACTATTAAAAAAAAAAAAAAATCTTCCACTCTCCTTTACCTGCTCTAGATTTAGTAAACCTGGAAAATTCATCAGAAAAACACTCTAATCTGAGCCAGTTGGAAGGCTCAACGGTACAGTTTGAACCTCTACCTGCCTCTTCTCCGGTAGCAGTTGGGAGATCTTCATCGGGCATGGGAGCACAATCCGCCCCTCCCCAACGCTACAACCCACTGAACCAGTTTGGAAGGCTCAGCGGGACAGTTTAAATTTCTACCTGCCTTTTCTCCGGTAGCAGTCAAGAGGACTTCACCGTATGTGGGAGCACACTCCACCCCTCCCCGACACTATAACCCGCTGAGCCAGTTGGAAGGCTCAATGGGACAGTCTGAACTTATACCTACCTTTCTCCGGTAGCAGCCCGGAAGACTTCAGAGCGTGAAAGCACACACCGCCCCCTTCTCCCCCTCGAAGCTACAAACCGCTGAGCCAGTTGGAAGACTCAGTGAGACAATTTGAATTTCTATCTGCCTTTCTCCAGAGCAGTGTTCTTCAACCTTTTTACACCTATGGACCGGCGGAAATAAAATAATTATTTCTTGGACCGGCAAACTACTAAGACTGAAATTTTTTTTAAAAAACCATCGCCGCCCCGTCCCCGCGAGCTCGGTCCCACAAACCATCTGATCCCATCCGCACAAGCCTCAAATAGTTATAATTTTATATTGAACATATTTTATTAAAGTATAAAAAGAAACAATATTCTATACAATTGTCATTTTATAAATACAAATAATACAGGGCAAAGATCAACAAAACCCCTGTCTCCCCTCCCCTTCACATATATTCCCTCTACTATCAAGAAAACTGAATAAGCCAAATTATTACAGAATGCTACACAAATATCAAGTAACAGAATACCACAGTCACACATGATAGGAATGGTGTTAGGGGAGTGGAACTAGGGCAACTGCCCCCTGGTCAGACAGAGCCCTAAGCCAGCTGGAAGCTAAAGAAGCACTGCCTGGGCTTTCCACTCCCCAATTATGTCTAGCAAGATACATATTTCAAATCTGATATATTTAAATCACAAGATAGAAATAAAATTTTTTTTTTTTTACCTTTTGTCGTCTCTGGTTTCTGCTTTCATTGCCTTTTCACTCTCTTCCAGCCAGTGTCTGCCCTAAGAACATAAGAATTGCCACTGCTGGGTCAGACCAGAGGTCCATCATGACCAGCAGTCCGCTCACGCAGCAGCCCTCTGGTCTAAGACCAGCACCCTAACGGAGACTAACCCTACTAGCGCACGTTCTTGTTCAGCAGGAACTTGTCTAACTTTGTCTTGGATCCTTGGAGGGTGTTTTCCCCTATAACAGCCTCTGGAAGAGCGTTCCAGCTTTCTACCACAGAACTTCCTTACGTTTGTACGGAATCTATCCCCTTTCAACTTTAGAGAGTGCCCTCTCGTTCTCCCTGCCTTGCAGAGGGTGAATAACCTGTCCTTAGCTATTAAGTCTATTCCCTTCAGTACCTTGAATGTTTCTATCATGTCCCCTCTCAATCTCCTCTGCTCAAGGGAGAAGAGGCCCAGTTTCTCTAATCTTTCGCTGTACGGCAACTCCTCCAGCCCCTTAACCATTTTAGTCGCTCTTCTCTGGACCCTTTCGAGTAGTACCGTGTCCTTCTTCATGTACGGTGACCAGTGCTGGACGCAGTACTCCAGGTGAGGGCGTACCATGGCCCGGTACAGCAGCATGATAACCTTCTCTGTCTCTTCAGTCCAGCATCTGCCCCTTCCATTCACTGTCTGTCTTTCCCTGCCATCTCTCCTCCTGCCCCCCCCCCCCCCCCATTTGGTCTGGCATCCATCATCTTTCTTCTATTCCCCTCATGGTCTGGCATCTCTATCCTTCCCTCCCCCCTGTGGTTTTTAGGATATCTCTCTTCTCATTTCCTCCACTCAGATCCGATATCATTCTCTGCTCTCTTCCCTTTTCTTCTTTGGTCTTCCTTCTCTATTTTCTGCCTCCATCTAAATTAAATTCTTTCTTACTATTTAGTCCCGTTTCCCTCTTTTCACTGTGTCTACGCACAGCTTGTCACCCCTTTCCCGCACCCCTCCATTATCTTACTATTTTCTTCCCCCTTTATTTATCTCCTCCTTCCATCAGTATGTGTTCTTTCCCCACTTCCATTCAGCATCTGCTCTCCCCTCTCAACTGACATCCGTCTGCCTTCTGCTCCCTCTCCCTTCTTCTCACTTCCATCATCTGTCCCCTTCTCTCTCTCTCTCATCTCCTCCATTCCATCATCTGCCCCTTCTCTCTCTCTCTCTCCCCCCAACTTCCATCATCTGCCCCCCTTCCCCTCACCTTTGTGGGTCACTTTCTTTCCCCTGAGGGTGGCTCATGTCAGAGGGGAAGCTTTGGCCGAGCAGAACCGCTTGCAAGGAACAGTGGAACTTACTTGATTGATGTCGATGCTGGGGCCCGTTGCCGTTTGAAAGAAAAAAAAAAAAAAAAGGTGGAAAAAAGGGACCTGCAAAGACGAGAGGAAGGGAAACCTCCAGGACAGCTGCTCTTTGCCCTCCTTCAGCGGCCCAAGAGTCCAGACCAACAGCGGCAGCTCTGTGTACTTCTAACTTCGGCACAGAGCTGCCCCTAATCAATAGTTTAGCGCGGTTTCATGAGGCAGCCTCGGGGCCTTTGATAGCCGGCCCGCTTTGATGATGTGATGTGGGCCGGCCTAGCAAAGGCCCCGAGGCTGCCTTATGAAACCGCGCTAAACTATTGATTAGGGGCAGCTCTGTGCCGAAGTTAGAAGTACACAGAGCTGCCGCTGTTGGTCTGGAGGTGCGGAGACAAGGCAGGAGGCAAACGCGGTGGAAGGCAGGAGTCCCGGCACCGCGACTGCAACAGGAAGTTGCAAGTCAGCTGACGCCAGCCTATCGTTGCGGCGGGGACCGAATCCTTCGCGGACCGGCAAGATTTTGTTTGCGGACCGGCACCGGTCCGCGGACCGGCGGTTGAAGAACTATGGTCTAGAGGACTTCACAGAGCGTGGAAGCACACTCCACCCCTCCTCGACACTACAACCCGCTGAGCCAGTTGGAAGGCTCAGTGGGTCAGTTTGAATTTCTACCTGCCTTTCCCCGGTAGCAGTCGGGAGGACCTCATCGGGCGTGGGAGCACACTCCGCCCCTCCCCGACGCTACAACCCGCTGAACCAGTTGGAAAGCTCAGCGGGACAGATTGAACTTCTACCTGCCTTTTTCCGGTAGCATTCGGGAGGACCTCACTGGGCGTGGGAGCACACTCCACTCCTCCCCGACGCTACAACCCTCCAAACTACTTAAAAAGACACAACCCTAACGACGCACAGCCATTCGAACTGTCTAAGATGCACATCAAAGACGCACTAATAAGCACCTTAGCGAAGCGACCAAGAAATGACCGAACTACTACAACTTAGCAAAGAGACAGAGAAACGAACGAACAACCGATAAACGACCGAACTACCACAACTTCAACCCAACCAACCTACATACATCCTACAATTTGGTTTCATACAATCACACTACCAGACACGCTTGCTCTCAAAATGTTAAAACTACACCACAAAAACTATCTTACTGACTGCCCTGATCCTAGCCAACCGGAAGACAACAGCAAACATCTTCCCAATACCAACTATATCAAATACCAATGGAATTCTCCACCCATCCAGACGAATCACAACAGACAGATACACAAACTACCAGACCTACACCTACCACCCCAACACATAAATTACAAGAAGACTGACTAACCCCTAAAGACCAAAATGCACTCTCACCAAAGATCGCTCATCTACCCGAAAACAACTCACAGCGAACCAACAAACTACACCAATCTCATGTGTGCATACCTAAACATAAGAGCCATAGGCCCAAAAACAGAAAACACAAAAAACTGGATAGAAAGATAAACTGGACTGCCTCTTTCTCACTAAAACCTGGCTTACTTCTAAAACAGACCCCAGAATAACAGAAGTTTGCCCTAAAGGATACAAAATGGTAGTGGTCTCCAGAGAAAACAAAAGAGGAGGAGGAATTGCTATCATAGCCAAAAACACCATAGACCTAAAAATACAAGACAAAATTACTACCCCATACATGGACTTACTAGCCTGTCAACTCTCAGGCTCATCACTCAAAGGCACACTAAACTGCATGCTTTGCTACATAACACCAGGAAACTGGAATACAGCAAAACCAAAATTTGAAGACTTTATCTACCAAAACTCATTAATGACAACTTACAACCTAATCCTAGGAGACCTAAACCTCCACCTTGAAAATCAAGTTTCCAAACAAGTAGAAATCTTACTATCTTCCTTGAGGCCTTAACATACAAGTTATTAGACCCTCAAACAACTCATGAAAAAGGCCACCAACTCAACATTCAAGCCTACATGACCCAACAACCCACACAACCAGAAATTCAAATGAAAACCAGAAATTCAAATGAAAACTGGATTCGCTCCCTCTGGTCAGACCACTATACTTACTCCTTCAATATCAACTGGACCAACAACAAAAACAAATCAAACACACAAAAAATAACCTATACCTCATGTAAACATATCGACCCCACCAAATTCTGGACAAAAACAGACGCAATAATCCAAAACTATAACCCCGAAAACTTCATCACACAATGGAGCCAGCTAAGTACAGCAACCCTAGATGAGCTAGCTCCAGAACAGACCAAAACCAAAATCCATAGAAAATCTGAGGGTAGGTCCAAAGACTCCAAAAACCCAGTAATATCTCCCTCCATCAGGAGTATATAAGTCAGCATAAAATTGAGTAAACACCTCACAAAGAGTTACCTCAGTAATATGTAAAACACCCGCAAATTGAAGGAATAAAATTCAGAGACTCGAGACCGCAATTTATATGCCAATAAGCTACTTGCTCGATTGCCAAAGTCTCAAGGTGAATAGTGTGGAGTTGTAAACGCTTCTCATGCAACTGCTGGAACAGAGCTGAATCAGACTCCCCCCTCTTAGCCCGGACCTCTAAAGCTGCCAGTTGACCCAGCAACTCAGTTTCCTTAGTGTGGGCTGTGGTGAACAAATGAGCCTTAAAGGATATCAAATAACCCCACATCATTGCTTTATGCCCCTCCCAAAGAGTAGCAGGAGGTACATTCCCAGTATCATTACAGTCCAAGTAATCCATCAACTCCTTTTCAAGCTGTAAAACCTGCTCAGTAACCAACAATAAAGCATCATCAAGACGCCAATAAATGATCTACGATCCGGTTCCTTGAGCATTAATTCCAGCAACAAAGGGGCATGATTCGACCAAGTACAGGTCAAAATCACCGTATCACATAAGTTGCCCAAAATTGTAGGATCCTCAAACCAAAAATCAATTTGAAAAAAGGAGTTGTGGACCATGGAATTTAAAGTATAATCCCTAGTATGAAGATGCAACTCCCACCATAAATCCACTAAATGCCAGTTATGTAAAAACTTTTTAAATAGCCCCCGGGCAGGGCCCCCATACAAAGTGGCTGGGATAGTTATCCAATATCGGGCTCACAGATAAATTAAAATCTCCCCCCAATAATAGAGAACCCTCTACATGCTGCAAAAAAAAAAAAAAAAAAAGCTGCGTAAGGCCATCAAAGAAACCCGCCTGACCCTCATTAGGTAGATATACATTCACAAAAGTATACTGCTGAATACTAAGAGTGACCCTAAGAAGGAGATAACGACCCTCCCTATCCCTGATCACCTTTTGAACTTGCAGGGAAAATCCCAAGCCAATGCTATAACCAACCCTGTTGGTTAGATGCAAAATATATAAAAGGATATCAAGTATGTTGACAATACTTTTCATGCAGTGACAATAAATGGGTTTCCTATATGAAAGTTACCTGTGCCTATTCATAGAGATATAGGTTAAAATAGCCCGGGAGCGGGGAAGAAGAACGCTGTGCAGTTGAGTCCTGCATAGTATGCCTCATGGCAGGGCGCGTCTCAGGCACGTAAGCAAAATTAGAGAAGTCCACCCTCTGTACACTCTTGGACATCAACAAATAAGGGAGCACCGATCATCAACAGCTGAATATAGTACAGCACATACGTTTACTGCTGCGTGGCTAAGAAAAAAAGAGCGCTTTCATATCGAAGGTAGGAGCTAAATCTTCACACAGCCATCTTGACTCGTGCCGAAGTCACGCCCACACAATTGGTGAAATTTTGACATAAGAACATAAGACTTGCCTCTGTCGGGTCAGACCGGAGGTCCATCGTGCCCGGCAGTCCGCTCACGAGGCGGCCCCTCAGGTCCAGGACCTGATAGTGCTCCTACCCTAAAACTCACATACGCTTTTCGATTTTGTCCTATAGAGTAACCTTCTATCTATACCCTGCAATCCACTTCGCTTCCAGGAAGTCATCCAGTCCCTTTTTTAAACCCAGTATTGTACTCTGTCCTATTACCTCCTTTGGAAGCGTGTTCCAGGTGTCCACCACCCTCTGAGTGAAGAAAAACTTCCTTGCATTCGTTTTGAATCCGTCCCCTCTCAGTTTTTCCGAGTGACCTCTTTTTTTTTGTTGTCCCTGCTAGTCTGAAGAATCTGTCCCTCTCCACCCTCTCTATGCCTCTCAAGATTTTATATGTCTATATCATGTCTCCTCTCAGTCTCCGCTTTTCCAGGGTAAAGAGCCCCAGTTTGTCTAACCTTTCGGCATATGAAAGGTTCTCCATTCCTTTTATCATCCTAGTTGCTCTCCTCTGGACCCTCTCAAGTATCGCCATGTCTTTCTTAAGGTACGGTGACCAGTATTGGACACAGTATTCCAGATGTGGTCGCACCATTGCTCGATACAATGGCAGGATAACCTCCTTCGTTCTGTTCGCTTTCTTTGAGGCCGCTGCACATTGCGCCGCTGGCTTCATTGTTGTATCCACCAAAACCCCCAGGTCTTTTTCTAGGGTGCCTTTCCCCATCATCCTTCCTCCCATCGTATAGCTGTACATGGGGTTCCCTTTCCCCATGTGCAAGACCTTACATTTCTCCACATTGAAGCTCATCTGCCATCTTTTTGCCCACTCACACAGTTTGTTCAGGTCGCTCTGCAGTTCTTTGCATTCCTCAACAGTTTTGACCCTGTTGGAGAGTTTTGTATCGTCCACGAACTTGATAACTTCGCACTTCGTGCCCGTTTGCAGATCGTTAATGAATATATTGAACAGCAGTGGTCCCAGCACTGACCCCTGCGGGACACCACTCGTGGCCCCTTTCCAGTCAGAGTAGTGTCCTTTTACTACTACCCTCTGCTTCCTATCCGCCAGCCAATTTTGGATCCATCTGTGGACGTCCCCTTCCACCCCGTGGTTCCACAGTTTCTTCAGCAGGCGCTCATGGGGTACCTTGTCAAAGGCTTTTTGGAAATCCAGATAAACTATGTCAATGGGGTTACCTTGGTCCAAATGTTTGCTTATCCCCTCAAAGAAATGTAGTAGATTCGTTTGGCACGATCGTCCTTTATAGAAACCGTGCTGGCTTGTTCTCATCAGTTTATTTTTTTCTATATGCTCATTGACACCTTCCCTGATCAGTGATTCGACCATCTTCCCGGGAACTGAGGTCAAGCTCACCGGTCTATAGTTCCCTGGGTCGCCTCTCGATCCTTTTTTGAAGATTGGTGTAACATTTGCTATCCTCCAATCTTCTGGGATTATCCCTGTTCTCAAGGATAGGTTGCAAATATGCCTGAGTAACTCCGCTATTTCGTCTCTGAGCTCTTTCAGTATTCTCGGGTGGATCCCATCTGGGCCAGGAGATTTGTCAATTTTTAATCTATCTGCCTTAGAACATCTTCGAGGCTTACCTCCATGCATGATAATATACCCTCCTGATCCCCCTTGAAGATTTTTTCCGGTTCCGGCATGCTGGATGTGTCTTCTTTTGTAAAGACCGACGCAAAGAACTTGTTTAGTCTATCAGCCACCTCTTTTTCTTCCTTCACCACTCCTTTCTTGTCTCCCTCATCCAGAGGTCCCACCTCCTCCCTCGCTGGCTGTTTCCCTTTTACATATCTGAAAAATGGTTTAAAATTTCGTGCTTCCTTGGCTAGTCTCTCCTCGTATTCTTTCTTGGCTTTTCTGACCACTCGGTGACATTCTTTCTGATGCTTCCTGTGCTCTTTCCAATTTCCTTCAGTTTTGTCCTTCTTCCATTTCTGAAATGATGTTTTCTTGTCTCCTATCACTGTCTTTACTTCATTGTTTATCCATGCTGGGTCTTTAGTCTGATTCTTTTTGCATCCTTTCCTAAATTTGGGTACATATAGGTTTTGTGCCTCGCTTACCGTGTCCTTGAATAGGGACCAGGCTTGCTCCACAGACAGAGCTTTCTTGGAGCTGTTTCTGAGCTTCTTCCTCACCATTTGTCTCATGGCATCATAGTTCCCTTTCCTGAAGTTAAACGCTGTTCCCTTTGATCTATTCCCCTTTGGTAATCCTACTTCCACTTGGAACAGAATCATGTTGTGGTCACTGTTTCCTAGCGGTCCCATTACTTCCACTCCCTTTGCAGGTCCTTTAAGCCCGTTGAGGATCAGATCCAGGATCGCTGCCCCTCTTGTTGGAGTCTGGACAAGTTGTTCCATGAAACAGTCTTGGACGGTTTCCAGGAACTCCGTTTCCTTCGTACATTTTGAATTTCCAAGATGCCAGTCTATCCCGGGATAGTTGAAATCTCCCATAACTATAGTGTTAGCGTTCTTGCATTCCCTCCTCAGCTTAGCTACCATTTCTGTTTCCACTGCTTCAGATTGCCCAGGTGGACGGTAGATCAGTCCCATCTTTATCTCAGATCCGTTTTTTCCTGTTATTTCAACCCACAATGACTCTAGTTGTTCATTTGCTGCTGCTGTATCCACACTGGTTGAGTAGATGGTTTCCCTTATGTACAGTGCTATTCCTCCTCCTTTTTGATAAGTCCTATCTTTTCGGTAGAGTTTATACCCTGACAGTACTATGTCCCATTTGTTTTCCTCGTTCCACCATGTTTCCGTGATCCCTATGATGTCTAGGTTCTCATTTTTGGCCATGACTTCCAATTCCCCCATTTTGTTTCTTAGGCTCCTTGCATTAGTGTACATGCAGTTCAAGTCCTGGCATTTAGTCTTCCCGGCTGTTTCCCCATGTGCTTCAGTCCTCTTTCTGTTCTCTTCCTGGCCAGCCAACTTCTGCATTTTATCTCCTTTGTCCTCCCTTTGTGGTATGTTTCTATTGCCTTGCCCATGTGGCATGTTTGTATTTTCTTCTTCCTGTGCCTTCCCATCTTCCCGTTCCTTTTTGACTTCCCCTTGTAGTATGTTTATCATGTCCTCCTCTCTCTTCTTTTGTCTCCCTTGTTTTTCCATAACCTGTTGCTGTCCACATGTGTCTGCCCAGCATTTTTCCCCCTCAGTACCTTCACTGGGTACTGTCTCCCGAACCGTCGATATCAGGTCGACTGTCAGCTTTCCCCTTCTATTTAGTTTAAAGCTTGTTCTATCGCTCTTCTGATGTTATTTGCTAGTTGTCTAGTTCCTGCTGTGCTCAGGTGTAGACCATCCTTCTTGTAGAGCTTGTTCTTTCCCCAGAATGCTGTCCAGTTCCTCACGAAGAGAAATCCCTCTTCCTCACACCATCTCCTCATCCACGCATTTATTGATTGTAGTTCCGTCTGCCTCTTCGTTTCTGCCCTCGGTACTGGCAGGATCTCTGAGAAGGCTATCCTCTGGGTCCTCATCTTCAGTTTCCTTCCTAGGATCTTGAACTGTTCGGTCAGTGCATTCTTGCTGTAATCTCTCCTGGTGACTCGTTCGTCCCGACGTGGACTATCACTGCTGTCTCTTCCGTCTCTGCTCCCTCCAGGATTCTTTCAATTCTATCGACGATGTCCGTCGTTCATGCTCCTGGGAGACATGTCACTAGCCGATCCTCTCTCCCTCCTGATAAGTGACTGTCTACTTGCCTTAGGATTGAGTCTCCCACCAGGATTGCAGATTTCCCCTTTTTCAGCCTCCGTTGCGGTCGCAGGTCTGTGTCCCTGGTGTTCCTCATTTCTTCTTGCCTCTCCTCTTCTTTCAGTAAACTTCCTCCGTGGGTATCCTCTACCTTGGTGTCAGATGCTTCTTGTCTTCTGCTCTGTGTGTCCTCCTCGTCTCTCCACTTCTCGTGTTCCTGCTCTTCCACTCTCCTGTAGGCATCTTCAATGAACTTCTCAAGCTCCCTGACCTGCTCCTCGATGCGCCCCTCTCGCGTGAGATCTTCGGCTGTCTGGAAGGGGTCTTCTGAGATGTAGAGTCCCTCTAGTTCCTGGATCCTCAACTTCAGGTGACTGACTTCACTCCTCAAGCTCTTCTGTTCCTGACAACGGCCGCACACGTACGACTGCAACCCGGAGGGGAGGTAGTCGTACATGTGGCAGTCCGTGCAGTACACTGGGAAGCTCATCCTCTGTGTTCCTTCAGCCTGCATTTTTGTCTGCCCTTTAGGAGTCCCGATGCTAGTATGTTCACCCCTGCGCCTGGTTCTTCCTTACCTTCTTCATCTTCTGCTCCTCTTTGCTTGTGCGTGTGTGTATGTTTGCCTCTTGTTTGCCTTCTCCGCTTGCTCGTGTATTTGTGTTTTTCCTTGATTCTTGTTCTGCTGTGCTTGTTGCTGTCTTTGTGTATGTTCGCCGGTGTGCTACCTGTTTGGCCTGCCTCTACTTTATCTTCTGCCCGTGCTTCTTGTCCTCTGCCCCTGCTTCTATTCTTCGGTGCCTTCCTTGCCTGTCGTTTCCCTATATATGTAGTCCTCCCTGGGCCTACTCTGCCTTTTGTTCTGTGTTTGTTAACCCTACGTCTTTCTTGTTTGTATGTGGATGTGTCCTTACCTTGATTGTCTTATCTTGGGGTCCTTAGATGTAGTGACCTGGCCCTTCGCAAAGGCGCTCTCGCTAAGGCGAGCGCCTTCGCCGCGCGCCGAACGGCAGGGCGCCGCTGGCTCCCTTCCTCTTAAGGAGGAGCCCGGCCGATGACGCTGCGCCGACGCGGTGGGGTGGGCGGAGCCTCCTCTCGCCACTACCCGCTCTGCTGTTCTCCTCCTCCCCTCTTCGGACTACTCTCTCCGGCTCCTGTCTCTCTTCGCCGCTGCCTGCACGCGGCTCAGTGGTCTTCGCCGCTGCCTAATAGAGATTGGATTATTTTCCAGATGAAGTCCCAAGAGGACATGTTAAGTTTGAGGTATGTCAATGCTGTGGGTCTACCATTGAAGGACCATCTTGGGTGACCCCTTTGAGTAATCATACTATCCTGTCAAAAGTTATATATTGAAAGATCTATGCGAGTCATTAAAATACGTCTAACTGAACATAAGTCTAGATTGAAGAATAAAAATTTTTTGGCTCCAATGGTCTCTAATTGGGAAGAAGTTGGTCATGCTGTGTCTGATTTTAAGTGGCGAGTATTAGAAGAAGTTATTGGAGGGTGGAAACACTGAGTCGCAATTAAATTACAAGGAACAATGTTGGATTTTTTAATTAAGGACTTTAGAACCTGACCTTGTCCTATGCCTTAAGTAGACCTGAGGAGGGCCAGCTTGGTTTACCTGGACAGGTAGGTGTGATGAAATGAGCAAACAATGAAATAATAAAAAATTCAGCTATTACACTTTCTCACATTGCACTAGGATTTACTAGTTAGAAAAACATTGATAGATAGGGCCTAATCCAAGAGCAGGTGAGAATGTGGATTAGTAGCTATAAATGAATAAATGAATATTGGATAAGCTAGAATATAATAATAAGAAACACAAAAGTAAAAGACAGGAATCTAATTTAACATATTGATTTGATACATGTTTCATGTGCTTGAGGTACAGGAAGGCAGGCTAAGACATTCTGTGATTGATAACCACCATAGCAAATTTACCCCAGATGGCAAAGCTTAAGTTTTATAGGGCTTCTTTGTTCTGAAGAGTGACCAGCCTGAACTAGGTTGGTCTTCAGGGAGTTATAGGCAGACAGGAGTCGACTTTTGACCTGGTATCTACATTCCAAGGGGTCCTGAGGTTGCAATGACCTGAGTCTGCAGTGGGAAAGACAGATCGAAACCATATGTGTATCATTGTATGTATTGATCCAAAATTAAGTTTTAGTAAGTCAGTAAAATTACACAATAGAAATTTACTTATATAGCTATAGGTAACAAGTTAACAAGTATAGATTAGAATTTTGATTTTCATATATCTGAAATCCTGAGGAAAGTCTGATAAGGCTGCATCTGGTGTTTGGCCTCTGAACTTGGGCAACTTTTTTCTATTCTGTGGAATTGTGATGGGAGGGGGAGTTAACTGCTCCTTCCATCTTTTCTTGTTCAGTCTTAGTGAGACAGAGATGATTTTCTCAGTACAGAGAGGACACGCTGATTTTTACAGGAAAGGATTTAAAAGTTGAATAGCTTTTGTGAGTATATTACAATATCTGTTTATGTATTTCTTCTTTTTATAAAATATGTAAGCTTAATGTGAGAATGTAACTTTTTAGGTATAAGAATGTAATTTTAGGAATGCTTTTGTGACACACCTATATGAAGCTAGCCTTAAATGGGAACAAATAATTTGGACCAGTTAAGTTGTAGCAAAGGAATGTCGTCATTTAGGATATATATGGATGTGTAACTGGTAAAACGTTGGAATTTGTTACGAGCATGGCCAGCTTTTGGCTTCTGTAATAATTCTCATGATGCAAATAATAATTTTATGATCAATGAGATTTGATAACAAATAAATAATAATTTTTGATTTTATTAAAACTATTTGCATCATTTTGTCATTATTCATTTTTACAACCCTAGTGGAGCTATAAGTACGCTTGTGCGCAATTATCCTGCTCAAACCACACGGATTAAATGTTGAATTAGACTGGATGTCTCTGACATAAAGCAACCTATTGGATATTGCCTCACACTTGGGATGTCATCATTGAGTGATGTCAGCAATAAAGGAAGGGCTATAGATGCCGAAACGCTATCTTACCGCGTTGATGCATGCATAGGAATATGCTAAAATCTATTAAGATATGGAGAATGATGTGGGAGGTATATAAAACTTTTTCTACTTTGGTAAGTAAATGTAGAATGGATTGATTTTGTTGTTTTGTGATTATTTACTTTAATTTATCTCTTTCAGATAAAATCAGCCCTGGCACAAACATTAGCGATGAAAAAAAGACTTGTGTATATAATATCTATGGAAACAATATTATCTATTAACAAAGAGCTCTCAGATATCCCCTGCGCCATTTTGTTTCATAAACGTGAGTAGAGCTGTTCAGTGAGTAAACCTTGTATAAGTTTATTTTAAATATCTATGTTACAAAAAAAATATATATAATGACTGTGTGTGTTTTATAGATGAATTAGACCCCTGAAGAAGCCATTATAAAAACAAAACAGGTCCTGTTGGGTACTTTGAATTAATTCCCTTTACAACATAAGGCATCATAAGATAAGTGTTAATGTTGGTTATAGCAAGCTTGATGCAATTAACAGAGGCATAAGAATTCAAGACAATTTGAAGGAGTTCAGTTTTAAGGATACTATTAATGTACTTGTCAGTGCATGGAAAGATGCAACTAGATCAGCATTTTTTAAAAAATGCTTGGCATAAACTTTGGCCATCAATAACTTTCGATGAAAATGAACCTGTAGAGGAAGACTTTGAAGGTTTCCAAGTCAGTAATGAAATGCCGATGATATCAAATCTTATTGCTTACGCCAGAAGTCTTATCATCTGAAAATGTTAATAAGTTAGAGGCAGCTGATATTAATGAAGTGCTGAATATTGACACAAATGAACCCGTTGTACATTCTTTCAGTGATGGCAAAATTGCTGAAATTGTGTTAAAGAAAAACCTCAGTACAGTAATGATGATGAAGACCTTGTGAACACCGGATAAAAAAATCCTTATAGATGAAATGGTGAAAATGTGTGACCAGTTAATTGCTGGAATGGAACAATGTGCATTTATCAGTGAGCATGAGATTATGGCAGTGCACATGATCAAAGAGAGACTACTGAAACAGAATAGACAAATGGCATAAAGCTGCCATTGTTCCTATATCATCATCCGAAAGCCAAATACAAACAAAAGATAATGCATGTTAGACATTTTTGGCTAAGAAAGACTGTGTGGCTAAAGACTATGGGGTCCTAAGGCGCCTTAGTATTTAGCGCATCTTAGTAAAATGACCCCTATATTTTGAACAAGTTTGTATTTGAAATGCTTAACCCTTTCAGGACCAAGGGACATATTTGTCCCATAACTTTAAAATCCTATAAATTTTGATTGGGATAGTCTACAGTTCTAAATTTGATATGTACGGATTCCATATGATACTGCCTTTATGTAAACAAACTGGTTCCGACATTCATTCATTAGCGTCGTTGCCAGATTGACGAGAAGATTCACTTGCCACACTGTCCATAAGCCAGAAGTTTGATTTTTTTTAAAAAAAAATAATGATATTTCACAAAAAAAAATCATTTTTTTGGCATCTGCAAGCCCTTTTTACCATAAAAATGTTGTCAAAACCACAAAAATTGGCCTACGATCCTTATGGTCCTGAAAGGGTTAAGTATTTTACACTTACGACTCTTTCCCCAATAATGCACACTCTTCTTTTGGTAGCTTTGTAAAAGGGGGCATACTCTTTTCATAAACATGGTGCTCGTTCATCAGCTGTTGTCTGTGTTGGAAAACTGTTGGGATGTGCACTCCTATATATTTTATTTTATATCTGTCCTACATGAAAATTTGAGTCAGGGGCATGCCAGTTAATGCAGGTTCTTTGAAGTGCTTGAAATGTTTAATATTTGCCTTATTTCAAAATAAAAATAAAAAGGTTTGGTGATAACTTAATGGTTTTATAGTCTGTCCTTTTAACATTATCATTCAGAAAACAAAAAAAAATTCCCAAAAAACAAAATATGCCTGGTTCCAAGGATTTTGGATAAAGAATCTTGTACCTGTACAAGAAATGCAAGTTCTTAAAAATGAAGACACACTGATCTTAGGGAAGGCATTACCTTGGATGCAAAGCACTTTTCTGCTTCTGGATACATCTCATATACCTTTATCTTGGTCTTCTGCTTATGTCTTAAACAAATACTCACTTGTGATGGTATCACTAATGCATTCTCTTTCCTCAGGGTCATGGAAATCCCTTAAATTGGGGTCATCTTCTTGTTTAATCCGGAAAAATACATCAGGACTGTGGCTCAGATAACCTGCATTAAAGGAAACACTATGATCTTGCAAATTTGCGATTTTTTTGAATTCTCATCTATATAAGTTCTAAAAAATGGATGATTAAACATCAGTTTCTGACCTAACAGAGAATTCTTTAATTATGCATAACTGAATGAAACCAATTTTCCAAAGTTTTCTAGTAAAGATAGTCTTACTGTACAGCTTCTTTCTGCTCCCATTTTAACCAAGTTTGTATAGTGAAATGACAAACGCTCCCAAAAAAGGGCATGCAGGGTCTGTGTAACCGATGCTCCAGGCAAGCAACTTTGCTGCTCTGAAGACAAGCAGGTTTTAGTCATATAAATGAGTATCTGAGTGATAGTGTCTAATTTTGTTGATTGGAATTATGTTGTATGATGTTTGTGATTTTTTTTTTTTTGATAAGTCAATATTCAGCCATTTGGTCAATTTGGAACTCAGAAGCCCAAATCCCACCCCTATTTTTGGATGGATGATTCTGGTCATATATAGAGCAAAATTGTCTGTTCAGTTGGCTCAAATTTCTAAACAAAAGGCACTTAGTCGGCCCTACCATGCAAGTGTTTTTCAATATCAATTTCTGAATGAATAAGAACAGTGTATTATGGATTTGTAGTGTGCTTTTGTATTGTATTTATAGATTGTTAACCTTGCAATTAATCAGAAAGTGAAGTCAGCCAAGATGAACAAAATCATCTTTCACCATAGATAGAGTAAATTAGTTTTATCTGCTATTTTTCTTTCTTTCAGTCCGTCCGTTCCCCCCTCGCCCCCCCCCCGACCATCCGTTCCCCCCTCGCCCCCCCCCCCCCCGACCAGTCTAGCTTCTTGGGATTGTGCTGTCCTGCCAGCAAATGGAAACTGAGCAACCCTCTCTTTATCCTAACAAAGTAGAAGAGCAAAGAAAAGGAAAAACATCCCTAGGAACTAATGAACCACTCAACACAGAACCACTAATGAAGGATAAAGCCCTCCAAACTAAAGATACATCAGGAATAATGAACTAGCCAAAATCAAAATCTGATACTTAGAACCATAGGTGGGATCTGGACTGATTTGAAGGGACTCAAGGATAATTTACTCTTCCTTATCATCTCACCAGACCATTCCAGAGGCTTGGGATGTTATGAAAGCAGTATTTACTGAGGGTGGGACACTGAAATCCCTACCACATTTGCCCTAAGGACCGTATCACTTCGTGCTTAAAACATCCAGTCTATAGTGATGACAAAAGAAATGCACATTTCCAGATTGCTACTTTGGGAAAATTTCATGAAGAGGAATTAAGGCGTGCTCCAACCAAGCAGCATCTGACCCTTTGTAGAATGAGCTTCCACTTCTGGAATTGGATGACCATGGAGAAGGACACAGAAGCAATAGTCTCTAACCCATTGAGTAACTGTCGCTTTTGATGCTGCTTCCTTTCCGGGCTCCACTGAAAAGAATAAAGAGCTTACCTGATTTCTTTATTGCCTTCATACTCTTCAGGTACTTCAACATGCATCCCACATACAATCTGTGTAAGGCAACTGTGCCACCTTCATTTTTAAGATCCTGAAAAACAGGTAAAGAGACAGTCTTATTGAGATGGAATGACGACACCACTTTGGAAAGGATGGATGGAACCGGTCTAAGCACAACCTTTTCCTTGCTAAAGACCAAAAAAGGCTTTCTACAGGACAAGGCCTGTGATTCTAAAAAAAAAAAAAAAAATTGTTTTGCTGAACAGATACAAGAAAAACTGTCTTAAGAGTGACATTTTTTAAGGTTGCAGAATCCGGAGACTCAAAAGGAGGCTGAACTAAGGTAAACACCAAGTTTACCGTAGATCCCAAAGAAAAATCAACAGACAGAAGCATATTGGTAAGTTTAACCACATTGAAATGACATATCACAACCAGATGCAAAGCCAAGCTCTTTCCCTTAACTAGACCTCCAAAAACAGGGTAAAGTAACAAGCTGCACCTTCAATATGGTAAACACCAAACTACCTTACAAGAAATCCAAAATATCTGGAACAAAAGAATGCAAAGGAAACACACATTCTAACACCAATTCTCAAAAATTCCCCAAACCCTTACATATGCTAATGAGGTAGGCCATTTCCAGAATTTAACAAGGTAACTATTACCTTATTCAAATAGCCTTTCTTCTTTAACTTTACTCTCTCAAAAGCCAAGCTGCAAAACAAAACCGAGACATGTCCAACATGCTGATCAGCCCTTGAACAAACTAATGCTCTCTGCTTGCTAGATATATTATAGAGGATCCTCTATTTTCAGTTACAAGTCTCCGAACAAATCCAATCTAGAGCAATTTGCATTACTAGACCCCAATGCTTCTCTAGCCTTTGAATGACTCTGCTTACAAGTGGCCAAGGCAGAATACATAAAAATCTAACAGTAGCCATGGTTGAGTTAAGCCTTTGTTCTTTTTGACTTATAATTGCTTATTATACTGAAAAAAGCTGGAATCTTTGCATTCTGGCCTATTGCTATGAGCTTCATGATCAGATAGCCCCGACGTATACCATTTCTAAGAGTCTTCAGCTAGACTCCATTCTCCTGAAACCACTGGCTTCCTGCAAAGGCAGTGGCTCCCAAACCTGATTCTGGAGGCACCTCCAACTACTGGTAGTCATGTTTTCAAGATATGCAAAATGAATATTCATGACATATTTGCATGCAGTGGAGGCAGTGCATGCAAATCTCTCTCATGAATATTTATTGTGGATATCTTGAAAATTTGACTGGCTGGGGTGCCTGCAGGACCAGGTTTAGGAACCACTGAGTTACGATAATCCACCTGGATATTTTTGGTTATGTGTTTCAGATTTTCCACCTACAATCCATTACATTGCACCTCTTCTGTCACTTGCAGACTTCTTGTTTCTCCTTATATTTTTATTTAATTTTTTTTTTACATATGCCACAGCCATTATATAATCAAAGAGAATCTCTACCCTTTGTTTTTAATTAACTGATGAAACTTCAGGAGAGCTGTGGATTGCCTTTAATTTCAGACAGTTAATCAACCAGTGAGCTTCTACTGAGGACTATCAACTTTGCAACCATTTGTCAAGACAATGTGCCACCACCACCCTTCAAACTGTGAGATTTTCATCCATTGTCAAAAGGAGCAAATTTAGAGTTTCCAAACTCTTTCTTTTAGATAGATTGTTGCTGCATAGGCATTAGATGAGACTCGTCTGACTTTTAGTACTAGTGGCAGTACAATGTGGAAACCTGGACCCTGTGGAGACCATCAGAAGAGAAAAAAACTTCTGTAAAGGTCTCATATGCATCCATGATCCCAAACACTGAGGGGTAGTGCCAAACTGCTAGTTTGGGAAGAGTGAAAAGGTTTCTGGTCTGCGATTGCAGCTTTTCCCTTCTCACTGTTGAAAGAAACATCTTACTTTGAAGAGGGTCAAACTTTGCCTCCAAATATTCTAATGTTTGAGATGAAGTAAGGTTGGTCTTGGAGAAATTAACAATCCAATCTAACTCTTAAGAAGTGAACCATTCGCTGACTGTTGGAACAGCTTCACTCATCACTTCTCTGCTTAATGGCTGCTGTCGCCATTGCCACCACCATTGGACTAGGTTGAAAACCACTGCTCTAGTTGAAAAACCTCTAAAAGAAAGTTCGGAGCAATCTTCTAGAAGCCAAGAAACCTTGGATTGAGAAAGACTTAACCAATTTTTCTAAATCCTCACCAAAAAGTAAACCTCTTTTAAAAACATCTCAGTAAATTTAAATCTGCAAACCAATTTCTGAGTCACACACAATGCCAAACAGCTACAAGGAGAGCAATAATTTTTTGCTGAAGCCCTAATTAAATCATATAAAAAGCATCCACCAAATAGGTTGCTCCCAAATCTAAAAAAAGTAGGACCTGGATCATCCCCATTTACATATTTTTTCCACCAATTGCTCTAACCATCTAAACTACACTTGAGCTGCATAGCCTCCACAGACAGCCATCTACAAGGCTAAACACAGAGATTTCAAACACTTGCTTCTAGAGAGGCTCCATCCTGTGGTCCTAGGTATAATTCAATGCTGCATATTCCTCAACCAGGATAAAAGTCTTCTTCATCACAGCCAAAATCACATCAACCTTAGGTAGCCTGAATCTTGAGATCATCAAGTCACTACTGGGTAAATTTTAGCCAAGGCCACTTAACATGAAAACTGGCATCTGGAATCTCCCATTTCACAGAAATGATATCATCTATCATCTGAAGCAATGTTCCCTCTAAGCTGCACAGCCGAACACTTCGTTTGAAGACCCCGTGAAGCAATTTAAGACTGTTGTGCAGGAGAAGCAGCACTTCCCTACCTCCTTTTCACCGCCATCCTGGCCGCTTCTGCTGCTTCTCTAAAACAGCAGCAGCAGTGGCAAAACAGGAAACCTCACTCTCCACCATCTGCACTCACTGCCTCAATATGATCGGCTGTTGGCTCTGACCCAGAACCGGATGAGGACGCCGGAGGGGCATAACCAGCAGCTTTGCGGACTGAGGTTGCGATTGTGGCCCCACAGGAGAGTGATGTAAGCTGTTTTGCCGCTGTTACTGCATGTTTAGAGAAGCAACAGCACTGGCTGGGGTGGTCATGGGAGGTAGGAGGGGAAGTGCTGCTCTTGGTGCACAGCACGAGAAGCACCAGCCAAGTGTCAGGTAGGGAAGAGAGAGGAGGGAGATCTGATGAAAGGGGGAGGAGGTGAGAGACACAGACACTGGATGGAAAGAGAGAGGGGGCTGATGCTGTATGAAAAAGGGGGGGGGGAGACACTAGGAGATACAGATAGAAAGGAGAGTGAGCAGATATTTTGTTGAAGAGGATGGAAGAGGCAAGAGAGCAGATAATCTAACAAGGTCTCCACTGCAAGCGAAGTGGGATCATGATGAAGAAGACACCAGGAAGAGAACCGGTTCCACTTCTGTTGGTAGCATTGAAGAGTGGCCGGTTTCCTGGAAGCATCCAGAATAGAACAAACGGGCTGAGACAGAAGAGAATAAGCACCAGCCAAGTGTCAGGTAGGGAAGAGAGAGGAGGGAGATCTGATGAAAGGGGGAGGAGGTGAGAGACACAGACACTGGATGGAAAGAGAGAGGGGGGCTGATGCTGTATGAAAAAGGTGGGGGAGACACTAGGAGATACAGATAGAAAGGAGAGTGAGCAGATATTTTGTTGAAGAGGATGGAAGAGGCAAGAGAGAAGATAATCTAACAAGGTCTCCACTGCAAGCGAAGTGGGATCATGATGATGAAGAAGACACCAGGAAGAGAACCGGTTCCACTTCTGTTGGTAGCATTGAAGAGTGGCCGGTTTCCTGGAAGCATCCAGAATAGAACGAACGGGCTGAGACAGAAGAGAATAAACTGAGGTCAGCCCGAGAGATACCAAGCTGTCAGGCAGAGACTGGAGGTTGGGATGCAGAAGGGTCTGCTGAAGCTGGGTAAGCAGAGAAGGAAAGAGTGGAAGAAGAATGAACTGAGTTGAAGTAGAAGGGAGAAACAATGTTGCCTAGGCCACCGTGGAGCGATGAGAATCATGGTGGCTTGTTCCCTTTTGAGTTTGAACAAGGTCTGCAACATGAGAGGTAGAGGAGGAAAGACATAAAGGAACCGACTGGTCCAATCCAGGAGAAATGCATCCACTGCCAGATGGTGAGGAGAGTAGAGTCTGGAGCAGAAGTGGGGCAGCTGATGATTGTGAGGAGCTGCAAAGAGGTCTATCTGAGGAGTGCCCCATTGAGCGAAAATGGACTGGAGAGTCAAAGGATCGAGATTCCATTCATGGGGCTGGAGAATTCTGCTGAGATTGTCTGCTAAGGAATTCTGCTCTCCCTGAATGTAAACAGCCTTCAGGAATAAGTGGTGATCTATCACCCAAGACCAAATCTTTTGGGCTTCCTGACACAAGAGGCGAGAGCCTGTCCCACCCTGTTTGTTGATGTAGTACATTGCAACTTGATTGTCTGTGCAAAGTAGTAGAACTTGAAGAAAGAGAAGATGTTGGAAAGCCTTGAGGGCATAAAACATCGCCCGGAGTTCCAGGAAATTGATGTGATGTTTCTTTTCCTGAGCCGTCCAAAGGCCCTGAGTTTGAAACTCGTTCAAGTGAGCTCCACAGGCATATGGGGAGGCGTCGGTGGTGATGACTAGTTGATGAGGAGGTAGATGGAACAAAAGACCTCTGGAGAGATTGTAAGATATCAACCACCATTGTAGAGATTGACGAAGAGATGATGTCACAAATATGTGTCGTGAGCAAGGATCCATCGCTTGGGACCACTGGGTAGCTAGGGTCCATTGAGGAGTGTGCAGGTGAAGACGTGTGAAGGGGGTGACATGAACTGTCGAGGCCATGTGACCCAAGAATATCATCATTTGCTTGGCAGAGATGGAGCGTTGTGGAAGCACCTGCTGACATAGATATTGAAGAGTCTGAAGACGGTTGGATGGCAGGAACGATCTCATGAGGACTGTGTCCAGGACCGCTCCTATGAACTGAAGTCTCTGAGTAGGGATGAGATGTGATTTGGGTAGATTGATCTCGAATCCCAGAAGTTGGAGAAAAAAGATGGTCTGGTTGGTGGCAAGCAGCACTGCCTGAGAGGAAGTGGCTTTGATTAACCAGTCGTCCAGGTAAGGGAAGACCTGAAGATGATGAGAGCGGAGAAAAGCGGCCACCACAATGAGACATTTGGTGAACACCCTGGGAGAGGAGGCAAGACCGAAGGGTAACACCTTGTACTGGTAATGACAGTGATTGATCATGAAGCGGAGGTACTGTCTGGAGGCCAGATTGACCAGAATGTGAGTGTATGCCTCTTTGAAATCGAGGGAGCATAGCCAGTCGCCCTGATTGAGAAGAGGGTAAAGAGTGGCCAGAGAAAGCATTTTGAATTTTTCTTTGACCAAGCATTTGTTGAGATCGCGAAGATCTAATATAGGTCTGAGATCTCCTGTTTTTTTGGGAACCAGAAAATAACGGGAGTAGAATCCCTGCCCCTTCTGATCGAGAGGAACTTCCTCTATGGCGTTCAGAAGAAGGAGGGATTGGACCTCCTGAAGAAGGAGGGAGGACTGAGGAGTGTTCAAAGCAGACTCTCTTGGCGGACTTTGGGCAGGAAGAGTCTGAAAGTTGAGAGAGTAGCCGTGGCGGATGATGTTGAGAACCCACTGGTCCGAAGTGATGATCTTCCAACGGCTGATGTACAGAGAAAGTCGTCCTCCTATGGGTTGAGGCAGATGGGCGGATGGTAGAATATTGGCTATGCCCTGGAGAATGAAGTCAAAAGGGTTGAGTAGACTTCTGCTGTGGAGGAGGTTTCACCTGTTGCTGCTGCTGCGCATGAGGTGGTTGACGTTGTTGCTGACGCTGGCATCTAGGTTGCTGAGGAACCGGCGGTAAGGGTCTAGCAACATAACGGCGTTGATAGGCTGATTGCTGCCGAAAAAGGCGGGCAGGTGGAGTCGTCTTCTTATTTTTGAGAAGAGTGTCCCAGCGAGACTCATGTGCCGACAATTTTTGTGTGGTGGAGTCAAGAGAGTCACCAAAAAGCTCATCCCCTAGGCAGGGAGCATTAGCTAGGCGATCTTGATGGTTGACATCAAGCTCTGATACTCTCAGCCAAGCCAGGCGACGCATGGCAACAGACCTGGCTGTGGCTCTTGAAGTAAGTTCAAATGTGTCATAGATAGAACATACCATGAACTTCCGAAGCTGGAGAAGGGAGGAAGAACAATGACGAAAAGCAGATCTCTTGCGGTCAGGTAGGTATTTCTCAAAAGAAGCTAAATTCTGAATGAGGTGCTTCAAATAAAAAGAGAAATGAAAGGCATAATTACCAGATCGATTTGCCAACACAGCATTTTGGTATAACCTTTTCCCAAATTTGTCCATGGCCTTCCCTTCTCTGCCAAGAGGGACTGAGGCGTACACACTAGCTCCCGCAGACTTTTTGAGAGTAGATTCCAACAAAAAAGATTTGTGCGGGAGCTGGGGTTTATCAAACCAAGGGATGGGGATGACTTTTTACAAGGAGTCTAACTTACGAGGAGCCCCTGGAATAGTCAAAGGAGTTTCTAGATTTTTATAGAAAGTCTCCCTTAAAATATCATGGAGGGGCAACTTCAGAAATTCCCTTGGAAGCTGGTCGAAGTCCAATGCATCAAGGAACACTTTGGATTTTTTGGACTCAGCCTCCAAGGGAATTGAAAGAGACTCACACATCTCCTTCAGAAAAGTCGTGAAGGAGGAATTGTCTGGTTTAGAGGATGGATCTTGAATAGAAGGATCCTCCTCACCAGAGGAACACTCACCCTCAGAGAGTAGTGGCTCTTCAGAGTTGCCCCAGAGGTCAGGATCCCTGACTTGAAAACTTCGATCCCGGGAATCCGGTGTCGAGGGCTCAAGGTGTTGGGATTTACGCACCGACTTACCCGACCGCAAAGAAGCGGTACCAAGAGAGGTTAAAGGCTGCAATGGTGCCGAAGTTTGGACAGCCTGATGAAGAGCTCTCGGTTCCGGTGCCAGTATCGGCATGGAAGTTGAGGAAGCCAAATGGACCGGTATTGACAAAGTGGAAGCGGACAATAGGGGCTGCTCCACCGTCGGTACCGGTGGCTCAGACCGGTCCGGGACTGGAAGGTTCGGTGCCAAGAGAGCAGGTAAGAGTTGCTGCAACTGCTCTTTAAGCTGCACCTGGAGGACGGCTGCAATTCGCTCGTCCAGAGAAGGCACCGGTACCGCTTTCTTTTTCTGCGGTACTTGTGGTGCCGCTCGACGCCCAGAGGATGAGGAGGCCGATGACAATGCACTCACCTCTATGGGGGCGGAGCGTTTGCACGGGCGCCTCGTGGTCGGCAGGACTGGACTCGCTGCCACAGCGACCGGAGGGCGCTCGAGCGGGGAAGGCTTCTTAGCCGGCTTACCTAACTGGTGCGACGCCGGCGTGATGTCACGCGGCGTCAAAGAAGTAGGTGCCGACTGCGAAGGAGCCAATGCCGGTGTCGATGCCGCAGAGTCAGCCATCTCGGCACCGAAAAGTAATTTCTGTTGAATTTGACGATTCTTCAATGTTCTCTTTTTCAAAGTAGCACAACGGGTGCAGGTGGAAGCCCTATGATCCGGACCCAAGCACTGTAAACACCAGTTGTGCGGGTCGGTCAAAGAAATGGGCCGTGCACACCATTGGCACTTTTTGAACCCTGGCTGAGGGGGCATGAAAGTAAAGACGGCTTCTGTCAAATCGAAAGCTGAGGCTTCGATGATGGCAACAGGCCCCGCCGGGGCGAACCCGAGATAAAAAAAAGAAGGGTTTTTTTTTTTGTTTTTTTTACTCAAAAAATGAATAAAAAATAAAATAAAAGAAGAAAGATACTCTTCCTATACAAAATTTACGCGAGCGGGAAGGCGAAAAAAGAGCTTTTCAACAGCCGTTGAAAACAACGTGTCTTCTTAGCTCTACGGAAACTAAGAAACTGGGGACCACGCACCTCCGTCGGGCGGGAGGGCATGCGCAGTGTGGCCTGCTAGAACTTTCCAAGTTCTTAGAGTGCAATCACTCTAAAATTGTCCGTACCAGGGCTCCGTCGGTGCCGTCACCCATCAGTCAAGAATATGCTGCCTGCTTGTCCTGGGATAATTATGGTATACTAATCAGTTGCATAAACAAGTTACGTGTCTTGTTAGTTTTGTCTAGGGAAAACCATAAACGCTGATCCAGGTTCAGCTTTATTGCCTGTTTACACAACACAAGACCCAGGCTAATGAAATACTTTTATTATGAAAATAGAAAAATATAATTCACAAGCCAGCTGCAATATCTAAATATTGTTCACAAAATATCTGATTACATAAATGAAACTCAGTACATAATTATCACAATACACTTGTTAGATAACTAAGTAAAACTAATTGTTACACACACTAAACAATTCCTTATAATAATAATAATAATCCCTGATTAGCAAATGATCACAATCAGATATACTTATCTAACCCCAGCTGATAAGATAATATGTTCCGTATTCTCACCATCTGATTAGGCCTCCACCGAAGATTAGATGAAATGGAAAACTTTCTTGTTAGCTTTAGGAGACGTAAGAAATCCTTTGTTACAGGCACACGTGTTCATCAGCCCCGGGTAAGGCTATAATTCACTGGCAGACAAGTTTCCTTTTAGTGCTGGAATTCAGAGCTGTTTAGAGTCCGATTCACTCTCTCTTAGGCAGAGAGTCACACGAGGTAACTGTTCAGGTTTTATTATTGAAGAAAAGGTTCCGTGCAGAACACCTGCGGTAAGATGTGTGCTTCCTCGCATCCCGACACAGACTAAAATTAATTAGCACCTTTTCACTTGGATCTCGTCAGATGACTTCCTCGGACCAATCCTGAAACAGAACTTAGATGAATAGCCTTTCTGTGTAAGGTCTCATACAGGCTGGTAGACCCAGGCGCCATTAGATAGATAAGAACAGGATAGGAGAATAACTCCCCCAAGAATCACACAGTCTAATTATGAAGACACAGATGGATGTCCTTGAGTAGAATGCCATTCTGGTACATGCCCAAAATGCATCAGGCAGAAACAGCAAAGATGTGTTCTTCTTTCTTCTTGCAAAGTTCATGCTGGAAAGATTTGGTTCAGGCTTGATGATGTCAGAGAGGCCTAACCTTCAAGTGCAAATACGGAAACACCCCTACAGGAGACAGAGGCCTGGATGAAAGAAGGGAGAGACAGGAGGGAGATGTGATGAAAGGTGGTAGAAGGTGAGAGAGATGAAGACATTGGATGGAAAGAGAGAGGGAACTGATACCATATGGAAGGGGAGGGGGTACACTAGATTTACTGATGGAAAGGGAGCATAAGAATATAAGAAACACCCTCACCGAATCAGACCGAGGTCCATCTAGTCTGGCGATCCGCACATGCTTTATAGGAGGGGATGGGAAGACAGAGGGCAGATACTGGATGGAAGAAGGGAGAAAAAGAGGGCAGATGGTGTGGGGAAGAGATAACAGTGGAAGATGATGGAAGAGGGAAAGGGAAACGCCAAATGGAAAGGAGAGAGGAGGCACAGCAGATGTGTATGGAAGAGGGAAAGCGAAAAGAGAAGTTGCCAACACTGGATAGTAGACAAGAGGAAGATATGGATGGAAGAGGAGAGAGAGGGAGGCAGATGCTGTATAGAAGTAGGGAAGAGAGATACTGGATAGAACAGGGGAGAAAGGGTAGATGTTGGGGGAGATAAATAATGGACAGGGGGAAGCGAAAGGGGAGATGCTGGAAACCAGAGACTGGTACAAATAAAACTGAAAAAAGTATATAGCCTGACAACAAATCTACTTACTTTCAAATCCCTGTTATATAAAACCCCAGCTTTCATCTACAAGTTATTGATCCCTTATACCCCAATCAGATCACTGAGATCTATTGATCAACATCTATTAGTTACACCCTCACTTAAAGTTATTAATACAAGGCGGCACTTTATCTTCTCTGTTACAGCTCCTCAAACTTGGAACTCCCTCCCTATTTATCTCAGAGAAGAAAAGAACTTAGATAAATTTAAAAGTAAACTTAAGAGCTTTCTTTTCAAAGACGCTTATAATATTTAGGAGTCCCAGCCTATTTTTGCTTATTTTAATAAGGCTATTTCTTTTATTTCCCTCCTATTGTTTTTTACCATAATCGTCCTTCTTTCTATCATTATTATTGTATTTCATTACCCTGCCTTTCCCTTTGTTTTCCTTTTTTGTTTATTCTGTTAGTCGTTAATTTAATATGTTTTGTTTAGTGTCCATCTGTCTTTTATCACCCCTGTATTATCTGTAAATTGAATTATTTGTTCATTGCTTAGATATTTGAGTAATCGATTAATCAAATACTTAATAAACTTGAAACTTTAAGATAAAGTTCTGGTAGATGGGTTAAACAATAAGTAAAAATATGTAAAAAATGGAAATAAGGTGTTGTCTTTTTTTTTTTTTTTAATTAATCTTAATACCTTTTTGACTAACTTTAGAGACCAAAATATCCTTCCTTAGGTCTGGACAGGATACCATAACAGCAGTATTCTGTCCTAAGGAAGAAAGTTTTGGCCTCTGAAAACTACTTGAAAAATACATTTAGTTCAATAAAATGGTATCATTTTCCATTTTTTTTAAATTTGCATTTGTTAATTTGTAATGTAGTGGTTGGAATATCAGTCTTTCTCTGGTGCTGTACTGTATGAAGAGTCTAGCTTCTTGGTGATTCAGTTTAATTTATATTCCTTTTTTATACTGTGGTTACTTATTCTAAACTGGGTGATCATTGTTTTGCATGTTTGAAAAAGTCCTGGTTTTCTGTTAGCATTGATTGTATGATTGATCTGTTTGTTTACTTTTCCAATAGATTTATTTATGTTCTAATGGTCATTGCAGTGTTTTTGGTACTGTCTTTTCCTAGGTAGGTGCTTCTGTGACTTGTGGAAGTTACTGCTATTATGATGTGTTGAAATTGCTCTGTAAGTCCTGAATGACATTTGCAGCATTTTGTATTAAGTTAATTCTATACCTGGTATTGGGTTTGGATTTAGATCTTTCTTAGTAATGGATCAAGGCAAGTTACATTAAAGTACAGTAGGTATTTTTCATGTCCATGGAGGGCTTACAGTTTTTAAGTTTTGTATCAAAGGCAATGGAGGGTTAAGTGACTTGTCCAAGATCTCAAGTAACATCAGTGGGATTTGAGCCCTGGCTTCCCTAGTTCTCAGCTGGCTACTCTAGCCATGTTTGGTAATCAGCAAACTAAAGGCTAATGGAGCTGAAGCCCGGTGGTCTTTTTGCAACCTACCAAAAAACATTGCTAGGTAAATTATTTTATGGTTGTAGTGCAGTGTGACATTTTGCAATAACAGGAGAAATCAGAATGGAGGGGGTTTAAAACTTTTTCACGACATTGTATTCCTATTTGTCACTTTTTAATATTGTTTTAATATACATAATTTATGTAGTTTTATATTTTCTTTCCAGTTCAACAGAAATAATTTAACTTCTTGATTTTTTTTTAAATATAATTTGGCATAATTTTCAAAAATTGCTAGTCTTTGCACCACCCCACCACATGCCAACCCAGCCCAAACCAACTGCTGCTCAGAGCACATCATGTCTTGCACATCTGCTTTCCTAGCTTACAGGGAACATTGATCTGAAGGATAGGAAACACCTTGGGAGATTGTCTGATACCAATCAAAAGGGAGTCCTGGGAACCAGAATTAGAACTGGGCTTATCTACCAAAATCTTAAGTAAACCAAACCTGGGAAATTAAAATAGCCAAGTCACCCAACTCAAAATATACAGACCATAAAAAGGATCCTCTCCTGAAGGAACTTCATCGCCCTCAAAGAGGATGTCTTCCTCTAGCCCAAAATGCTAATCTGTCAATTTAAATCTAGCTTCTTCTCTGCTCCAGACACTACAGAAAAACTTACCATCTTGTTCTTTTACCCTTTCCAATCTGGGCAGCTTAACAGCCACATTAGAAAAGGTATGGACATTATGTAAAGCAAAAGTAAAGATTAAATCTCAGTCCACACAAAAATTTGAGAAAAATTTATGTTCTGCAACCCACTCACAAGAGGGAGACAACTCAAGAGGCTTGTCTCTGTCAACAACCGTTACAAATGCTGGAAACATGGTTGTGGTTCCCACCAAACCTGCATCTGCCACCACTTCAGCCACATTAACTGCTAGGAGTCTTTCAGCACCAAGAATAAAGGAAACTTCTTACACTGCTGGAATTTACCCCTGCACTGCTCCAGAAGTCAGTCTTCACACCACACAAACAGAATAGCACTTGTTTTTATCCTACAGCACTGCCATAGTGATCACACACCAGCGATTCAGCATGGAGTTAAATAAAAGAAAAACCTTTCCAGAGCAGACTAGCAACTGCTAGTTAAACTGTCTGTTCTGCAGCAACTAACTTTGGGCACTTAAGGTTCCCCCGCCCCCCCCAAGGGAAACAGTCCAAAGCATAAGAGAAATCTAAATCCTTAAGAAAAGGGTTAGTTGTGGGGGGAAGGAAGGGGAAGGGCCCTGTGATCCCCACATGCTGCACCCCTAATTTTTTTCTTCTTTTTAGAAAGCTAGATCATCAATCCTGCCCTCCCCCCTCCCAACCTAGGCACTGCTTTTTAAATAAATAATTGACCAAGGAAATGGAAATAAAATCTTATCAGAACACCAAAGATTACATGGGAAGCCTACCATCATTAAATCTGGTATTTAGGTTTGAACTTTCTTTTTCTCTCTAATTTGTGTAGTACATGGATTTGATTTTTACTGATAATCATTCTGGACCCCGATGTATGGATAATACAGTATACAAAAATTGGAGTAGATAAATATTGACTGGCTAGGGGATTACACAGGATTCTTAAGTGATGATATCACAGCTCAGTAATTTAGTCTCCACCTGCTGGCAGAACAGTACACACCTTTTGAAGTATCTGGACTGGTCTAGCAAGGAAAGGAAAGGAAATTTTATTGAAAACAAAGCAATGACCCCAAAAAGACCATATTTTGGCAAACTGCATGTGTCAGAAGTTTAAAAGTTATTTTTAAAAGATTTTTAAAGGGATTCTAGAACTTTGCAGCGCACGAAGATGGCTGGGTAGAGGATTAGCTCTGTTGTGACAGGCAAATTTTATTAAGATTTTGGCAGTTAAAATTAAAGAAAAGTGAAGGAAAAGAGAGAATTGAAGTAAGAAATGGCTTCGGGTAAAACTAGTAAAAGTAATCCGGTGAATTCAGGAGCAGGAAGTAAAAAAAGAACAAAAATGGATTTGGTATCCCCAACAGCGGTCCCGTTGCCTCAGGAAGAAATTGATAACAGTGATTTGATGAATGAACTTCAGAAAATTAAAGAAATAGTAAGTGATAACGCTAAAAATATAAAAGTTGTGAAGGAGGAAATAGAGAGTCTGACAAATAGAATGCAGGCAGTTGACTTCAAAATTGAGCAGTTAGAAAAGCATGCTGAGAAATCTGAGGCAGAGATGCTGGTGTGTAAAAAAGATCACAGAGAAATAGAGGCGTTGAAAAAGGATTTTGAAGACTTATCAAATCGTGAAAGAAGGAATAATTTGCGTCTGATTGGGATACCTGAGGGGATTGAGCAGAATGATCCTATTCAATTTGTGACTAATTTTATCCCAAAGATCTTGCCATTTAAAAGTTCTTTTCCTTTGGAGATAGAAAGAGCACATTGGATACCGATGAAAAGATCAAATAGTCAGAAGGGTCCCCTCCATTAATCTTTAAGCTGCTAAGACATCAGCAGGTGGTAGAGATTATAAAGCTGGCTAAAACAAACAAGGATCTTAAATGCCAGGATTCTAAGATCTTTATAGTACCTGACTTTGCAAAAGCTACAGCCTACAAAAGAAAACAGCTTTTGGATTTAAGACCTAAACTGAGAGCAATGGGAGCAAGATATGGATTGATATACCCTGCTATTATGAGGGTAACTTATGAGAATAAAACTTATAATTTTGAAGAAGCAGGCAAATTACAGGAATTTCTAGATCAATATAATTTGCCTATGGTTTCATGAAAGTATTTAGAAAATGTAATAAATAATATACTTAGATTATTTTTGGTTTATATTTTTGAGTGAAAATTGAAAGATATTTTATAAAGAAGGACAAAGTGGAAAAAAAAAATAGAAAAGGAGAAAAATATTTTCTAGAAAATTGTTGCAGTTAGGTTTAAGGGGGATCAACATTTCAAACAAGATTTAAAGAATAGAAATGAAAAATTTTAAAGAGACAATAAGAAAAGAAGAAAAGAAAATTTTGATAAGGTAAGAAGAGGGATGGAGCATATAGGAAGTGAAGAAAATATGAGGAACAATTATAAGATTTGGATGGTTTCTTAATGTGAATTTATAATTTGCATTTGAGCGTGACTGAGATAATAATATGAGGACACATAAATGCTGCATTGGAGAAATGTGGGAACTTAGAATATAATAAGATGAAAAATACAAAAGACTATTGATGTAAAGAGAAGAAGATGTGAAGATGGACTGATGGAAATGACGAGCATTATTTAGATTTACAATTTGCATCTGAAATTGACTGAGATATAAGGATGATGTTGCAAAAATACTTTATTGGAGAAAGATGAAATAGCAATCTGCAAGAAGATGGAATAAGAGACTGAAACAGCAGGATGAAGATGTACAAGTGTTACAGTTGTGCAGAATAGAGAATAGACTGTAATAGATTGAAGATGCAATGAAAATTAATGAGAGTTTTAAAAAATATGAGGTCTGCTTGGTTGAAATGTTTGATCCTTCTTTTGATGTAAGGTTAAAAAAAAAAAAAAAAAAGAATATTATAGGATGGAGTGATGTATGTTCCATTGAAGTTGTGAGAAACTTAGGTTAGACAAAAAAAAAAAAAATAATAATAATATTAATCTTGGGGGGGTATATATTGTAAGAAATGGTTTCCGAAATATTGGGTATATCCTTTTATAAATATATTAGAGGTATAGGATGGAAGAATGTTTGGAAATTTGAATGAGGGGGGAAGTATATAATAAAGAATTATAGTAAATATGGGTATTTAGGGTATTGAAGAATGGATTGACTGCAGGAGAATTTAGTGTTGGTTGTTTGAAAGATTAGAGAAAGAAAAATGAGTATGTTATTGCCTGTGGGGAGTTTACTTTTTGCTCAGTAATATGTGCGTTTCGAAGTTTGCATTTGTGTTAGGGGAGGGGAGGGTGGGGGATGGGAATAGGGGGGGATGGGGAAAGAGGGGAGGGGGAGACTCATATATTGGTTTAAGGAAAAAGAAAAAATGTATATTTTATGTTTGAGTGGATTATATATGTATTTTATATTTTATTTGTAAAATGGGTTTTAAAATTTTTTCTTTGAATGTAAATGGCCTTAATCACCCTATAAAAAGGAAAAAGGTATTGGAATATATTAAACAACAAAATATAGATATATGTTTCTTGCAAGAGACACATTTGTCTGGAACAGAGTCTATGAAGCTGACAGATAAGTGGATAAAACAATGTTTATTTGCATCAGCGGTAAAAAAGAAGGCAGGAGTTGCAATATTGATTAATAAAAAATGTCCAGCAACATTTAATATGGTTAAGGCAGATCCTCAAGGAAGGTGGTTACTTGTTGACATGAGCATGGGCAGTAATACAATGGCTTACTAAATATATATGCACCTAATTCGAATCAAAGTGAATTCTTTAAATCTCTACAACAATTAGTTTTACCACTGGCTACTACTAATTTAGTGGTGGCTGGGGATTTCAATGCTGTTATAGATCCAATAATGGATAAAAAGCCTAGTAGAATAATGAAATCAATGGGATTAGATAATTTGGTACAAGTATGTAATTTAAAAGATATATGGCGTATTCTTCATTTTAATGATCGGGAATTTTCATTTTGTTCACATGTTCATCAATCGTTCTCAAGAATTGATTATATTTTTGTTTCAGATCAGATGGTACAGCAAGTTATAAAAGCTGACATAGAACCAATAGTAATATCTGATCATGGTGGTATATGGATAGAAGTTAACTTAGTAGATCCAGATAATTCCAAACTTGTATGGAGGTTTGATAATACATTGCTTGCTGATTCTAAATTTTGCACAGAATTTCAAAATAAAATAAATGAATATTTTAGACTTAATGATTTAGAGGAAATTTCGATTGGAATTTTATGGGATGCTTTCAAAGCAACTATGAGAGGACAAATTATATCATATTCTGCATATAAAAAGAAACTGTTAAGAAAACAATATGTTAATTTGGAAAAAGAAATTAAGAATTTGGAATTAAAATTGGTTAATAAATGGGAACAGGAGACATTTCAAATATTGTTAAAAAAAATGTGAATATAATGAAATTTCCTCTGGGTTAGTAAGGAAAGATATTTTTGCTCAGCAGGTGGTGTATTATGGTAGTGCAAATAAGGCTGGAAGATTATTGGCAAATTATTTAAAAGCAAAGAAAAGGAAGGAGAAAATAAGCATAATTAAAGATGAGTTAGGAAATTCTCATTCTCAAATTGGAAATATATTAAAACAATTTTTAAAATATAAGTCATTGTATTCTTCGGAGTCTTATTTAAATAAAGAGAAAGATGGGATGGATTTTTTGAGTTTAGTTGAAGGTCCTAAGGTTCCTGATCATATAAAAAGAAGTTTAGATAAACCTATATCATTAAAAGAGTTACAAATGGCATTGAAATCCCTTAGAGTTGGGACCGCTCCAGGTGGAGATGGATTTACAGTAGAGTTTTATAAAGAATTTCAAATTTCCCTATTACCGTATTTATTAAAATTATATCAGGATCAACTGAATAAAGGTTGTATATCAGGCACTATGGCAGAATCTTTAACTATGGTTTTGCTAAAGCCAAATAAAGATCCAACATTGGTTTCAAACTACAGGCCTATATCTTTAATAAATGTAGATGGTAAATTATTAGCTAAGATTTTAGCATTAAGATTGGCTAAAGCTCTTCCGCATATAATAGGAATGAATCAAACTGGATTTGTTGCTCAAAGACACTCTTCTAATAATACTAGACTGGCATTTCAGATGTATTATTTAACAAAACAAATTAATGATCCGGCTTTTTCGGTTTCACTAGATGCTGAGAAGGCTTTTGATCGTGTAGAATGGAGTTTCATGTATCAAGCTATGGAATGGTTTGGTATTGGATCCGGATTTATACAAATGATACAAGCATTGTACAGCTCCCCAACTGCTCGCTTATATATAAATAATAATTTTTCGGATGCTTTTAAGTTGCAGAGGGGAGTTGGACAAGGTTGTCCATTATCTCCTTTGCTCTTTGATATAGTTCTTGAACCCTTATTATTAGCTATTCGACAGGCAAAGGACATACAGGGTGTTCCATGTGCTGGAGTGGAATATAAAGTATCTGCTTATGCAGATGACATCTTGCTTCATTTGAGGAATCCGGAAACAACAATCCCATGTCTACTGAAGGTCATAGATACATTTGGAAAATTCTCAGGATACAAAATAAATTGGACTAAATCAGAGATTTTACCTTTAAATGTGCATTGTACAAAAGGTATACTTGATTCTTTCCCTTTTATATGGAAAGAGGATGGAATAAAGTACTTAGGTATTTGGCTGAATAAAACACTTGAAGAGACAATGAGAATAAATGAAAAATTTTTATTACAAAAAGTTACAGAGTTGTGTGAGCAATGGAATCCTTTACATTTGTCCTGGTGGGGAAGAGTACAAACTGTTAAAATGATGATTTTGCCTGTGGTTTGCTATCAATTGGGAATGATACCAGTGTTTTTTCAGGGGTCTTTCTATAAAAAATTAAATAGTATTCTGGTTAAATTTATTTGGCTGGGTAAAATTGCAAGAGTGGCTTTAGTGTCTTTGCAAAGACCAATTGAGGAGGGTGGGGTAAATTTTCCCAATTTTTATAGGTATCATCAGGCCTATATCATGCGCCAAGGTATGTATTGGGTCCTCCCAGAGCTTTTGGAACAATTACCAGAGTGGTTAAGGGTGGAGAGATCACTTATCTTTCCACTTAGGCTTGATCTTTTGCTTGGTATAAAAGTGCCTAGAATACGTAAGGATAATAGAGTATTAATGGATACTTGGAAAACATTAAGGTTTGTAGACAAATTAACTACTGATTCTATTTTAAAATCGAAACAAGACTATTTGGGTAAACTCCAAGATACAAATAGGCGGGTTTAAGGTTGTCTGGAAAGATTGGATTAAAGCAGGTATAAGATCATTAACGGAAGTAATTGATAATGGTAAGATGCTTGAATTTTCACAATTGCAACATAAATATGGTCTGAATAAAAAACAAAGTTATAAGTGGTTGCAATTGAAGCAGGCTATTCAGGTGGGGTTCCCTGAATGGAAATCTTTAAATGATCATTACAGCTTAGAATTCTTATGTTTCCAGGCAGATTTTCTGGGTCACCAGGCCGCAAAGTGGTATAAAATTATATCTAATTATTTGAATAAGAAGTCTAAAAATGGATTAAGAGATATTTGGAGCACTGAGATTAAGCATCAGATTAATGCATCTCAATGGCCACGTATTTGGTCTTGGAGAATTAAAGGTACGATGTCAGCATCTATTAGGCAAACATGGTTCTTTTTGTTGCATAGAGCATTCTGGACCCCTACTAGATTACAAAAATTAGATTGCTCTAAGTCTAATAGATGCTGGCATTGTAAAATTGAAGTTGGAACTCTAGACCATCTTTTATTTTATTGTCCATGTATTCAGGCATTTTGGATATCAATATGGGATCAAGTTAATATGTTGATGGAGAGTCATGTGGCTTTATCCTATGACAAAGTGATTTTTGGAATGTGTATGAGGGCCAAATGCCAAATATCTACAGCAAACAATAAATTATTGTTGATTCTTACGGGAGTGGGAATTCAACAGATAACAACTAATTGGAAAGACTGTTCTAGATTGAATTGTAATTTTTGGTGGAACTCAGTTTGTCATATGTATAAGATGAAAAGATTTCTTGCGATACAGAGGGGGTATTTTAAAAGATTTCAAGAGGTGTGGAGGCCATTAATTGAATATTATAACGAGTAAAGTTTATTCTTTTTCCTTAGGGGATAATATATAGAAATGGGATGGGATGGGAGGGATAGGGAGGGAAAAATATTGGAAATATGTTGTTATGAAAAATAAGGAGATATATGTAATAGGATGGGATATTTATTGTTGTGCATTACTGTGTATAATAAAATGTTTAAAGTGTTTGAGGAAGAAGGATGGGGGGAGGGACAGATTTCATGTCAGATTAATTGTATTATCAAAAAGGGATGTATAATTATATATAAATTTGGAAGGAATATTTTATTGATATGGAAAAGGGTGGGAGGTGGGGGGAAATAAAAACATGTATAATAATATTGTTTAAGAATGCCAAGTGTGTTATGTAAATTAATTGTAATACTGTACACTTGTTGAAAGAAATAAAAAGGAATAAAGATTAAAAAAAAAAAAAAAATTTTTAAAGAACTTAAAATATTTATACATATGCAATCTATATAATAATATGCACTTATATTTTATTTAGTCACTTATTTAGCCAGTCCTCCCAAAGGAGCCCAGAAAGGGTTATAAGAGTACATTCATAGTATGAGTAGGACAAACTTTAGTGAGAAATACAGACTTTACAGCATTTACAGTATAGACAAAGGGGGTTTAGATTACAGCATTTACAGTGAAGATATAACATATAGACCACAGTTCTTCAACCGCCGGTCCATGGACCGGTGCCGGTCCGCAGAAAATTTCTGCCGGTCCGCGCAGGGCCGGTGAGATCAAGTCGGCAGTTAAATTTCCTGCCAACTGCGGTTCCTCCCGACTGCGGTTCCTGCTGACTAATGTTCCTCCAAGCCTCTGGCGATCAAGATAGGCTGCCAACGTCGGGGCCTTCCCTCTCTGAATCTCGCCTGTTCGGAAACAGGAAGTTGAAACAAAATAGGCAGGACTCAGAGAGTGAAGGTCCCAACGTCGGCAGCGTGTCTTGATCGCCGCCCCTGTCGAGTTGCTGAAGAGGGCCGCGGGGAAGTTGCGATTAGAACGGAGAGAGCTGCAGATTCAGGTGCAGGTGGAGGGAGATGGTCAGCATGTGCGAACAAGATCCTGGGGAGCCTTCACAGTGGCTGTCTCCCCTCCCACCAGCTCTCCTATTTGCCAGGGCAGTGATTTACCGGCAACTTCCTGCAGGCAAGTACTGAGAACTGCTGGAAGGGGAGGAAGCCACTGTAGGAGGCTGGGAAAGGTGCTGGATAAAGGGAGAGCTGTTACTGGACTTGAAGGGAGTTAGAAGGAGAGATGCTGCTGGGAGGGGAGGAGGGAAAGGGATGGGAAGAGAGTTAATGTTGGATAGAGGGAGGAGGGAAGGGAGAAGGAATAAAAGGAAGGAGGGTAGGGAGAAAGAAAAAAGGAAGGAAACAGCTGGCAGGGAGATTACAGGAGGGGAAGGGGGTCAGGGTGGAAAGGAGAGATCAGATGAGGGAAAGGGGAGAGAGAGGAATGAGAAAGTAGAGAGACATTGATGCTGGAAAGGGGGTCAGCAGAGAAATGAGAGAAGGATAAAGATGCTAGATCTGGTGTAGGAGAGATATAAATGAAGAAGGAAGTGAAGCTGGAATGAATGATGTAAAAAGGAGAGAAGAGGATGGACAGGGAAGAGGGGCATAGAAAGAAGTCAGATACATATGGAAGGGGGAGAGGGCAGACATTGGATGGAACGGGCAGATGCTGGAAGGAAGAGTGAAAAGAAGATGAAAGCAGAAACCAGAGACAACAAAAGGTAGAAAAGAATAATTTTATTTCTATTTTGTCATTAGAATATATCAGATTTGAAATATATATCCTGCTAGAGACATAACTGGGGACATAACTGTTAGCATGATATTTCTATGTAGCATTCCATAATAACTTGGCTTGTTCAGTTTTCTTGATAGTAGAGGGGATATATGTGAAGGGGAGGGGAGACAGGGGTTTTGTTGGTCTGTGCTCTGTATATTTGTATTTATAAAATCACAATTGTTCAGAATATTGTTTCTTTTTATACTTTAATAAAATACGTTCAATATAAAATCATAATTGCGGCTTGTGCAGATGGGATCAGATGGTTTGCGGGGACCGAGCTCGCGGAGATGGGGCGTAAACGAGGTTTTTAAATTTTAGTCCTAGTAGTTTGCCGGTCCACAAAATAATTCTTTTATTTCTGCCGGTCCACGGGTGTAAAAAGGTTGAAGAACACTGATATAGACTTTAAAATACAGACTTACCTCCCTCTTTTAAAAAACTGCGATAGCAGCTTCCAGCGCTTATGAATATTTAAAGTATTACCGTATTTTTTGCTCCATAAAACACACTTTTCCCCCCTCAAAATGCGGGTGGAAATCAGGGTGCGTCTTATGGAGCGAAAACAAGTTTTTCTTTCCCCCCCCGGTACCTTTTTTAAAATTCTGGTGGCAGTGGTCCAGCGCGGTCTCGGCAGGAGCTTTCCACACTCCTGCCCCTCCCTCGCTGGACGGCTGCTTCTCTTTCTGCAAAGCAGCACATAAAGCAGGAGCACAAGCTTTTTGCGCTCGTGCCAGGTCCCATGCCACTCACTGAATGGCTGCCATCAAATCGTGAGAACTGACGGCAGTCATTCAGTGAGCGGCGTGGGACCCGGAATGAACACGAAAAGCTCGTGCTCCTGCTTTATGCACCGCTCTGCAGAAAGATATGCAGCCATCCAGCTGTTTTGTCAACTGCCTAGAAATGTTTTAATAGGCAGGTATAAATACAAATGAAAGGTACGGGGTTGTGTATAAAAATTGTTAGTCGGCTGGGACTAACCAGAGGGGGGCAGAGTACAGAGCCTGGCAGGGAGGAGGGACAGGGTGCAGAGCCTAGCAAGGAGTGTGGGGTTGGGTGCAGAGCCTGGCAGGGAGAATTTTGTTCAGAATGTTTTTTTTCTTGTTTTCCTCCTCTAAATCTAGGGTGCGTCTTATGGTCAGGTGTGTCTTATGGAGCGAAAAATACAGTAAATGCAAAACTTAAGCCATAATTTATACTCCCTCCCTCCTTTTTAATACAGTACAATTTATGTGGATTTTTTACAATACTTCAATTAGTACCTTTTTTATTTCCCCCCTTTATTGCTTCTTTTAATTGCTTCTTGGCAATTTCATTATGAAGTACATTCTTTCAGTACATTGGTATTACTGCTGTTTTAGATGTAGGGAAAAGACCTTTATTATGTTCATTTTATCTTGATTCATAGAGCCTGTTTATCATGACATAACAGAGCCTGTATTTTAATTTTTAATATACTGTATGTAGAACAACAAAAATGTTTATGTTGTTGAATTTGAACAAAACTGAAATTATGGTATTACGTAAATCCAATATTATGCATGTACTGGGACTTAACAGTTCGGGATTTTGTAGTGCCTATATTAGAATCAAGTTCACTGTTTAGGAGTTGTGCTCAACTCTAGTCTTTCTATGTGACCACAAAGAAATGAAGTGGTACTGTCCTCTTAAACTATGGAGCCCTTTTACAAAGCTGTGGTAAGCAACAAAGTTTACCACAGCAAAAGTGTACCATGGAGCAAGCTGAGGTGCGCTTCTGTAATTTAGGGATGAACACGCTTTTACTCACATGCTAAAAAAATAAAATTAATTTTTTCGAAGTGGGGGAGTTTCTGGGGAGCAGAAAGTAGGCATGTTCTGTACTACAGTATTACTTAGCGTAGCTATATTGCCACACTCCAACCAATTACACATGAGCCCTTACTGCGTATTGAGTAGGTAGTGCTGGTAAGGACTCATGCGCTAATCTATTTTAATGGCCATACACTATGACAAAACATATGTCCATTAAAACAAAAATAGGAATTCACCATTTTACTATAGCAGTAAAAATGGCCTTAGCGTATGGGAAAGACCCATGTATGGGTGCACTGTTTAGTGAAAGGGACCCTTTGACTTAAGTAAACTAAAACTTTGTCTACTAAGGGACTTTGTATTTACAAAGTTATATCATCATAATTTTGTTTATTGATTTGCTTTGAACCAAGAATCCTGCAACTTGTTCACAATTCTCTGTTCGCCTACTAACAAGGATTAAATGGCAACATCATATTTTTCTTAGCTAATCTTCCTTAACGTAAGTTGCTAGTTATCTGGACAACAAAATTTAAATTGCTTACTCTAGTTATCAAGCCCTAAATAAGGATACTCCTCTACATATTTAAACAGTTTTGTTAATTTATACATCTGCATGATCTCTACAATCTATGGATGCAAAGTTCCTTCAGATTTCAACAGTCATAAATATTCACTTTGCTGAGATCAGAGATTGTGCTTTGTCTTTAGTAACCCCTACTGTTAAAGCTGCCAATGACATTAAGATTAGTGCCAGACACTGTACTTTCACAAAAATCAGATGTCTTGTTATTCAAGAAGGTTTGGCTGATGATTCTATACTGTTTTTGTAAACCGATGACCTTCTTGGAATTTTGTGTTACAGGGTATTGTATTTTTTAGCCTCTGGTTTTATATTATTATATATGAGTCTCTATGTTTTGACAATCTTATGTATGCACTGGTTTGTGTTACATGCTAACTTCATACAGGGTGCCCAGAAAAATACTCGATTTTAAATGGTTACCAAACCAAAATTTATTGGAATATTCTTTCACCTTTGTGGCTACAGTTTCATACGGTATCTGTTGATTAAATACACTCGATGTGCACCCCACCTGTTACTCAGCAAACATCAATGCGATAATCGAGCTTGGGCCAGACTTTCCAAAGCATATCTGGCGTGATCACGTTTATAGCTTCAGTGATGCGTTCTTGCAGATCATCCATAGTTGCGGATAGTGGAGGTACATACACTCTGTCTTTCACATACCCCCAAAGGAAAAAGTCACAAACAGTAATGTCCGGTGATCTCAGGGGCCACTTCAGGAATTCCTGGTCATTTTGTCGCGTTGCATTGCCTGAAGGTTGTAACTTCTGCACCAATCGAAACTTATAAGGATGAAAGTGCAAGCGATTGTGTAAGATCTTGCTAACTGCGCTTTTTGGGACTTATATTTGCTGTCATCTTATTTATAAACATATTACAATAAGTTTTGATTTTGTAACCATTTAAAATCAAGAAGGGTTTTTGTGGGCATCCTGTATAATATTATGTATGTGCTGGTAGTAACACAAGAAGAACAAACAGAAACCGAATTTTCCACATAACTATTCAAAGAAACCTAAAAAGTGGGAACAACCAGCAATATCAGGAATATAACTATGAATTGTTTATTATACAACAAAAGTGGGAAGACCACCACAGAGTCTGGATGAACCAATAAGTTTATTCAAAAGATTACAATCTCAAAATAGCAACATCAGACTCAAACTGAGTCAAGGGGTACAATCTTGAATGTGGATCAAAATATAAACAAACCAGATTTATAAAAATTACACTACATGCCAAATACGCAAGTCAAAAGTGAAGCTTTATGCTTATATTTCATTATGCAATCTTACTTCCAATGCAACGGGTGCAGAGATCCTGAACTAATGGATAGTCACCCCAAAAACATGAGTTTCCTTGAAGAAGCTGCCAATCATCTTCTTGCACAGCTCCACCTCTGCTCCCAGAAGGCTTTGCTGCAGCCCCTCAGTTTTCACTTCTGCGAGTTAAGAAGTTGTCTTTTGATCTGTTCTGATTTATTTGCTTTATTTTTTGGGTACTTTCTTCCCAAATTGCGAGGCTTTTGTGTTGCAGCTACTCCCAGTGTTCTTGGGACATCTCTGACTGCCAGAAGACACAAACTCTTGGCAAAAAAGCCTGTTGCTAGCAGGCATCTCTAAGAGTACGGTAAATACAGTAGAATTCCACTTAACCGGCACTCTCAACCAACCAGCAAAAAAATCCCCCCCACTTCACCTTCACTACTACCTTCCACTCCAAATTCTCCTCCCAAAGCCACCGGCACAGCTAGCCTATGCCGCAAACTGTCCGTGGAAACCAGTACATCTTGGAGAAGACATAGATGAGTTTTTGCCTAAAAGACAACCTTATGGTTACTACCATCAACTCCATCACCTGTAGATAGTGCCAAGTCAAAGGAGGTGGCATTGCCAGGATCTCCCAAAATTTGGCATCTTAGCTTCTTGCTTGGTTCAGGAAGAAAAGCACAATTTTCTACCATGTTGAAGTGGGTTCCCTAGTACTCTAGGAATTGTATCGGCTCCAGGCGGTTCTTCTGAAACTACTACTCAAAAGGGTACAGAGAAGAGCAACTAAAATGGTTAAGGGGCTGGAGGAGTTACCATAAAGTGAGAGATTGGAGTAACTGGGTCTCTTCTCCCTTGAAAAGAGGAGACAGAGGGGACATGATCGAAACGTTCAAAATACTAAAGGGAATAGACTTAGCAGATAAAGACAGATTGTTCACCCTCTCCAAGGTATGGAGAACGAGACGGCACTCTCTAAAGTTGAAAGGGGATAGATTCCATACAAACGTAAGGAAGTTCTTTTTCACCCAGAGAGTGGTAGAAAACTGGAACGCTCTTCCGGAGTCTGTTATAGGGGAAAACACCCTCTAGGGATTCAAGACAAAGTTGGACAAGTTCCTGCTAAACTGGAACGTACGCAGGTGAGGCTGGACTCATTTAGAGCACTGGTCTTTGACCTGGAGGCTGCCGTATGAGCGAACTGCTGGGCATGATGGACCATTGGTCTGACCCAGCAGCGGCAATTCTTATGTTATGTTACATAGAAACATAGAATATGACGGCAGAAAAGGGCCTACGGCCCAACAAGTCTGCTCACTCAAATAACCCTCCCCTCTAAGTTCTTCTTTGAAGTGACCCCACGTGTTGATCCCATTTGATCTTAAAGTCAGTCACGTTACTGGCCTCAACTACCTGAAGTGGAAGAGTATTCCAACGGTCGACCACCCTTTCGGTGAAGAAGTACTTCCTAGTGTCACCATGGAATCTCCCGCCTCTGATTTTCAGCGGATGCCCTCTTGTTGCCCTAGGGCCTGTAAGGAAGAAGATATCTTCTTCCACCTCAATGCGGCCAGTAACGTATTTGAAAGTCTCTATCATGTCACCCCTCTCCCTGCGTTCTTCGAGAGAGTAAAGGTGCAACTTATCTAGTTGTTCTTCATAAGGGACATCCTTGAGCCCTGAGACCATCTTGGTGGCCAATCGTTGAACCGATTCCATTCTTAGCACATCCTTCCGATAGTGTGGCCTCCAAAACTGTACACAGTACTCCAGATGTGGTCTCACCATGGACCTGTACAGCGGCATCACCACCTCGGGCTTTCGGCTGACAAAGCTTCTCCGGATGCAACCCAGCATTTGTCTAGCTTTAGATGAGGTTTTCTCCACCTGATTGGCTGCCTTCATATCTTCACTAATGATTATGAAGGCAGCCAATCAGATGGAGAAAGCCTCATTTAAAGCTAAGCATGTTAACCTAGGTCCTGCAGCAGTTAGGCACCTTGCACACTTGCTTTCCTGCTGTCAGCTTCAGACTAAGGCCTGATACACTAACTGTCCAAGCACGGATGAACCTGGACCCCTGCCTTGTGCAGGAGAGCTGCAGGAACTACCCTCATCTTGGTAAAGGTATGAAGTGCTGTTGCCAGACCGAATGGACATGCCGAGAATTGGAAATGACTCTTCAGCACATGGAATCTCAGGAACTTCCTCTGAGCCAGAATATGGGATTATATAAGGAAGCCTCTGTCAAATCCAGTGAGGGTAGAAACTCCCCTAGCACTATCATATTAGATAGATTGTGAGCTTCTTAGGACAGAGGTGGGAAAAATGCTTGAGTACCTGATTGTAAATTGCTTAGATAACCCTGATAGGTGGTATATAAATACCAAATAAAATATTATTGCCAATGTTAGATGGATACTAGAGAGAAGTAGAGAATATCAAAAGCCCATATTTTTGCTTCATTGGTTATAGCAAAGCTTTGTGTAGATCATGATAAATTATGGAGAACTTTAGTACAAACAAGAATACCAAAATATGTAATTTTGCTTATAAAGAGCCTCTATGAAAATCAAGAAGCTGCAGCGAGAGCTGAATATGGCAGCACTTATTAGTTTCCAATAAAACATGGTGTCAGACAAGGATGCATCATGTCATATTACCTAGTGGCTCTTTTATGGGACAAAGATCCCTTCCAAAGCCCTTAGATCAGGGCTGCCCAAGTCTGGTCCTTGAGATCTACTGGCAGGCTAGGTTTTCAGGATATCCACAATGAATATGCATGAGAGAGATTTGCCTCACTGCCTTCTTGGTATGCAAATCTCTCTCATGCATATTCATTGTGGATATCCTGAAAACCTGGCCTGCCAGTAGATCTCAAGGACCAGACTTGGGCAGCCCTGCCTTAGATAGTGCCGCAGTATCGTTGGCACTGTACAGATGCGTAGACACCTCTGGGCCCACGAAGAGACAAGAAGAGCCCATACAACAAAGGTTGCAACCATATGTAGAGCAAGAATGATCTTAAGTTCAGGCTGGTTTTAGAAAAGGTCAAGGAACCAGAGAAGGGAGCGAGATCAGAAGGCTTTGAGCATGCGCAAATGCTCAAAGCCCAATCCAGCCCTCCATAGGCAACAGGGAGGATCTCTTTTGATGCACCGCCCAGCCCAGAAGAGGGAGAATCTTCAGGCACCGGCACCATCATGTCCTATATGTTGGTGCTGGTGCCCAATCGGGGTAAGGGATTTCGTTTCGGTGCTCGGGGGGGGGGGATGTAGAATCGCGGGGGGGAGGGAGGAAGGCGCTCGTAAAATCGAGTCAAACTCAGTTTCCGAGGCGCCGATTTTGCGAATGTTTTGCTCGTCTTGCAAAACAGTCGCAAAACGGTGCACTCGTAAACCGAGGTTTGACTGTATTCATAATTGGCAATTGTTTTACAAAACTAAACTAAATTATTACCCATTTTATTTATTTCTCCCATGCTAGTATCTCAAACTTTTTCTGCCACAGCATACTAAATTCAGGGCCACATCTACAGGGCTTCTGAGCATATGTGATGTGGACGTCGACTGGTGACATCACATGCATGTGTGCTATGTCATTATGTTGATATCCATACATGCTCAGAGACCCGAGGGCCTTCCAAAACCTGAACATCCGGGTTTTGGAAATCCCTCCATCGCTGGAGGTGGGGGCAGAGAGGAGAAGAGGCGCCAGAGACTGATGTCTGTTTCGCAGCAAACCTGGAATCTCGCTGCAGCACACAGTTTGCGATGCAGTCCTATTCTATACTTTCCAACCACTGCACCTTTAGATATACTTCCTACATTTGCATTAAAATCCCCCATAATGATCAACAGATCTTGTTTTAGTGTTTGATCTATTGCACTTTGAAGTTGTTCGTAGAACAATTCTACAGCCTCATCTTCCACATCCGTCAAAGCATTTACCTGAATCCAGGTGACATCAACCGGCTTTCCCTGTAGACAGATTGACATAACTATCACCGATAACATTATTATTTATTTAGAAAGTTTATATACCGCTTTAGATCAAAGCAGTGTACAAAATAAACACACACAATAGTGTAACAGATTACACACGTCAAACAGAATACAGCTAACATTGCAGGGTTATCTATATCAAATACCTACTTAATCTTACAAATTCCTTTCAAATAACATATAAATTAACTGAAATTATACTTTAATACCATCTTTGAAAGCTTATTAAGAGTGAATGCAATGCCGTTTTTCCTGTGTGTTTCATGACCATAGTAACAAATCCAATGCTCATTCAATTGAAAGTGGCCCTGCCCTGTCCATTTAAATTCACTAATCCCTATCAGATCGATAACTTGAGGCGTGCTTGTTCTTTTTTGTTTAGCTTTTTGTTTAGCTTTTTCCTTTGTAGAGCGGACCGGGAGGAAGAGGGAAGGAAGTAATTCCGGCAAGCAGAGTCAGAGGGGTAGCGGCGAGAGGAAGCTCCGCCCACCCCAGCGCATCAGAGGTCGTCTCAGCGCCCGGGCTCCCTCTTAAAAGGAAGGGAGCCAACGGCGCGCGGCTGTTTGGCACGCGGCAAAGGCGAGCGGCAAAGGCGCTCGCCTTAGCAAGAGCGCCTTTGCGAAGGAGCCTTGGAAGGAGCCCAGGCAGCCCAGCAGCAAATCCTAAACTTCTAACTGAAAAAAAAAAAAAAAAGTACCCTTTCTTCTGTTCCCATTCTTCTCTTCTCTCTCTATTCTTTCAGCTATCTGCACGCCGAGCTAACTCACATTCAGCCACCCTTTCAGATACCCTCAGCTCTTAACTTCTTATTCTCTCAGACACCCAAATCTTTCATAATCTCGCACTAGCTCTCAGTAGGATTTTTCTAACTCTCTTTCTTTTCTTTTTCTAATTTACTGACAGGCAGACCTAATTCACAACTTGGAAATGGCAGGGAGGACTAGAAGCACCAAGGCTACAATCAAATCCAGCATTCCAGCCACCATGGGGACCCAGGAGGAGATCACGGACGGCGTATGGAGGGAGGAGGACTCAGGACGGTGGACAGAGGTCTCCGTGCAGACTGAATCCATCCCCCAGCACTACACTACAGTCTCCACGCAGACAGAGGAGGCCGCTCAGCTGGATGGAACCCTCATGCAGGAACTGTGGAGCCTCAGGGAGGAGGTGGTTCGCCTGAGAAGCATCCAAGAGGATGAAGCCTACATCGACGGAGTTGTTCAGGAGTTGTCCCAAATTACAGAGCAGACCCACGACAAGTCCATTCTCGAGACGCCCAAATCATCAGCTTTGAAGCCAACATTTGGGATACAGGAAATGGCTGACGGCAATGACACCTGGCAGTTGGTGACCTCTTCCACAGGTAAACATAGAAGATCCCCCCCCCCCTTTTTCAATCTCCTCATCCTCTTCTTTTTCTTCCCAACAGGCCAACCCTACATCAACCCCTCAACTCGTACTGAAGAACAGATTCCAGATTCTTCAGGAAGAAGCTGCCGACAAAGTACAGGAGCAGGCCCAGCACGAAGAACTCGAAGAACAGGAGCAGGCCCAACACGCAACCCCATCTGCTGACCGACTGCCACCCCCCCCCCCACAACGGAAGAAGCGCAGAGTTATAGTCATTGGGGACTCCATGCTGAGGGGCACCGAGGGACCAATCTGCAGACCGGATGCACACTCAAGGGAGGTTTGCTGTCTGCCTGGAGCCAAAATACGGGACGTCACCACCAGCCTGGGTAAACTACTTACACCTCATGACCATTTTCCTATGCTTCTTATCCATATAGGTACAAATGACACTGCCAGGAACACCCCGGAGACCATCACCAGAGACTTCGGAGCCTTGGGTGAGAGGCTGAAGCAGACGAGTGCGCAGGTAGTCTTCTCATCAATCCTCCCAGTTAGAGGCAAGGGAAGAGCCAGAGATGAATGCATCCTGAAAATGAACGAATGGCTACAAGGATGGTGTCGAGATATGAACTTCGGATGCCTGGATCATAGAGAGGCGCTGCAGGGACTACAGGGACCAGACGGACTCCATTTGACCAGCAGAGGTAAGAACATCTTCGGACACCGACTAGCCCGCCTGCTTCGCAGGGCTTTAAACTAGGTAAGTTGGGGGAGGGGAACTACTCATATACTGGTGTGGAAAGGAACTATTCTGATGGGACGAGTCGACACTCTGTTTCCGAGGTAAGGACCCAATTTGCAAACCGTTCTCTAGGAGCCACACAGACTCAGTCAGGAATAGCCTTACAGGGACTCAGCAAACACAAAGTATGGAGGGCCATGTATGTTAATGCACACAGTTTAGGCAATAAAATTCTAGAACTGGAAACTGAAATAAGAGATGCCAACCTGGACGTGGTGGCAATATCAGAGACTTGGTTCACGGACGCACATGGGTGGGATATGGCTATACCGGGGTACAATCTACTTCGTCAGGACACAGAGGGCAGGTTAGGTGGAAGGGTAGCACTATACATTAAAGAGGACATCAAAACCACCAGGATCACTGATGTCAAGTATACCGGGGAGTCCCTCTAGGTAAACCTGGCAAGAGGTGGCAAAAAATGCCTGTATCTTGGTGTGGTATACAGACCTCCAAGACAACCGGAAGACATGGACGCAGATTTAATTGAAGACATAGAAAATATAACTCTACGGGGCGACACTTTACTGCTAGGGGACTTCAACATGCCTGATGCAGACTGGAACACATTTTCAGCAACAACCAGCAGCAGCAGGAGGCTTTTGACCTCCATAAAAGGAGTACATCTCAGACAGATGGTAACGGAGCCCACTAGGGCCCAGGCGATCCTAGACCTGGTACTCACAACGGGGAAAGCGTCTCAGAGGTCTCGGTAGGAGATACGCTAGCCTCCAGCAACCATAACATGGTATGGTTCAACCTTGGGAAAGGATCCCCTAAATCAATTACAAAAACAAAGGTGCTCAAATTCCGGGGCACCGACTTCGCACGCATGGGAGATTTCGTTCAGACGCTGCAGGACCAAGCAGAGACCGGCAATGTGGAAACTATGTGGTCGTACCTGAAATCATCCATACACGAAGCAACTAATCGCTACATAAAATCAGTAGATAAACGGCAAAGAAACAACAAACCCCAATGGTTCACTGAAGAGATCTCGCAACTCATTCAGGAGGAAAATAAAGCATTTCTTTCCTACAAACGTATGCAGAGAAGAGAAACTAAAGTAGAATATAAGACCAGATCTGCAGCGGTCAAAACAACAGTTAGGGAGGCCAAACTTCGAGTGGAAGAAACTCTGGCAAAAAACATTAAAAAAGGGGACAAATCCTTCTTTAGGTATATCAGTGATAGGAAAAGGAACACAGACGGTATAGTATGCCTTAAACCGGACGGAAACTACGCGGTGGCAGATTCAGAAAAAGCAGAACTACTAAATGAATATTTCTGCTCAGTCTTCACCTGCGAAGCACCGGGACACGGACCACAGTTGAAGGTAAAACAAGACGTGGATGACCCGTTTCAGAATTTTGAGTTCACACCTGGGGACGTCTACAACAAACTGGCAAGGCTAAAGGTAAACAAGGCCATGGGACCAGACAATTTACACCCAAGAGTGCTCAGAGAATTGAGAGATGTTCTGGCGGAACCGTTGGCAGTGCTCTTCAATCTCTCACTAAGTACGGGGAAAGTTCCGTTGGACTGGAAAACAGCCAACGTCGTTCCTCTACATAAAAAGGGTTGTAAGGCTGAGGCTGCGAACTATAGACCGGTAAGCCTCACCTCAATAGTGTGTAAACTCATGGAAACACTAATTAAGTATAAATTAGATACGATCCTGAACGAGGGAAATCTCCGGGATCCCAGTCAAAATGGATTCACCAAGGGTAGGTCATGCCAGTCCAATCTTATCAGCTTCTTTGACTGGGTAACAAGAAGACTGGACTCAGGAGAGTCCTTGGACATCGTGTACCTGGACTTCAGCAAAGCGTTTGACAGCGTCCCACAGGCTGCTGAACAAGATGAAATCGATGGGATTAGGAGAGACTCTAACTGCATGGGTTAAAGATTGGCTTAGTGGCAGACTTCAGAGGGTGGTGGTTAACAGTACCCTCTCTAAAATGTCGGAGGTGACTAGCGGAGTGCCACAGGGTTCAGTCCTGGGCCCACTCCTCTTCAACATATTCATTGGGGATCTGACTCAAGGGCTTCAAGGCAAGGTAACCTTATTCGCTGATGACGCCAAACTATGCAATATAGTAAACGGCTATAATCTACAGGATGCTATGGAGCAAGACCTGCGTACTTTAGAAAGTTGGTCCTCGATCCGGCAGCTGGGCTTCAACGCCAAGAAATGTAAGGTCATGCATCTCGGTAATGGAAATCCTTGCAGAACTTACACCCTGAATGGAGAAACATTTAACCAGGACTACGGCAGAACGAGACTTAGGAGTAATCATCAGTGCTGACATGAAAGCAGCCACTCAAGTGGAGAAGGCTTCATCTAAAGCACGGCAGATGATAGGTTGTATCAAGAGAAGCTTCGTCAACAGGAAGCCTGAAGTCATGATGCCATTGTATAGAGCCATGGTGAGACCTCATCTGGAATACTGTGTGCAATTTTGGAGGCCACATTACCGTAAAGATGTGCTCAGAATTGAATCGGTTCAGCGGATGGCCACCAGGATGGTCTCGGGGCTAAAGGGTCTACCGTACGAAGAAAGCCTGAGCAAATTGCAGCTCTACACTCTCGAAGAGCGTAGGGAGAGGGGAGACATGATTGAGACATTTAAGTACATCACGGGACGGGTCGAGGTGGAAGATGATATCTTTCTTCTGAAGGGACCCTCGATCACAAGAGGTCATCCGCTCAAACTCAGGGGAGGGAAGTTTCGTGGAGACGCCAGGAAGTACTTCTTCACGGAGAGAGTGATTGAGCATTGGAACAAGCTTTCAGTGCAGGTGATCGAGGCACGCAGCATCTCAGACTTCAAGAATAAATGGGATACCTATGTGGGATCCCTACGAGGGTCATGCCAAGGGATAGGGACACTAGGGTATAGACTTGAAAGAGCGGGTCAGTAGAGTGGCAGTATAATTACAATTATACTTAAGGGGGTCATTAGACTTAATAGGGAGGGTCAATAGTGTGGGCAGACTTGATGGGCTGTAGCCCTTATCTGCCATCATCTTTCTATGTTTCTATGTTTCTAACTTTTCCATTTGATCTTTAACAATTTCTAGTTTTCCTTGATTCATGCTTCATACATTCCATATGCCTATATTGAGAATATCCTTACAGCTTCTGATCACTCTATTCTGTCCAGCAGCAGCAGGACAACCTGGCAGCTTTAATCTAACTGCTTTACAAACACCAGGCATAATCTGGATGATCGTCAACTCTTCCCTAGTAGCAAGGTGAGCGCCTTCCGATGGTACGCCGTTTGGCTCTGTAGAAGGCAGAGAGGAGGCAGAGAAGCGAGAGGAGGAGAACAGGGGAGTGAGAACAGGGGAGTAAAACCAAGAAACAAACACAACCGGAGGAGAAAAGCAGGAGCAGAGGAGGCAGGATCGACTGGGGCAGCGGCGAGAGTTAGCTCTGCCCACCCCCGACGTCATCCAGAGTAGCTTCCCCTTAAAAGGGGAGGGGCTAACGGCGCTCAGCCGTTTGGCTCTGTAGAAGGCAGAGAGGAGGCAGAGAAGCGAGAGGAGGAGAACAGGGGAGTAAAACCAAGAAACAAACACAACCGGAGGAGAAAAGCAGGAGCAGAGGAGGCAGGATCGACTGGGGCAGCGGCGAGAGTTAGCTCCGCCCACCCCCAACGTCATCCAGAGTAGCTTTCCCCTTAAAAGGGGAGGGGCTAACGGCGCTCAGCCGTTAGGCGCGCGGCGAGGGCCTCAAGAAGGGACAAAGTCACCACAACCAAGGACACCAGGGAAAGCCTGTAAGGTAAGGAAGCGGCAGGCACAGAAGGTAAAGGGGAGACAGACACACAAGGAACACACACACACAGGAACGACAATGGAAGTAGAGGGAAACCAGAAGATGAGCTTTCCAGTGTTCTGCACAGACTGTCATATGTATGACTACCTCCCCTCGGGGAGACAGTCATATGTATGCGGTCGGTGTCAGGAGCTAAAAAGCTTGAAGAAGGAAGTAAAGCAACTAGAGGACAAGATACAGGAGCTAGAAGGACTCTACACTACTGGGGACCCAGTCACGACAGCTGAAGATTTCATGAATGAGAGACACATTGAGGAGGAAGTCAGGGAACTCGAGAAATTCATTGAGGAAGCCTACAGGAGGAGGGTGGAAGAGAACGAACTTCAGATGGAAGACGAAGTTACACCAACATGGAAGGGAGAAGAAGAAGCAGATGACCTCCAAGAAGTCGCCCACATAGGAGCATCACACGAGGGGGAGAAAATGGCTGGTCAATGCCTAGAAGAAGAAACAGCGAAGCGCATCGAAGACATAGAAGAAGAAGCAGCGAAGTACTCCAAGGACATTGACCTGAGACCGAAGCGAAAATTAAAGAAGGGAAAGTCAGCGATCCTAGTGGGAGACTCGATCCTGAGGCATGTGGACAGCCACGTAGCAGGAGGGAGAGAGGATCGACTGGTGACCTGTCTCCCAGGAGCAAGAACCAAGGACATCGTAGACAACATTGGAAAGATCCTGGACGGAGCGGAGACGGAAGAGACCACAGTATTGATCCACATCGGGACGAATGATGTCAGCAGGAGAGACTACAGAAGAAGCACGCTGATTGAACAGTTCAAGATTCTGGGAAGGAAGCTGAAGATGAGGACTCAGAAGATAGCTTTCTCAGAGATCCTACCGGTACCGAGGGCAGATGTGAAAAGACAGGAGGAACTACAATCAATGAATGCGTGGATGAGGAAATGGTGTGAGGAAGAAGGATTCCACTTCGTGAGGAACTGGACAACGTTCTGGGGCAAGAGCAAGCTCTACAGGAGAGATGGACTGCACCTGAGCGCAGCGGGAACTAGACTTCTAGCAAACAACGTCAGGAAAGGAATAGAACAGGCTTTAAACTAAGAAAAAGGGGAAAGCCGACAGTTGACCAAGCGTCGACGATTCGGAAGAAGGTATCCCATGAAGATACTAAAGGGAAAAAAAGCTGGGAAGAAACAATGGTCAAATTACAGGAGTTAACTAACACAGAAGAGGAGGTTAGAAGTATTGTAGCACAAGAGAATAAACTAAAGACCGAAGCACAGGGAAAGGAAATGAAGACAAGAAAATACCAGGATCTAAATTGCTTATATACTAACGCAAGAAGCCTAAGAAACAAAATGGGGGAATTGGAATTCATGGCCAATGCAGAAGACATAGACATTATTGGAGTCTCTGAAACGTGGTGGAATGAAGAAAACAAATGGGATACAGCACTGCCAGGGTACAAGCTCTATCGCCAGGACAGGTCAGGACAAAAAGGAGGTGGAATAGCCCTATACATAAAAGAAAGCATACAATCGACAAAAATGGACAAAGCAGAGACGACCAACAACAAGCTGGAATCGCTATGGGTTAAAATACTGGGAAGGAAAGGGCCTGAAATAAAGATGGGTCTATACTATCGACCACCCAGGCAAACCAGAGATATTGATGAAGAAATGGAAGACGAGATGAAGCGTGCATGCAAAAGCAGTAACACAGTTATTATGGGAGACTTCAACTATCCTGGGATAGACTGGAGTCTTGGAATCTCAAAATGCGCTAGGGAGACAGAATTCCTGGAGGCTATACAAGATTACTTCATGGAGCAGCTTGTAAGAGAACCGACGAGAGGAAATGCCACTCTGGATCTAATCCTAAATAGGTTAAAGGGACCTGCAAAGGAAGTGGAAATAGTAGGACCGTTGGGAAACAGCAATCATAATATGATCAAGTTCAAGGTCGAAGTAGGAATACCGAAAGGAAATAGAACCATAGTGACAACGTTCAACTTCAGGAAAGGAAACTACGAAGCAATGAGGAAAATGTTAAGGAAGAAACTTAGGAACACTTCCAGAAAATGGCAAATGGTAGAACATGCCTGGTCTTTTTTCAAGGACACTGTGAGCGAGGCGCAAAATCTGTATATCCCCAAATTCAGAAAGGGGTGCAAAAAGAGTTGAACAAAAGACCCGGCGTGGATAACTAAAATAGTGAAGGAAGCGATAGGAAATAAGAAATATTCATTCAGGAAATGGAAAAAGGACAAAACTGAGGACAACTGGAAAGAGCACAGGAAGTATCAAAAAGAATGTCACCGTGTGGTTTGAAAAGCCATGAAGAGAGGCTAGCCAGGGAAGCTCGAAATTTCAAACCTTTCTTTAGATATGTTAGAGGGAAGCAGCCAGCCAGGGAGGAGGTGGGACCGCTGGACGATGGAGACAGGAAGGGAGTGGTGAAGGAAGAGAAAGAAGTAGTAGAAAGACTTAACATGTTCTTTTCGTCTGTATTTACCAATGAAGACACATCCAACATACCGGAACCTGAGCAAATCTTCAAGGGAGAGCAAGCAGAAAAATTAACATCCATGGAAGTGAGCCTGGAAGACGTACGCAGGCAACTAGAAAAACTAAAAACTGACAAATCCCCGGGTCCGGACGGAATCCATCCAAGGGTTCTGAAGGAACTAAAGGAGGAGATAGCGGAACTACTGCAGCAAATCTGCAATCTATCCCTGAAAACAGGCGTGATTCCAGAGGACTGGAAGATAGCCAATGTTACGCCCATCTTTAAAAAGGGATCAAGGGGTGACCCAGGAAACTACAGACCGGTGAGTCTGACCTCGGTTCCAGGGAAAATGGTGGAAGCACTTATAAAAGACAACATCGACGAACATTTTGAAAGAAACAAACTTCTGACAACCAGCCAACATGGTTTTAGCAAGGGGAGATCATGCCTAACAAACTTATTGCACGTCTTCGAAGGAATTAACAAACGGATAGACAGAGGTGACCCCATAGACATCATATATCTAGACTTTCCAAAAAGCCTTTGACAAAGTACCCCACGAACGCCTACTTCGGAAACTGAAGAACCATGGGGTGGAAGGAGATGTACATAGATGGATCAGAAATTGGTTGGTGGGTAGGAAACAGAGGGTGGGAGTGAAGGGCCACTACTCGGACTGGAGGAGGGTCACGAGTGGTGTCCCGCAGGGCTCGGTGCTTGGGCCGTTGCTATTTAATATATTCATAAATGATCTAGAAACAGGGACGAAGTGTGAGATAATAAAATTTGCGGACGACACCAAACTATTTAGAGGAGCTCGGACTAAAGAAGACTGTGAAGAATTGCAAAGAGACTTGAACAAACTAGAGGAATGGGCGACGAGATGGCAGATGAAGTTCAACATTGAGAAATGTAAAGTACTACATGTGGGAAGCAGAAACCCGAGGTGCAGCTATATGATGGGAGGGATATTATTGAAGGAGAGCACCGAAGAAAGGGACTTAGGGGTAATGGTGGACATGACAATGAAGCCGACGGCAGAGTGCGCAGCGGCCGCTAAGAAGGCAAATAGAATGCTAGGCATAATCAAGAAGGGTATTACAACCAGAACGAAAGAAGTTATCCTGCCGTTGTATCGGGCGATGGTGCGTCCGCATCTGGAGTACTGCGTCCAATATTGGTCGCCGTACCTTAAGAAAGATATGGCGTTACTCGAGAGGGTTCAGAGGAGAGCGACACTTCTGATAAAAGGGATAGAAAACCTGTCATACGCTGAGAGATTAGAAAAATTGGGACTCTTTTCCCTGGAGAAGAGGAGACTTAGAGGGGATATGATAGAGACTTACAAGATCATGAAAGGCATAGAGAGAGTAGAGAGGGACAGATTCTTCAAACTTTCGAATAATAAAAGAACAAGAGGGCACTCGGAAAAGTTGAAAGGGGACAGATTCAAAACGAATGCTAGGAAGTTCTTCTTTACCCAACGTGTGGTGGACACCTGGAATGCGCTTCCAGAGGACGTAATAGGGCAGAGTACAGTACTGGGGTTCAAGAAAGGATTGGACAATTTCCTGCTGGAAAAGGGGATAGAAGGATATAGATAGAGGATTACTGCACAGGTCCTGGACCTGTTGGGCCACCGCGTGTGCGGACTGCTGGGCACGATGGACCTCTGGTCTGACCCAGCGGAGGCACTGCTTATGTTCTTATGTTACGCAGTGATTTGAAGAGGTATTGAGAATTTTTGTCTACTTTTAATGATCGATTGAATACATTAGTGAAATTTTTCATTTCAGGTTTGCTTTGATTTTACAGGGAGCTGATCTTCATAAAGTCTAAAGGCGAAATATGTCGGCCAGTCCCTTCCCGGCACTAAGAAGAGAAATTCACTAAAAGTGCAAGCTGAAAGCCAATGGCTTTAAGCTAAGTGATTCTTTTCCTTATTCATGAAGTAATTCTAGCTAACATCACAAGCATTTTTTTCAAAAACAAAACTTTAAAAATATGATTTAAAAATTATTTAAAATTTTTAAAAAGGCAGACCGGATGATGATCATATACCAACAATGATACACACAGCTATTCATATGTAAAATATGGCTGGTGGTGGCATATCTGACTAATCTGCTTAAAATGAATGAAATGTGTATTTGCAAACATTAGAAGAGCTGCTCTGGTGATTGTGGTAATAAGCGTAGCAGCATAAAAGTGATCTTTGGCTAGCCGATTATTACTTTGACTCTTAGTGAATGACATGGGGAAACAAATTTATCCCCACCCCTGTGAGATCTTAATATCACCGTCCCACCCCCACGAGTTCTATCCCTGTCCCATTCCTCCAAGCTCTGCCTTAACTGCACAAGCTTCAAATACTTATGATTTTAAAATGCTTGAGGCTTGTGCAGATTAGAACAGAGCTCTCTGGAATGGAGCAGGAACAGGGACAGAACTCATGGGGACAAGATGGGAAACTGAGATCCCGTGGAGACTGAGACAAATTTGTCCCCTTGTCAGTCCAGACCTTGTCAAAGTAACCCTAGAAAAAAAATACAGTGGTACCTTGGATTACGAGCATAATCCGTTCCAGGAGCATGCTCGTAATCCAAAATGCTCGTTTATCAAAGCGAGTTTCCCCATAGGAAAAAATGGAAACTCGCTTTGATGCGTTCCCCCACCCCCCGAGAACCGGCATTGCTCCCCTCGAAGTCCCCCCTGCACCCTCCCCTGCGATCCGGCACCATGATCCGGCCCCCCCCAACACGATCCGGCACCCCCCCGCCGCTTCTTATCCTCATCTGGGCCCCCAAAGATCGGCCTCCTCATCTGCTGGGCCTTGAGCATGCGCAGATGCTCAAGGCCCAGCAGACGAGGAGGCCGATCTTCGGGGTGCCCAGATGAGGGTAAGAAACGGCGGGGGGTGCCCAATCGTGTCAGGGGGTGGGGGTGCCAGATCGTGTCAGGGAGGTGCCAGATCGTGTCAGGGGGAGTGCTGGATCGTGGCGGGGGGTGCCCAATCGCGTCGGAGGGGTGCCGTGTCGCGGGGGGAGGGTGCCGTATCGCGGGGGGGAAGGTGCCAGATTGCGGGGGGGGAGGGGCGCTCGTAAATAGAGCCATGCTCTGTTTCCGAGGCACCAATTTTGCAAATGTTTTGCTCGTCTTGCAAAACACTCACAAACCGGTGCACTCGTAAACCGAGGTACCACTGTACTAGCAAACCAACACAATTGACAGGGAGCAAATTTTTCAGAAGCTAATCACAAATTGATTGTTAACATCATATAAAGATTTCCCATGAAACTGGTTTGTTGGACTGCCTCTCTACAAAACTTATAAAAATTACTCACATGAGGTAGGATCCTTTATCCTCTCTTGTCCCTCTGAATCACAGGGATTCCATAAATATGGTGCCTTCTCTTTTTTAATTCTAAACACAACACCAGAATTAATAATGATGTGGCCTGATAAAAAAAAAGATAAATATGTTTTAGAATTCACTGTAATGAAGTAAGAAGTTCACTCAGTTTTTCTATAATTCTTAAAAAAGCATAACTATTTTGGAGATTTTCTTCAGCATTGCTGTTTTTTAACTATTGATAACCAATGGTATAGTAAAAAGAAGGGCGGACCACCCAGACGCCATTTTGGTGGGGGTGCTGGCACCTCTCCACCCCCCTATGCCATGTTCACGCCCTCCCTTCCCCCTCCGTACCTCTATAAATCTTCACCAGCACAAGTAGCTCCTCTAGCCTGCTGCTCATGCCGGCCTGGCTCTCCATTGAAATCACTTCCCGAGTCCGCGATTTGTGAACCACAAATTCGCGGGGGTTTACTATATACTGCTACCCAAGGCTGAAAAATGGATTTGCTTATCTGTAACATGGGCTCTCTGAAGACAGCAAGGGAAAAGCAGACACACAATTGGTGATGTCATCCTGAGACCTCTTCATGGCAGAACTCTTCTATAACAGCAAAGTCTTTCAAAGGCTTCCTTGTAAATGCAGGTGTTCTTACCCTAACTGAACTGTCCTTAGTCAGTAACATAGCCACCACTTCAATTAAGGTGAGGAGGGCAAACTCACTTATTCCATTGACAGGGGGAATGCAGCCATGCAACTGGGAGAGTCACAAGTACAAGAGTCGCCTGAAGTTTTGTCTTAGAGATGCCTCTACAGAAACATTGGAGAGATTAGCTAACAGAGTAGCCTTGAGTACCAAGGTGATGGAACGAGATTCACCCAGGGAAGTAGCAAATTCACCCAGACTGAATGTAGCAGAGGTTGGTAGTAGATCTAATAGATGCTGGCATTGTAGGATAGAAGTGGGGACATTGGACCATTTACTATTCTTTTGTCCCTGCATTAATTCCTTTTGGAAATTAATTTGGCCCCAAATTAATAATTTATTAGAAAATCATGTTGGACTATCATATGATACAATATTATTTGGAACAGCAATGAGAACACAGAGTCCGATTTCAGCTAACAATAATAAACTTTTATTAATTTTAACAGGGGTCGCCATACAGCAAATTACTCAGAACTGGAAGGATTACACTAAATTGAATTACACTTTTTGGTAGAATTCAATTTGTCATATATATAAAATGGAAAAAGTATTGGCATTACAACAAGGTTATATTAAAAAATTTAATAAAATATGGGGACCATTGACAAATTATTCTACTGATCAGATATAATAACACATGTATAGAACATATAGAAGGGGAAGGGAGGGAAAACTATTGTAATATTAATATGCTATAAAATTCTGATAAAGGGTTTATTTAATTCACATTGTAAGAACATTTATTAATAATTTCAAGTGTTTTTTCATAATTGAATGTATTACATGTATTTCACTTGATGTAAGAATTTAAAAAAGAATAAAAAATATTTATAAAAAAAAAAAAAAAAGAATGTAGCGGAGGTTGATACAATTGGATACCCAATTTAAAAGTGAAGAGTTTGTCACTGGCTAACAATGTTAAAAAAGGACAAAAACTTGAGATGTCTTAGGAATGTTCTTTGTGGTATGTAGAAAGTATAGGGAAAGGCACACCTGCAGTCAAAGGTAGGCAGAATGGCCTGAACAGGTGAAATATGTGTTTTTGGAAATATGACTGTGATTAATGAGGAATCCAATTCTATTTCGGGAAGAAATTTGTGATACAAAGATACATACAAAGAACCACTCGATTTGACGCAAGTAAAAGGGGGGAAATGTATCAAGGCTTTAAAGTTCACCGACTCTGCATGCCTATATGATGATTATGAGAAATACAGTTTTTCAAGTGATGTGTTTAAGAGATAAATCACTTAGTCTCTCAAAAGGGCTTTGAAGTAATCTTGCCAAGACTAGGTTGAGATCCCACTGAGGATGAGGATGACGAATGGGAGAGAGTCTTATGAAGTGAGCGACTAAGGGAGGACAGTATATAGGCTTCCCTTCTGCATGGTTATGAAAAGCTGTGATGACTGTTTGACCCTGACATGGTCTGAAGACAACAGTTAAAAAGGGACAGTAGATACATTAAACCTGAAAAGAATGGACAGGAAGTGAGTACCAGATTGTTATCTCTGCACCATAGGGGAAACTTCTTCCATTTGAACTGGTACAACCACTTTGTAGATGGTTTTCTGAAAGAATGTTTCTTACAGCCCAAGGAATGGAAGGGTTATTTAGTTTGCTGTTTAACAGCAAGCTATCAGTGATAGCAACTTGATGTTGGAATGTAGTACTGTATATATGTGGGACTGTGGGGTGCGCAGTGGTTAGAGTTACAGCCTTGGCACCCTGAGGTTGTGGGTTCAAATCCCACACTGCTCCTGCCCCAGGTAGATTAGAGTGGGAGCCTGCCGGGACAGTTAGGGAAAAATGCCCGAGTACCTGAATAATTTGTAATCCGCATAGAATTGTAGGATATGCGGAATATAAATTATTAAATTAAATTATATTAAATATAAACCAATCCAAATATAAACCAGAGGTATCCTTTTTTCTCTCCAAAAAAGGGGGGAAAAAAGTTGACTTGAATATAAACCGAGGTTAGAAATTTGGGTTATCATGGTGAACCAATCTATAAAAACTGTTCACCCTCCCTCCCCATCAGCTATCTCCTTAAGTCAGTAAGCATAATACAAATACAGTGGAACCTCGGTTTGCGAGTAACCCGGTTTGCGAGTGTTTTGCAAGACAAGCAAAACACTTAGCAAACTTTTGTCTCGCAAACCGAGCATGTTCCGATACATGAGCATCTCCCCCCCGCTCTAACCTGCATCGCAACCCCTGAACCAGCATCGCAACCTCCCCCCTACGAGAACCGCATCGCACCCCGGTGGTGAAAGCGGCATCCACCCGCCCTCCCTCCCAATCATGCTCTTTACCCCATCTGCTGCTTTTGCGAGTGAAAGAAAGCTCCCACCTCTTGCCTGAGCTGGGCCTTGAGCATCTGCGCATGCTCAAGGCCTTCTGGCTCTCGTTCTCTCCGAGATCTCTTTCTCTCCGAGAGAACGAGAGCCAGAAGGCCTTGAGCATGCACAGATGCTCAAGGCCCAGCCCAGGCAAGAGGCGGGAGCTTTCTTTCACTCGCACAAGCAGCAGATGGGATAAGGAGCATGTTTGGGAGGGAGGGCGGGCAGATGCCGCTTCCAGCACAGGGGTGCAATGCGGTTCTCACGGGGGGGGTGGCGATGCCAGTTAGAGCGGGGGGAGGGGGTTATGGAGCAGCGCCGGTAGCCTCGGGGGGGGGGGGGGAGGAGGTAGAACGAATCAAATCAAATTTCCATTCATTCCTATGGGGGAAACTCACTTTGAGATACGAGTAACTTGGTTTACAAGCATGCTTCTGGAACGAATTATGCTCGTAAACCAAGGTTCCACTGTATCTGTGATGCATATATTCCAAAGTTAACATTCACAACAAGGCCCCTACTTAGAAAAACGCATTCCTCAACCACAAACTTAAATAAATGTAGAAAAAAAAAAAATCAAACAAACCTCAAGAAGCCATATGCAGTTCAACACCAGAGAAAGAGAAACAGCACTCTTTGGAATATGAAAAGAAAGCAGTGCAAATTTACAGTAAAACTGCATTTTATGTTCATGAAATTAAAAATAATTTTTTTTTTCTACCTTTGTTGTCTGGCTATTTTATTCATGTTTATCGCGGTTTCTGTTTTCTTCTGTTTTTCTTAATTTTCTTTCCAGGGTCTGCAGTCTAGCTGCCTCTTCTCTCATTGGTCTTCACTTCCTCTCCTATATCCATCTCTGACTTTAACCTTTTCCTTTTCCTCCATTTATTTTTCTGCATCTCTATCTGCTTCTATTTCTCCAGTTCTTTTGCTAACTCTTCCCTCTCTCCTCCCCCCCTTCCAGCATCTTCTTTCCCCCTTTATTTTCACTCTTCTAATCAGTATCTACTGTCTTACCCCCTTCATCCAGCATATGCTCTCCCCTGTTTCCTCCAACACCTCATCTCTCTCCTTCCACCTACATCCAAGATATCTCACCATTTTACTCTTGTTTCTTCCAACAGAGTTGTGGGACAGAAGCAGGCCCGACTTGCGAGGCAGGCAGCTGATTCCTCCCGGCAGTAGCTACAGCGATCCTCCATGCTATTTGCCGGCCACCAGGAGTAGAGGAGAGTAAGGAGTCAGCAGCGCATCTGGATTGTGAGCAGCCCTGCTTTTGGTCCTATCCTGGTCCCGCTAAACCATCTGGCAATAACGAAGCCAGACGCTGGGGGGGCCTTTCCTCTTGTTAAATTGCTATAGGCTTTGCAGGTCTCGATCCCACCCCTCAAAAATCAGGTAGTAACTTCAGAGGGATCAAGACCAGCAGAGCCTTTAGCAAGTTGGCAAGAGGGCTATGGCATAAAGCTCTAACCAGCTGATATAAATTTGATCATTTTATGTATGGTTATCATATGGTGATTTTTAGGTTTTTGCAATGGAACTATTAACACTGCATATTTTGAATTGTAAAGTTTTCCCCTTGATATATTATTGTACACCGCTTAATACAGTTGTCAGTAGTGGTTATCAAAAATAATAAATTCAATCCAATCCTGTTTTGATCAAAAGCACTGTATGCATATATATTGAACATGGGCTCCCAAACCAACTGTAGTCATTTGTTAGAGTGATGGTTTAATGTGGCATGCGACATTGTTTTGCCATCATTCCAGACTATGTCTGTATTTTGTGTGTCTAAGTGCTTTGAGAATGAGCCCCACTGTATCCAGAAATGCCTGAGGTGCCACTGAAGGGGACACATATGGAGTCTTGCGAATGGAAAGATGTGGACTATGGCAGCCATGTGGCTGAGGATCTGCATGATGTCTTGAGCAGCTGGAAGAGTAGACTCCTGTAGATGTGAGCATAACAACTGTAGTGTGTTTCTTGTCTTCTGAAAATATAGTTTGGGCTGTCTTGTATCCAGCATGGTACCAGTATATTAGATGATCCAGCATAGCACTAAAATATTGTTAGTCCTGACACCAGAGGAGTTGTCAAGATAAGAGAAGATGAAGAGACCTCTGCATAGAAGAGCAACTGTGACTATCAAGCCTTTGGTGAAAACCTAAGGAGCAAACCTTGGATTGGTAGTGATAGCACAGGAAAGTGTGTATGGGTACGCATGTAAGCGTCTTTGAGATCCAAAGAAGTGAGATAGTCTTTGGTGTCTATTGGTGAGAGTTCTCAGAGATTAAAACTTTATTTTCCTTCCCTTAAGGGCAAAATCAAATCTACCAGAAAACTTAGCCATTCTTTCTCCTACAAACTAACTGAGATTTGGAATAACTTGCCACTCTCGCTAAGAAGTTTAGGCCCCTTCTTATTTTTCAGGAAGGCTCTGAAGACAGTCTTGTTTGCCAAACATTTTCGAAATTAATTATTCTATTTTTTCCAAATTAGATTTCTTTTGTTGTTCTTTTGTATTACTCTATTCTTAATGTTAACCGAGTTGAGCTCCAAATTGGTTTATGACCCGGTATATAAAACTAAGTTTTGGTTTGGTTTAGCCAACATGTTCTTCTTGACCTCCTGGTTGTGAACAAATTTAATGAACTCTCAAATCCAGAATGGTTAAGAGACCTTCCAACTTTTTGGAATGAGGAAGAATCTATGATTACCGTATTTTCACGCATATAACGCGCGCGTTAAACACGATTTTACAAACCGAGTATAACCATGCGTGTTATATGTGTGAGCGCGTTATACAAATTTTTTTTTTCAGTGCGATCCGGCATCCCCCCTGCGAACCAGCATCCTCCCCCCGCTCGCGTCACCCCCCCTTCCCTGCGATCCTACATCCCCACCCAGCACCGCAAATACATCGGTCGCTTACCCAATTGGGCACCGGCACCAGCATCAATGCACAGGATGTGCCAGTGCCCGAAGATCCTCCCTCGTTGGGCTGGGCTGGGCGGTGCGAGGGAGATCCTCCCTCTTCCCTGTGCCGGGCTGGACTGGGCTTTGAGCATTTGCGCATGCTCAAAGCCTTCTGGTCTCGCTCTCTCCGAGATTCTGAATCTGAGAATCTGCCGGTTCGCAGGCCAGAAGAGGGAGTAAGCGGGAGTGGTGGGAAGAGATTATAGCAGCATGCGCAGTATACGCGTGTGCGTGCTATATAAAAAAAATTTTTACACAAATGGTTTGGACCCGTGCGCTATACGTGTATGCGTGTTATACAAGTATGTGCGTTATATGCGTGAAAATACGGTATGTTGAAGGAGGATAAGCCTGGTGCATTTTTTAATTGGTTTGTTTGCTCTCTTCTGAACAATGCTGGATGTTCATTGATTGGGGCTGATAGTTCCCAGAGAGTAAAGGAGTCATATTTGATCAAGGAAAAACTGCAATCGCATTTACTTCAAAGATTCTCTCCCATAGAGAAGGTATCTAACTAGGCAGTCATGGAGGTTCTCTCTGAGCCACACTGTTCTGTTTGCCCCTATGCAGAAGTGTGGGAGATTGTATCATAAGTAACATATGTGGCAGCTACATTCTTGGAGGTTGAGAGATAACAGACATAACTGTCCCTGCCAAGTTTTCAAAATGGTGTTGTACATGCACAAATATCTTCTATATATCCGTGCTCCAACCTGGACCATATATGTTTATATATTTTTTCTAAAGGCCTTTAGAAAAAATATATTGTCCAGGTTGGAGCACGGATATATAGAAGATATTTGTGCATGTACTACACTATTGAGAAATACTTATCTGGACATTTAAATAAGTCAGGCCATTCAATATTATACTAAGTTTTCAAAATGGAGCACATCAAATCAGCTAATCTCTGAATAATGGTAACATAAGAATTGGAATTGATTTACTATGATTCTCAGATTAAGTATGGACCCTTGATAAACCTTGCATCCTATGATCTCTAAGGTTCTTGTTCTTTCTCCGATGGTAGGTTTCCTGTTTTGTTTTGTGGGATTTTTTTTTTGGGGGGGGGGGTTAAGAATTTGTGAGGATGTGAGTTGAATAGTAGTAGGTATCCATAGCAATACTCCCTCACTGATGTGGCAGTTAAGCTACCTTCCACCAGGCAGCGCTAACTTGAGGAATCAGAGGCTGAAGCAGCCCAACGTAAGCAAAGGAAATGTTAGGCTGTCTGGCCGGATGCATGCGGCTCAACAGGGAGAATGGAGGTAAAAGTCCTCTGGTAAGACAGAACAGGAAGGCCCCAAAAGAAGAGGTTTCCAGGAGAGAAACCCCAAGGCAAGAGGTCTCCAGAAATGAGGTTGATGCAGAGGTTGTGGGAAGAGGGAAGCTGCCCAGGAGGTTGGGTTTCCCCTATTTGTACATCATGAGAAGTCAGCTAAGATAGGCCAAGCTTTAACTTTGGTTATATAAGAATCCTGTTTAGTATGTCTGCAAGGAGCCAGACCTGTGTAACACTGCAAGAAGCTGTATGTACTAAGAGTCTGAAGACTGTGCAAAGTTTTCCTCTGAATTTAAGAGACATTCTTTATTTACTACTGTGCCAGAGAAGCAACAGGGTACAGAATTGTTTAATAAAAGGGCTTTTGTTTCACCTTGTATTTTTGTCTATATTGTATGAAGGAGATACTTCAGATATGACCTATTGATAAAGAACTGTGACCCAGAGTAATATAGCTTTTATATTTCAGATCTAAACATCAGGAGGCTTGAATCATAAGCAGAATTGCCATATCTTAAGTTGCATATCCTGGAGGACCTGATGAACTAGTAGAGCCAGGATATCTTTGGAAGCACCAAGAATATGTAGTGTTGACATCTTGTTTGCTCTGCACAACTGAAGAAATTTGGAAGGACAATGCTTTTGAAATCTTCTGGAGGCATTTAGAACAACAATAATAATCATCTCCTTAGATGTTCATGTTGGTTCATGTGCAAGATCTGTGAGATGACAGAGGTTCCTCCAATGTTGCAGGAAGTTCTAATGATCCTGGTACACTATGAAGAGCTAGAAGTATATGGATGTACAGTACTCACAGGCTCATGAGTCTTAGAAGATTTTTGAAGTAGTAGTGTAATTTCTAGGGGGAATCTTCAGTAGAAGATGTTGTTGGAAGATCTCCAGTTGAAGGATAAGCATTGGGTGATTCCCCAGAATGACAAGGGTGTGTTGTGCTTATGTAGGAAACATGGAGTCAGAGTGAGCAGGAGATGCTAGTTAGAGAATGATAGGGGGCACATTTTCCTGTCCCAGCAAGTTCTTTTCCTGTCCCTGCCCCATTCACACAAGTTCTGTCCATCTGCACAAGTCTCAAACATTTTTAAATCATAAGTGTTCAAGGCTTGTGTGGTTAAGCCAGAGTTTACAGGAATGGGACAGAAACAGTGACAAAACTCACAGTAACGGGATGGAGAACTTGAGTTCCTGAGAGAACAGGGAAAAATTTGTCCCCTTGTCATTCTCTAATGCTGGTCTCCGATTCTTGTAGCTCCTTGGGAGTATGCATTGTATCTTTAAAAACAGTGATATTCCTTTAAGGATTTCTAACTTAAATCCTTATATTGAAGCTTTGGCTGTCCCATGGTCTATTGGTGGCTGGAAAACTTTGAGAGTAGCAGCAGGCTGCATCACCATTTCCAGCAAGTGATGCTGACATACAGGTACAGCTTTGATAATGTAAAGCCATGCTGCTAATCTAATGAACCACTACAAGAGCTGGTATAGTATTGCATCCAGTCTGGGGAAAGGATGAAGAGAGGCTTTTCACTCCCGCAAGTGCTAGTTCCAGGCCCACTGGGAGGGAGGAGAGTTAAAAGCTGTGTGACTGAGATACCCCAGTACATGACTAAGGGAATATTGTTCTGAATCTGCTGGTGTGATGTTCCTTTTTATTTTCCTTTCATTCTGGTAGTCCTCTCTTTTATTTTATTTTTTTTAAACCTCTGAGGAAAAGCGAGATAGCAAGCTCCTGTCCGGCGGAGCACATAGACAAGATTGAGAAGAGGAAAAAAGAACAGCTGGTTAGTATGGGAATACCTATACATGCTAAGGGAAGCCTCTCAAAGGCTTCCCAGAGTTAAGTGAGTGCATCACCATGGCACCAGAATAATGTCACCCAATTGTATATCTGCATTTCCCCTATCTGTCAACAGAGAATACTGCATTAAAAAAGGCTATCAATATAATCAGTAATACAGTATGAAATGTCTAGAGATGAGACAATGTTACCACAGTCCTAAGGTACAACAAAAAACTTCACAATATGCTTCCTTATTGTTGCTGTCTTTTGACAAACCCCAGAAACCTGCTATATCTCAATCACTGCATAGCTTTTATATAACTTTATAAAAGAGAAAAAAATTCTGTACCCAGTGATGTGAGAGCTCCATGAATCATCTTAATCACGTTCCGGTACAGTTCCTTCTGCCACTCTTCTAACAGCTGCCACTCCTTTTCAGAGAAATAGATAGCAACATCATGGAATGTGACTGACGCCTGGAAAAGCAAGTGTTAACTAGATTACTAGAAGTATTATTTATAGTATGCTGAGAATACCTTTCTGTACAAGTTGCTCTAATATGCAAAATTACAAGGAATTTTTGAGTTCATGAGTTTAGTCATCATGGGGCTCTTTGACAAAGTCATGCTAAAAAGTGGTTTGTGCTATTTTAGCATATGGGTTACTCTTGTGATGAGGCCACTTTTTAACATGGCTCTAAAATGGCTGCAGTTTTGCTTTCCCTGTTAATGGTTATACACTAGTTCTGTAGGCATTAAGGTCCAGTTTCTCGAACCAGTGCCAATTTTCTAGATGCCCATACCTCCATTAAAAACATGGTCCAAACAGTGGTTTTGTTTTTTTTAGGTGTTTGAATTATTTATTTTTTATTAAATTTATAATATCATATAGAGAAAGAACCAAATATTGATTAGGACATGATACATTACAGCTGTACAAGCTAAGCAGAGTATATGAAGAAATTAACGTAAACAAGGCAATACAGTACAACCAGATATCTCATGTCAAACAGATATAACAATTCAGTACACATGTTTTGTTGATGTTGCACATGCAAAGAATGGAAGAGATTCTCAGCAAGCATCACCACATGACATAAATTAAGCTATCCAAAAATACTTTGTGTCAACTATCTAAAGTACAGTATGTTTGAATAGGGCTCCATATTTTGAGAAATGAATTAGTAGCATTATGTTTTCCTGCTATGGCGCTTTCAAATTTGATGGTTATGCAAACTGTGTTCCACCATACCATATATTCCACTTTTGATAGGTCCTTTCAACAGTGCAAGACATTTTTAATGGCCAAGAATAGTAAGATGTTGAGTAAGCGTGCGTTATGTTCAGATAGAGAGTGTTTCAGTCCTTTTAGTTATAGAATAATGATTTTGAGGTGTAAGGGTTCCTAGATGTTCAATATAGAAGAGATGGTGTTCCAGACTCTGTCCTAATACAATTTAAGATAAGGACAATGGAATATCATATGGGGTAATGTGCCCACTGATTGGAGACAGTACGAGAGAGTTTAGCAATTTTTTGCTGGGTCCAGTGGGATCAATGCAACAGAAAGTACATCGATTGAAGGACCGAAGCCGATCGAATGGACATAAATGCTCTGGTCCACACACTTCCTGCCATAACTCATCTTCAGCAGATATTTCCAAATCAGTATGCCAGGCATTCATTAGCTGTGATATATGTACTGTAGACATCTGTCACAGTATTGCATACCATTTAGAAGCAACTCACTTGAGAGGGGCGATAGTGATAACTTGCGTAAGAAGATTAGGTGTGGACTTTAGTTTTTGAAGATTTATATACTTTACATTAACACAGTGTTTTAGTTGGAGCCATCTAAAATATTGACTGACAGGAAGACCATAATAATTGCACAATTCTTCAAAGGTCAACCATTTATTATGATTCAGGAGGTCTTGCGGAGACCATATCCCACATTTATGCCATATAGGCCAATACAAGGTAGTATTTTGAATTTAAAAGATATCATTATTCCATAATGAAATCATAGATGTATCTTTCCATTTAATCTTCATTATGCGGAACAGTGTTTTTAACAGAGATTTGAATAAAATGAGCTTGGTGGCGTAACCTCTTGCATCAATTGGCCAGTTGGGAAACTCGGGATGTCCGTGGGAAAAGGAAGAGGAGGAGAATGTATTTGAAGATATGGGGACCCTATTTAGCACAGTTACATCCTAGAGGACGCAGTGTTCTCCTTAATGAGCTTTAGAATATGGCTGTGTCTAACTTTTGACAGAATCCTTGTTTTCTGTATGGGTTCTTTGAGGGGGGGGGAATTGTTTTGAGATGGTAGGGGGTTGGGGGGAGTATCTGGTGGGTATTCAGTCTAATTGTGTCAACAATGTTGGGTTTTCTAAATGTATTGTGTGTAATATGCTTTGTTACCAATAAAAATTGTTAGAACATAACAGAGATTTGAAGCGCATGGACACGCCAAGAAAATCAGCACCGGAATCGCGCCTACGTAGGCGCTTTAAGGCTGCCAAACGCTTAAGCAGGAGTGGCCATCAGAAGTGGCGTTAGGTGGCCTAAAGCGTTTACAAAGGCGCAATTCACGCGAAAATAGGCAACAGAAATGTAGGCCCAGTAAAACCAGGCAACATTTCCAGTGCCTACCTTTCGAATTGGCACAATTCCAAAACCGGCGTTGATGCATGATTGACACACAATCGGCGGCCGATTTTAAGGCAGCCACCGGTATTAGCACTGGTTTGAGAATCCAGGCCCAAATGCTCCCATGCTAATCAGTCAGTGCACCAATGCCCACACGCTAACCAATTAGGGCAGGGCATACCTACTTTTTGTCCCAAACATGCCCCCCGCACTACAAAAATAAAATGTACTTTTTAGATACGAGTAGTGTGTGCGAAGTCCACAGTTAGCATGTGGCTCCAGAGCTCAGCCCACTACCGCTGATTTTAAGCAGCGGTAAGCATGCATTAGTACTTATCGCCACTTAGTAAATGGGTCCCTGTATCTTTTCTCCAGGGACAACTGCTGTACTGCAGCATATCTTTAATGCTGAAACAGACTAAAGTCCTTAAATGACAACATAACTATAACTGCAAATCTGACTGATATTGCACTTTCCAAATTAGGGCTAATTTAACAAGGCTTTTGACTCATCTATAAGAAAAGAACTTATTATATCAGAACCATAGGCCTGAAAATGACTAAAAGCACAGCAATATAAGTAAAGGACAATTCTAATTAGTCAGAAGATTCTCAAAACTCGCCGGTAAAATCCAGCGAGTCAATGTAGTGCCCGTAGTATAAGCAACTTTTATTTTACAGGCGATTCTCGGCATAATAGCATGCAAATTACCATATATACTTGAATATAAACCAATCCAATTATAAACTGAGGTAACCTTTTCCCCCCCCAAAAAGGAAAAAGGTTCACTCAAATATAAACCAGGGGTTTTAGATTTAATTAGTCTTTAAGCCCGTTACATTAATAAGTGCTAAAATAGATGTATGTCTGTCTTTCTTTCTTTCTTTTTCTCTCTCTCTCTCCTTGGCTGCTGTCTTTCTTTCTGTCTCTCTCTTTCCTCGGCTATCCACCACCACCCCTTCCCTGCTCCCCCTGTCCAGCAGTAGCCATTCTCCCTTCCTTTTACCTCCCCGTGTCAGCAGCACTCCTTCACTGCTGCCCCTATCCAGCAGCAGCCTTTCTCCCTTTGTTTTACCTCCCCCCTGTCCATCAGCACCCCCTTCACTGCTGCCCCTATCCAGTAGCAGCCTTCTCCCTTCCTTTTACTCCCACCTGTCCAGCAGCATCCCTTCACTGCTCCCCCTGTCCAGATGCAGGCCTTTTCCCTTCCTTTTACCTCCCTCCTGTCCAGCAGCACCCCTTCCCTAATCCACCTGTCCAGTAGTACCCCTTCTCCTTTCCCTGCTTACCCTGTCCTGCATCCGCTAGCCTGGGCAGCTTCAGGGCTTTTGCTAGGCCGGCCCACCTCGCATTATCGAAGTGAGCCAGCCTAGCAAATGCCCCACGGCTGCAAGATGAAACCACGGCTGCTTCGTTTGCTGGTCCGGGGGTGAGAAGAGGCGTCCTGGCAGTGGCAGCGCAGGAAGTCAGCCGACATCGGAGATCGGGGCAGAAGGCAGGCAGTGCGCATGTGCCGCACGGAAGCACACATCACGGCGGCAGGGATCACAGCATCAAAGTGTGCATGCACGCTTAGGGTTTTATTATAGAGGATTGCCCTGCCTTGCACCCAGCCCTCCTTCCCTCCATCCCTTCCCAGCTCTGCACCCAGCCTCCAATGCCCGCTGTAGGCCTCCTTTAAGCCCTGGTGGTCCAGCAGTGAGCCAGGACAGGAGCGATCTTTCCTGCTTCCTTTCCTGGTCAACTGTTAACCACCCCACCTTCCTCCCACCTCCCAGACCCATTGCAGGCCTCCCGCAGGCCTGCCCTTAAGCCCTGGTGGTCCAGCAGTGAGCCGGGACAGAAGTGATCCTTCCCGCATCCTATCCCAGACAGCTGTTATCCACCCTGTCTCCCTGACCCGTTGCGTCCCGCAGGCCTGCCTTAAACCCTGATGGTCCAGCGATAAGCCAGGACAAGAGCGATCCTTCCTGCGTCCTGTCCCAGCCAGTTCTCACAAGACTGCCCCAGCCAGTTCTCACAAGACTGCCCCGGTAACTTATGCAGCCATTTCTGATTGTGGCTCCCCAAGGGGTCAGAAGCGAAGAAAAATCACTCCTGCCTTGCTTCACTGCTAGACCACCAGGGTTCAAAAGGTATGTTGGAGGGGGGTCCGGGTTTCTTGAAATAGATTTGTAGCATGCTCTGCATTAGCTAAGCAGTGTAAAAATTATTATTTTTAAAGAAGAAAAAATACTTCAGAAATGGTCTTGTCTACTTTTCAGAATAGAATTCAAGTAAAAACCAAATTCAAACCAAAAATTCAAACCAAAACAAACTCTACTATCAAGTCTCAAAAAGTAGTTTAAAATTTAAGTCATTGGTCAAAAATAAACCCACCTTCTCATTGAAGGATTCCAATATTGTTTTAAATATAACTGCCCAAATCACAACTCTTGAATGCATCATGAAAAGTGATCAAGACCATTATGGGCCCTCTTACAAAACCTCGGTAGCAATTCTCCTGTGGTAAATGCACCAAAGCCATTAAATTTTGGGTGGGCAGAAGAGAGCAGTCCCAGAGGCTATCCCATCACCTGCCACTGCCACTGGAACTGGGAAATGTGAGGGGGTGTAGCAGACTGAGGAGAGCAAATCCATGAATAGTGAGAAAGCAATAAAAAAAATTATAGGTATTTCACAGGATAAAAGTTTGTTAAACTTACATTCATGGAAGAGAAAATTATCTATAGGGAGCAAAATGGAGAAGGGTCTTTGAAGAAGCAGGCAGATATTTAATATCTTGATAAAGGAAATGCCTATAAAACTCTATATAGATGTTATATGATGGAAGATTAGGTTTGCACCTTCGATAATCTTTCTGTTAGCCCATGGAGGATTCAGTACGCTAGGTGTTCAATCACTTCCCGTAAAGCACAGTTACTTACCGTAACAGGTGTTATCCAGGGACAGCATGCAGATATTCTCTACATGTGGGTAACGTCATCCACAGAGCCCCGTCACAGATAGCTTTTCAAGCAAACTTGATTGAAGATCTTCAAAGTTTGCTAGTGCTGCACTGCGCATGCGCGTGTGCCTTCCCATCTGAGTCAGGGTGCGCATCTCCTCAGCGTGGCCTCAGTTCAGATAGATAGCAAAGAAGCCAACCAGGAGAGGTGGGTGGGTTGCGAGAATATCTGCCTGCTGACCCTGGATAATACCTGTTACGGTAAGTAACTGTGCTTTATCCCAGGACAAGCAGGCAGCATATTCTCTACATGTGGGTGACCTCCAAGCTAACAGGGACGGTGGGAGAGTTGCAATTTAGGAGAACAGATTACGCAAAACTGACTGGCCAAACTGGCCATCCCGTCTGGAGAAAGTATCCAGACAATGAGAGGTGAATGTATGAACCGAAGACCAAGTGGCAGCCTTGCAGATATTCTCAATAGGCGTTGATCTAGAAAAGCTACAGACACCGCTATCGTTCTGACTTTATGCCCCGTGACCCAACCCTGCAGAGGGAGACCAGCCTGAGCGTAGCAGAAAGAGATACAAGCAGCCAACCAGTTGGATAAGGTTTCGCTTAGACATGGGACACCCCAACCGATTTGGATCAAAAGATATCGAAGAGTTGAGGAGTAGTCTGATGAGCCCAAGTGCGTTGCAAGTAGAAAGCCAACGCACGCTTACAAGTCCAGAGTGTGAAGTGCCACTTCTCCAGGGTGAGAATGAGGCTTCGGAAAAAACACAAGAAGAACAATGGATTGGTTGAGGTGGAAATCCGAAACCACTTTAGGCAAGAGAGTGTACGGAGGACCACCTTATCATGATGAAAAACAGTAAAAGGTGGATCCGCAACCAAAGCTTACAGCTCACTGACCCTGCGAGCAGACGTGAGGGCAATCAGAAACACCACTTTCTAAGAGAGATACTTCAAATGAGCCCTATCAATCGGCTCAAATGGAGGTTTCATCAATTGAGTAAGGACCACATTAAGATCCCAAACCACCGGGGGAGGTTTGAGCGGAAGGTGGACATTGAAAAGACCCTTCATAAACCGGGAAACCACAGGATGTACCGAAAAAGAGGTTTCCCGTCAATCAGCTGATGAAAGGCAGCGATGGCACTGAGGTGGACTCGAATAGATGTTGATTTGAGACCAGCCCGAAACAAGTGCAGCAGATAATACAGCACTGAAGACAAGGAGGCAGATAGTGGTTCTATGCGATGCGTAGCACACCAAGAAGAAAATGTAGTCCATTTTTGAGTGTAACACTGTCGAGTGGATCACTTCCGATAAGCCTCGAGAACATCCTGTACAGACTGTGAAAAGTGGAATGAGGTAATCAAGCTGTTAAGTGTAGAGACTGCTGGTTGGGATGAAGCAGAGAACCTTGACTCTGAGAAAGCAGAGAAGGAAACACAGGCAGAAGTAGAGGCTCCCTGGCACTGAGTCGAAGTAGAAGGGAGAATCATGGTTGCCTGGGCCACCGAGGAGCTATCAGAATCATGGTGGCGTGGACTGACTTGAGCCTGATAAGTCTTCAGAATCAGAGGGAATGGAGGGAATGTATATAGAAACAGGTTCATCCAATCCAGAAGGAAAGCATCCTCCTCAGGTCGGTACGGGGAGTAAATCCTGGAGCAGAAACGAGGCAACTTGTGGTTGTGGGGGGACGCAAACAGATCTATCTGCGGAGTCCCCCATTGAGCAAACACCTAATGCAGAGTAGAGGAATGGAGTGTCCATTCATGAGGCTGTAGAAGGCAGCTCAATTTGTCTGCCAGACAGTTCTGCTGGCCCTGGATGTAGATCGCTCTGAGAAAGATTTTGTGATGTATCGCCCAATCCCAAATCTTTAGAGCTTCCTGGCTAAGAGACAGGGATCCCGTACCTCCCTGTTTATTGACATAATACATAGCCACCTGGTTGTCCATCCGAACCAGGACCATGTGGTCTTGAAGCTGCCTCCACTGCGATGCCAGAGTCCACTGAGGAACTCGAAGGTGAATCTGGCAAAAGAAGTCACATGAACTATGGAGGCCTTGTGACCCAGCAGGACCATCATGTGCCTGGCTGAAACAGTTGACAGAAGAGAAAACCTCTGGCAAAGGCGAATGAGGGCATCCTGACGAGGTTGAGACAGGAAGGAGCGGAGACGAATCGTGTCCAGCACCGCTCCAATGAATTGAAGAAACTGAGAGGGACACAACTGGGACTTGGGGAAGTTGAACTCAAAACCCAGACTTTGAAGGAATGTAATAGTCCGTTGGGTTGCTGCAATAACCTCCAGCTGGGACGGCGCTTTGATGAGCCAGTCATCGAGGTATGGAAACACTTGAAGACTCTGCATCCGCAGGGCCACTGCCACCACTATGAGGCACTTCGTGAAGACCCTCGGGGAGGATGCGAGTCCGAAAGGAAGAATTCGATACTGGAGATGGAGTATCTTCACCCAAAATCTCAGAAATCTGCGAGAGACCGGATGAATCGGGATGCGAGTATAAGCCTCTTTGAGATCCAGCAAGCATAACCAATCCCCCTCGTCCATCAAGGGGTACAAAATGGGAAAAGAGCGCATGTGAAACTTTTCCTTGACCAGAAATTTGTTCAATGCTCTGAGATCCAGAATAGGACGTAGGTCCCCGGTCTTCTTGGGGACTAGAGAATACTGGGAGTAGAACCCGGTGTCCCGTTGACACAAAGGAACCTCCTCGACCGCCCGGAGGCAAAGGAGGGCTCAAGCCTCCTGAAAAAGAAGGGGGAAGCTGCAACCTGTTGGAAGGACACTCTTTTGGAGGTAGGTCTGGAGGCACCATCAGGTACTGAAGGGAGTATCCTTCCCGGATGATGGAGAGAACCCAGAGGTCCGACGTAATCAGTTCCCACTGATGACAGAAAAGACTGACACAACCTCCGATGGGCAGGGAAGAAGGTCGATGGACGAAAGGAGGCGGCATGCTCAGACCAGGATTGTCAAAAAGACGGCGCAGGTTTAGCCTTCGCAGGGGCCTGAGGCTTTTGAGGGGCCCTCTGCAGGCGAGAAAATGCCGGCGTAGACTTCTGAGGATAGGGCCAAGGCAGTAATTTGTACGACTTAGGAGGAGGAGCCTTTGCCTTCAGCCTTACCAGGGAGGCAAAGGATGGAGTCATCGAACAGCTCGTTGCCCATGCAAGGGAGATTCTCCAGACGGTCCTGTAGATTCGGGTCCATGTCCACTATGCGCAGCCAGGCCAAGCGACACATAGCGATCGGAAAGGCCATAACCCTCGATGACAATTCAAAAGCATCATACGTGGCTTGGAGCATAAAAAGGCGAATCTGTGACAAGAGTATCCTGAAGCTGCCGGAACTCCGACTGGAGGTGGGCAGCCAAATCATCCTGGAAAGACGGCATGATTTTAATGCAGTGTTTAAGACAGGATGTAAAATTGAAATTGTAATTGAGGACTTGTTCGCCATCATCGAGCTCTGGTACAGACGACGTCCGAACTTGTCCATGGTATGCCCCTCCCTGCCCGGGGGGACAGCAGCATAGACCTTGGAGGGGTTAGACTTCTTTAAAGAAGATTCCACAACCAAAGATAGGTGGGAGAGCTGAGCCTTCTCAAACCCCTTGCACGTGACCATCCGATAGTGGGACTCCATCTTGGACGGTATGGCAGGAATGGCATAAGGAGTCTCCAAATTCCGGTAGAAAGTCTGCTTCAAGACTGGGTTCAGCGGGAGGTGCAGAGATTCCCTGGGTGGATGAGGAAGCTCCATCTCCGCCAAATACTCCCGGGTATATCTGGATTCAGACTTGAGATCCAGCTGAAGAGCCCTATCCATGTCAACAACGAACCTGGTGAAGGAGAAAGTCTTGGAAGAGGAACGCCCCTCCAGAGGCGTCAAGGATCTGGACCTCGGGGCACGCCGACGACGAACAGCCCACGGTTGGAGAATGGCACAACGCGGGCAGGACTCGGTAGGGTGGTCGGAGCCCAGGCACAGGATACACCAACGGTGGGGGTTGGTAATCGAAATCACCCGACCACATTGTGTGCACTTTATAAACCCGGTAACAGGCTGGGACATAAGGAAAAAAGGTAGCCACGGCCACACGAGGCCAGGTGGCCGGACGGAAACCAGGGGTCCCCTGGGCCCACAAACAAAAAAATTCAAAACTTTTTTTTTTTTTTGACGCGCCACACAGTGACTCACACGAACAAAAAGAAAAGAAACCACGGTGCTCTGCGGAAAACTAAGAACTGAGGCCATGCTGAGGAGATGCGCGCCCTGACTCAGGCAGAAAGGCACACGTGCATGCGTGGTGCAGCACTAGCAAACTTTGAAGATCTTCAATCAAGTTTGCTTGAAAAGCTGTCTGCGACGAGGCTCCGTGGATGACGTCACCCAGTTCATAGTCAAAAGCGCGCGCAGACAACCGAGCGCAGGATTTAATCGCGCCGAAGAAAAACTATATTTTAAACGGGTCCAACAGAGGGTGTTGGTGGGGAATCCCTCTACTTTACTTAATAGAGATCGCGCTGGCGTTGGGGGGGTTTTGGGGGTTGTAACCCCCCTCATTATACTGGAAACTTAACTTTTTCCCTGTTTTTTAGGGAAAAAGTTAAGTTTTCATTATAATGTGGGGGGTTAAACCCCCACACCCCTCCCAACATGGCAGCGTGAGGCAGCGCAATCCCTATTAGGTAGACTGGGTGGATCCCCCCCCACACCCCTGTCAGAACCCTTTAAAATACGGGTTTTCTTCGGCGCGATCAAGCCCTGCGCTCGGTTGTCTGCGCGCCTTTGTCCTCGCACGCTGCCTGCTTGTCCTGGGATAATCCAGTTGCAGAAATCACATTTTTCTGAGCACATGCTCCTCCCACCTTAGAGAGTCCCAAAGCCAAGCAACATAACTGAACAAATCCATGACAAGGAATGGGGTAATGGGGAAACGCCCTAGCCAACATTAACATTTTCTGAACTTGTCTACTCTGCAAAACATGAAAATAAGCAATAAATTGGCTCAAAGGTATTAAAAAAAAATACATTAAGGAACAATGTAGAATTAACCTGCTGTGTGCAATGAGCACCCACATGAAACAGCCTGTGGCAAAATGCATACTTAGAGAAGAGCGAATTCCCCACAGGATCCATCTACTGGTTGGAAGATCCTCAAGCCTGTAAAGAGAATATCTGAGGCAGAAAATAGGCCATTCAAAATAACTGAGCTTACACAGAGAGAGTGGGCCATATTGAATTCTCCAGAGACTAACAGAAAGAAAATTATCAAATGTGTAAACCTAAGCTTCCATTCTGTTACGTCCCTTCCAAATTTAGTATGCTAGGTCACATACCAAAGCAATGGCAGTGAATAGGGAAGAACAGAAGAATCTTCTTGCAACACCGAGGTCCCAAAAGCCGCCACATCCACCCGGTAAAACTGGGTAAAGGTATGAAGAGAAGACCAAATCATCTGCCCTGCAAATTTCATCTGGATGATATAGGATGCAGAAATGGCAATACAAATCCATCGAGCGATCAAGGTTTTAGACACCGGCCGACCATGTCGAAGCAGGGCAATGAGGACAAAAATGATCAGACAGCTGAAAATCATTAGTCCTCTCCAAATAGTGGAGCAAGACTCTCTTGATGTCCAACTTGCACAAGATCTGATCCTTCTGCTCGGAGCCTGTGGAATGAAATGCAGGTAAATGAACCTCCTGGTTGACATGGAAGGCGGAAACCACCTTCGGTAGAAAAGAAGGTACAGTAAGGAGAACAATTCTTGCATCTGTGATTCGGAGAAAGGGTTCCCTGCATGAAAGAGCTTACAGCTCCGAAATATGCTATGCAGAGACAATGGCAACCAAAAAGACAGTTTTAATTGTCAGATCCAAAAAGAGTAGCATCCTTTAGTGGTTCGAATAGGGCTTCCACAAGACCCTTTAGAACAATGATAAGATTCCACGAAGGGAAAGGATGATGCAAGGGAGGCCACAAACAAAGTGCCCCCCTCAGAAACCGGGTAACATCTGTATGAGCAGTAATCAAACTAGAACCCCTGCAGGACCTGAAGCACAAAAGGCCAGCCACCTGAACTTTAAGGGAGGCCACCACTAAACCCTTATATAAACCTGCCTGAAAAAAAGCCAAGACCACCAAAATGGAGCCTGCTCAGGCTCCACCTGGTTCTTAGCACACTACTGTTGGAAAGCCTTCCAGGCCTTGGCATAAGAAATCATAGTTGAGGGTTTCTTGAACTTCAAAAGCATCAAGATGACTACGGTACATCTGAATGACTACTCCTCATCAAGGAGGAGCATTCAAGAGCCGTGCTGTAACAAAGCACTGTGGGTTCTCTATGGGCACCAGACCCCGACTGAGAAGGTTGCGATGAAGAGGGAGTTTGAGCTGCCTGTCCCGCTGAAGACAAACAAGATCCACATAGAACAGGCGATGAGGCCAGTCTGGAGCAACCAGAATCACGAGGCTGGGATACATCACTATCTGGCAGATAACCTGACCAACCAAAGGCCATGGAGAACACATATAAAGGAGATTGTGAGCCGACCAGGGCTAAAACAAGGCGCCATCCCTAAGCTTCTGTGCTCCGTTTTTCGACTGAAGCAGCGCCAGACCTTCGAGTTCTCTGCTAAAGCCATCAAGTCTGAAGCCATCAAGTCATCTGGGGCTGATCACAGCGAGGAACGATCAGACGGAATGCTTTTCGCAAGAGGGACCATTCTTCCGGGTGCAGGACTTGTCGACTGAGGAAGTCTGTCCGTATATTGTCTACTCCTGCCATATGCGCCACCGAGAGAGAAACTTTGCCCAGCAAAACAGCATTCGAGCTTCCTGGCCCAAGGGAGTGCTTCTTGTTCCACCTTCATGATTTACATATGCCACTGCCGAGGTATTGTCCGAGTACACACACACACCACTTTTCCTTCCAGAGTGGGCTGGAGAGCGAGTAATGCCAGGTGAATTGTCCAAAGCACCAGACAACTGATCGACTAACGCTTCCGACGAGGAGTCCACTGCCCCTGAATGGAGCGCTGCTGTGAGCAACTTAACCCTACAGGCTGGCATCCATCATAAGAGTTATCCACTCTGAAATCCGAAGAAGCTTGCCCTGGAGGAGAGCCTCCCCATAAAGCCACCAGTGCAGACTGCTGTGCGCTGGTTCTGTCCATGGGAGCGGCATCTGAAGGGAATGACATTCCGGAAACCACCGAGAGAGGAGGGACTCCTGTAGAGGGCACAGTCCTGCCATGAACCCCAGAACCTGCAGATAATGCCAGGCCGTGGGGCTGGAAGGTCCAGGAGATCTCTGATCTGCTACTGAAGTTTCTGTCTGCAAGGCTCGGGAAGAAACATCCGACCCTGCCAGGTGTTGAAAAGAATGCCCAGATACTCCAAAAGCATGTGATGGCGTCAACTGGCTCTTCCTGAAGTTGACAATAAAACCCAAGCTCTGTAGCAGAGATTCTACTGTCTTCACTGCACATTCGCACTCCTGTCAAGACGGAGCTTGGATTAACCAGTCATCTAAGAAGGATGGACCTGGACACCCTGCCTGCAGAGAAAGGCCACTACAACTACCAATCGCCTAGGTGAAAATGTAGGGAGTTGTTGCAAGGTCAAAGGGAAAAGCCGCGAACTGGAAATAATGTTGCAGAACATGGAAACGCAGAAACTTGCAGTGCTCCAGAAAGATTGGAATATGGAGGTAAGCCTCTGTGATAGCCAAGGATGCTAGAAACTCTCCCGGAGAGACTGCAGCAATGACACTTCCATTCGGAAATGAGGAACCCGCAGAAAGCTATTAACTGACTTGAGATCCAGAATGGGCCTCCAGTCCTCCGAGCCTTTCTTTGGCCTAAGGCAGGGGTGTCAAAGTCCCTCCTCGAGGGCCACAATCCAGTCGGGTTTTCAGGATTTCTCCAATGAATATGCATGAGATCTATTTGCATGCACTGCTTTCATTATATGCTAATAGATCTCATGCAAATCAACTTATTTATTGTCATCTTACACCTTATGTGCCGCAAAGAACTCTACATTCAGCGGAACATAAGCGATCAGTAATTCCGTCATAAAGAGAAGTAGTCCATGAACATGTTCGACAATCTACTTTTGCAGTTAATGGTCCCACTCTTTGGAATGCACTACCAGTCCACTTACAACTATATACTTCTTTAGGTTCTTTTAAAAACAATTTAAAAACTTTTTTTTTTGTGATGCATATTCTTAAAATTATATGATTTGTGGATTACATTATTAAGATAGATACAGCCTTGTCTAACACAAGTAGCACCTTCCTACTGTATTATCCTCCCTACTTTAAATTTTTTATTATAGTTCTCCCTCTATGTTCCTTTTGTTTTTTTGTATTGTTGATATGTTTTAATTGTTTAACACGATTGTAAACTGCTTAGAAGAATTTCTAATAGGTGGGGAAGTAATTGAATAAATACTTAAAACTTGCGTATCTGCCAAAGCCCACTTCGTGTTCTGGAATGGGTTCTATGACTCAGATGTCCAAGAGACGCTGCAGGGCAGGTTTCATTCCTTCTCCAGCCAACTTGCAAGCAAGTCCAGAAACAAATCCAGAAGCAGGCAAAAGAAATCTAACACCCATTGATCCAAGGCTATGCAAATCTACTCCTGGAAAAATGGAGGAAGTCATCCCCTGATATATGAGGAAGCCCACTGGCATCATTAGAACCTTTTAGGAGCAGGAGCTGCTTGGGATCCAGATGCCCGAGGATGTATGGAATTGGAATTGTTGTAATAGGGACAGTATCCCTGGGAATATCTCTGGGAGGACATGCCCAAGGATCCCTGATGAAATCAACCGGAGGGACGAAAATTACTATGGACCCTCCCGAAGTCTGGTGAGACTTATTCACAGGGAGAGACTTAGGGTAGCGACCACAATACTGGTCATGAGGTTATTAAGACCTTTGCCAAAGAGAAGCTGACCCTTGAAAGGAAGTCTGCTTAACATGGCCTTAGAGACAGCATCACTAGCCCAATGATGGATCCAAAGAGTCCGGCACATAGACATCGCATGAGCTAAAACCTTACTAAGAACTCGAATGAGATCAAAAAGGGCGTCCAACACATAATCCATACCATCTATTACTAGCTGGGGACAGGCATTCACATTTGCAGTGGGCTGCGACAGGCATGTGCCACCACCTTGATACCAGAAAAAGCCACTTCAAAAAGCTTTTTCAATATAATATCCACTCTGCGATCCTGGGAGTCCTTTAGCACTACTTCCTCATTACTAGGATGCATAGGGTAACCTGAGAAATGGCAGAATCCACCAAAGACTACTTTAAAAAATCAGGAACCAGGGGATATGCTTAGTCATAGCTTTAGAGATCTGGAAACAGCTTTCTGGGGTATCCCATTATTCTGTAACCGGACCAAGAAGCTGAGGATGGGATGGGATGGAATGGAAAAAGAGGACAGCACATTAAAACAGTCCATGACTGAACACAGAGAAGGAAGGTGGCGGTTCCAATTTGAGTTCCTTCAGAACCTTAGCAATAAAATGATGGCTTAAAAGTCTGCGGACAAAAGGATCCTCACCCAAATCCAGACTCTTAGGGTGACCATGGTGACTAGTCCCAGCAAGGTATAATAATAATAGTTTATATACCGCAATACCATTAAGTTCTATGCGGTTTACAATAGATTAAGCGAGGTACAAATTGATTGAATTTAAGAAGGGAGAAGAGGAGAGTTAATAGGACTGGAAATGCGTTGTTGAGGAGAAAGAGATTAATAGGACAGAGGAATCACTATGGAGGAGAAAGAAGATGAGTGGGTCAGTTGTCTAGATACTTTAGGAACAGTTGAGTTTTTAGACGTTTTCTGAATTCCTCATAAGTAGTGGGCGAAAGCAGTTGATCTAGGTCTTTACCCCACAATGCTGCTTGATGTGAAAGAAGGTGTTCATGGTGTTTTTTCAGTTTACAACCTCTAACTGGGGGGGAAAACGAAGTAGGAATGAGAGCTTCTCTTGTGTCTGTTGGCAGAGAAGGAGAAAAGGTCAATTATGTATTTAGAGGCAAGTCCGTTTAGCGCTTTAAAGCAGGCGAATTTAAACTTTATGCGTGCTTCCATCGGAAGCCAATGTAACTGCCGGTAGTAGAGCGATACATGATCGAATTTCTTTAGTCCGAAGATTAATCTGACCACTGCATTTTGCATTAGTTGTACACGTCGCATATTTTTTTGGAAAATGGCTAAGTAGGCGATGTTACAGTAGTCAAGTTGACTTAGTACGAGGGATTGGACCAGGGTTCTGAATGCCGACGTATCGAAATAAGCTTTAATGGATCTGAGTTTCCAGAGAGTGAAGAAACCCTTTCTGATTAAGGAGTCCACCTGGTCTTTCATGGTTAGGCATTGATCTAGAGTTACGCCTAGTATCTTTATGGTGTGTATCAGCCAGATCCAAAACATAAGCAGTGTCCGGAGACATGAGAGGCATAGTATCCGTTGTGATAAGCAGACTATGCCTGCTAGGAGTGTCCCTAGAGCAGTGCACAGTTCTAATCCAGACCCTTCTCAAATTCCTTCAGTTAAACCATTTCTTGAGTCAGAAGAGGACTTTCCTTCTTTGTCCTGTAGAAGGAGCGGGAGAGCAGGAGTGCAAGGTTCCCATCCCCCACTGTGTCCCAAGGTGATTACCCGGAAATCCTTTTCACCTGAGGGTTTGGGGCGGGGCTGCAGACTGCTATCCCTGAGAACTAAGCTTCTGAAGAATCAGAGGAGGGAAGAACAGCAGCAGGACAGATCACAGCGCTCAGGGCTGGGAGCTCCTGATAGCAGCCAAACTCCTGAATCTATGGATTTAAAGAGGCTGGGGAAGAAGTACCCCTCAGTCTGTTGGAGGAACCGCATGCCATGGAGCTGGAGCTGGGCCCTGATACTAGTGCTGAGTTGTCTCATGAATTTGCACCCATGGAAGTCTGCTGCCTAAAAACAAGTAACTAAATGTTTTGCTAAGAATACTTCAAGTTTGTTTTGCCTGTTTGTTTGCAAGAGCTGAATAATTCTTACTCCAGCTGAAGAGTGAAGTTGCTCTTTTGTTGAACTGGGCAAGGACTTTATTTTGAAGTCTTGGTTTTTCCTTTTGGAAGTTTAATTGTTCTTTCCTTGTTAGGAAAGTGGACTGTGATAGTCAGAGGCAGTGGAGTTTCCACCGTGTTTCTGTGGTGGGATAATGGGCCTAATTATTGGCAGTTTAAAGACCACACGGAGCACACTGTCTAATCAGCACTCTGTTGCTGAAGAAGTCAGTACAGCAGCACTGGCTTGAAGCTGAATTGATACAGCCCTGAAGTTATTGCTTTAGTTTTGAAGTTTTCTTTTCTTTTGCTATGAACACTTTTTGGACTGCAAACTGAAAGTGAACTGAACTCTGTGAAGGAAAGATTTTTGCTATATGATTTTGGACTATTTTGATTTGTTTCTCCCACGAGACTATTTTCTGACATAGTTTTGCAATGTGCATTTGAAGCCTGTTGGCTCCTACAGAATCATCCTGACAAGTATTCTGTTATTTTTCTGTTTTGAGGATTAAAGTTCCTGGTTTCACTGAAGCTGTGCTTATTGCATTTGATGGTTTCTCTTGCCCTGAATGCTGTATTATACCTTCCTTGTGCAGCCCGCAGCAACTCACAAGCGTTTTCATGTACCGGTGACCCCAGACACTTTGCCTGGAGCTTGCCGGCTACACCATATGGCAACCAATGCAAACGAGCGCTGCCATATCCGGACAAGAGGACCCAACCAACTGAGAAGAAACCAACGTGCCTGCAGGCTGCGCTAAACAAGCTGGGTCCGAAGAAAATGCTTTACAGAGGAGCTGAATAAAGGCCAGTGAAAATTCATACCCTTTATCCATTGGAGGGCCTTGCTGAGGCACCCGCACCGCAGCAAAAGAGTCCCCAGACTTGTAACACCGGCATTTGGCGCCAGACTCTAGAACAGCCTCTAGGGAATTTTTTCCCTGAAATCACTGACCCAGGCTGGCTTCTCAGCCCTGAAGGACCCCAAAGAGGCAAAGCCCAAAGCTCCCACCCCCTCTCCCAGCATGCTGTGGCACACGGTACATGGTTGATGATTCAGTACAATCAATGCACACATTCGACAGATTAGGGGCTGGGGGTCCATCTCAAATGATTTTTAATCAGAAAAGAGGAGTTTTGAGGCAGAAATAAAACTTTGAAAAAAGATTAATAAAAATCTAAGATGGCTGCTGCCAACGAATGCACGCCAAAAACAGCAAAAATAAACAAAATCCAAAATATATTTAATATATCCATACGTACTGTTAATTTATTTTGAACCATTTTACTGTACACCACCTAGATTTTTTTAGATAGTCAATCTACCAAAATCTAATAAACTTGAACCCTACCCTCAGAAACTCTCAAAATGAAGTTTGAGAGTATCACAGACTAGCCCTTTAGTTCCCATAGGAAATAATGGAGGTGTACTCACAGTCACTTAAGTGCCTTGCCTGTCAGCTCCTTTTACTGCAGCTAAATGGAGGAAAAGGATTTTCTGCCTCAGAACAACTCCAAAATGACCAGACTTGAAAAACTTCAGACTGCCATTCGGATGGACACTAACTGTAACCTCTGCTTCCACGGATCATCTCCATGCGATGGGGGCAGGAAATGCAGCCTGCACCCTGAAACCCGGAGGATGTTTACAAGGGCGCATACAGCCTGCATTTAAACCCCTGACAAGGTCAGAGGGCAAGCAAGCTCCCAGGGGAATGGACCCCAAGTCCAGGAAGGATGGCACTAGCAGGCTGGCTTCATAGATTCATCAAAGTTTCTCAGTGAAGCAGCAGTCTGGCTCCGCGAGACTGTCTTTCTCTCCGACAGAGGACCACCGCAAAGGGGTCTCAAGGCACTTAAGCCACTGAAAAAGATGAACTTTAAATGAAAAATAAAAAAAGATTCAGAGCAAATCCAAAAGACTTCTGCACAAATTGCTTGCAGAAACTGAAAGGTGGGAGGAGCATGTGCTCAGAAAAGTGTTGCGGTTTCTGCAACTCCTGGATTGCAGGAAGGGATTGAACACCTAGCAAACTGAATCCAGAAGGAACGCAACAGAACTGCAGTTAAGCTTAAAAACTTTTTACCCATAAAAATTTTTACCCAGAGGAGTTTCAGATAGATGTGCAGAACAGACTCCTCCCAAGAATCTTTTCCAAATTTGCCCCCAGATTCTATATAAAGGGTGCTCAAATTTGCATTCCCAAATGTGGGCATGTGCATCTTAATTGATTACTGAGCTGTTAACTAACAATAATTGAACAATCACTGCAGTTAACTGGCTCTAATTTGGATATGCATGCATACCTTACTAAACATTATTCTATAAAGATCTGCGTGCAAATCTTATAGTGTGCATCTCAAAAGGGGGCATGGGCAGATTGGAGTGTTCCCTAAATATGCACATAAAATTGTAATCTTCTCAAACAACGCCCAGGACCCAATAATTTGTGCCCAGACCAACCAATAAGCCAACAGTCTGACCCCTATTCTGGGGGGGGGGGGGTCCCTGACCTGGCATCATTGTGCTTTCTTGGAGGCTAGAGAGGGGTGACACCCAGAAGCTTGCTGCCTTCTGATCCCACTGAACCTCTGTCATGAACCCTGAAAGGACCTCTGCATAAGAACAGAATCTTTGAGAGCCTTGAAAATTCCTACGCCCTGAACCCCGAGCTGCCTGGGGTCTGCTGTTTGGAAAGACCTGAGGGTGAGTCCATAATACTGGTCATCAGATCGTCCAGACCCTTTCCAAATATAAGGGAAGCCTGCTTAATGAAGCCTCAGAAGTCAAATCTCCTGCCCATTGTCTGAATCCAGAGCATCCATCAGGCGGAGTTAGGATAGGCAGACACCTTGCTCACAACTCTTACAATGTCATATAGAGCATCTGCTACATTATTCACCCAGAAGGATGTTGAGGCTGGGCCCCAAATCAGTCGCGTATGGCAAACACGTGCCATAAAAGAAGCCACTACTACCACCTTAATTCCTAATGCTAAGGCTTCAAATTGTCTCTTGAGGACTGTGTCCACCTTGCAGGCCTGGGTATCCTTCAACATTACACCTCTTTCACTAGGCCAGGAAGTTTGTTTGGTAACCTGCACTACCAGCGAATCCACCTTCAGCTGAACAAACAGTTATTAGAAATCCGGAGCCTCTGTCATAGTCTTAGCCACTCACAGGGACCCTTCTAGCGTTCCCAGATGTCAGTGATTAGCTCTGTGACGTCAGGATGCGAGGGAAAGATTATGATCAGTGTAATTGAACTGCTCATAATAGAGCACCGAGATGTGGAGGCTGACAAGACTTCCAGTTTCAATTCCTGCTGCAAATTAGCAATTATCCCCAGGAGTGCGGATGCCTTGAACAGCTACCGCACCGTGGGGTCTTCCCCATGGTCCACGGACACCACTGCTTTTTGACCGATGTGCTCATACAGAGAAGCAGACTCTGCCAGGGAAACTGTATCCTGGAACAAAAGGAACATGGAATCTGACTTTCCATCCTCCCACTCGATGTCAGACTGAACCTCCTGGTCCAGCTCTGGGTCTTATCCTGAACGTGACGCATACCGAGGACTGTTCCCGGTGCCTTCACTATTATTGTGCCTAACGTAGATTCTGAGAACCCCAGAAGTTTAAATAGGCATTCCAAATCAGGCTCACAAAATCCGGGGTGAAACCCTACACAGGGGGGTCTTGATGACTCCCTGAAGGTCCTCCTGGGCTCCGTGGCGTTCAAGAGTCTGCGCTTAACCAATTCACCTTTGGAGGCTCAATCTCTTCAACAGGGATTGAGCATCCTGTGGATCCCCAGCCCTGGAGGATTCAGAGGCGGCTGAGCCAAAGGCACATATCCTTCAGCCTCCTCCACATATCCTTCAGCACACAGAACATGGACACACCTCAACCAAACATCCAGCACAAAATTGGTATGATACAGGGGTAGATAGGCCTCAGGTGTCCATCCCTATCAATTTTAAACAAAATTGAGGGGTTTTCAGGTAGATAGAGGCTTTAGAAAAAAAGAAGAAAAAGATTGTTTTGATTCAAAATGGCTGCCGCCAGCAAATTTGCATCAAAAACAACCTGTGTGGACTCCCCTGAAGTTCAAAAATTACAGAGAAAGGGGTTTTGGAGAAGGGGGACCCTATCGCTGGCAGCAGAAACCCTCAAAATTCACTTTTTCAAACAACCTCCCACTCCGGATTTTAAGCTATAATAGCCTTACTCACTGTGCCATGTGGTGCCTGCCTGACTCACCTCAGAAGTACAGTTGGAACAAATGGAGAACTCTGCCTCACAGGTTCGCTCTACGAACTTGATCTTCAGGCTGCAGTCAGATCTATATTGGACTGAGCCTCAACCGCCAGAAAATCTCATGCTGCAAAGGGCGGAGGACCACGCCACCGGCCGACTATTAAGCCCAGCCAAGCTGGGACAGAGCCAAACAGCCTGCACTCAAGCTCCTGATAAATTAGAGCTGCAAGCAGCTCCTCAGGGAATGACTCACGAGCTCAAAAAATATTTTAGTAGGCTGGCTAGCCAAGTGTCCCCATGGGCTGATCCTGCTAGTAGCAGACTTCTGCCACACGAGTCTGCATCTTCTCCTAGGCAGAAGTCCCAACCAGTGGGAAGCTCTGGGCACCGAGCCTCAAATGTAAAACAGAAAAAAAAAACCACAAAATAATAAAACCACAGAACAGATCAGAAACACGTTTCAGCAACTTGCATGCCAGAAATGAAACTGAGGGGGCAGCGGCAGCTATCTGGGATGGAAGCTGAGTTGAAAAATGACCGACATCATTCTGCAAGCAACTTGTGGGTTCATATAGATAACCTAGCATTCAGGACTACTAGACACATTGCACTAGAAATTGTTATTCAAGTAATGTTTATTTTTCTTTTTTCAATAAAGTACAGCAGAAAAGTTGTCCAAATATGAATGATTAACCTATTAAACTGGAGATAGATAAAAATATTTATGAAATTATTGCAACGTGAACTATGTATTTCTAATAGTATAACCAAATTTTTGAAATAAATGTAAAATTAATCTGAAACGTTATTTTTCAAAAAATTAAACATTTATCTGGTTGTAAATACTGTATTAAGATTATCAGCAAGAATGAGTCTTTCAGAACAAAACTATGATTTAAATCAAGTTTTTGACTAGTGATTTAAATTTATTTTTTTTATTTAAAATCAAATCCTCCATGTCTTTACCCATATGTTTATTCACGCCTTCAAAAAATATAGTAAATTGTTAAAGCAAGACTTTCTTTGGCTAAATCCTGAACTAACCCATTCAATGGCATAGCTAAGGAAAACTGAAATGTGGCATGGATCCACAGAAAAGTTTCAGTAGCAATACAAGCTTTCCATGCTCACTGTCCCACTGCAGAAATACATATCACAGGCATCAGCAATACAATATTCTCATGCACTCTCTGCTCTATCAAAGAGCAGATATTGTATAGATAGCAGCAGTGTAATACTCCTGCTATCACAGTACATTAAGCTTCTCCCATTCATGGCACAGAACAGGTATAACATAGGTGCCAACAATGCAATCTCTTTTTCAGTCACTACTCTGTCACAGAACAAATTTGCTTCAAAAAACCCCAAAAATACAAATACCAATACTCTAAGAACTTCTACTGACAAATTGATAAAACTCTCCCTTTAAACCAAGTCCAAGGATGACAGCTGCACTAAAATTTACAAGATTAAATAAAGGGGTTTCAGTACGGGTTCAATTATCCCTGTGAATGACCAAAAAGCCCCGGGCAGGAATTCATGGGTGACTAGCACCAGACCTGAAGGTCTAAATAAACCCTGCCCAGTACATCATGATACCCTTATTTAGAACGTTTAAATAATATTAAAATAAATATAAAGTGCAAATGTGCATCCAATCAGGGAATAAAAGGAGGGGAAGAAGTGTTTGAAAACCCCCACAAAAATCAATATCAAAAAATCATCAAAGGTCAGTGAAATAATTTCATAAATATATAAAATGGTAGCTTCAAAAATTCATAAATTCATAGATTCAAAAAGTTCAAAGTTCAATTCATATCATATCACCATTATGTCTCCGTTCATCAATTCATAAAGAGTAAATAGCAAAAATATGAAAAACCCTCCAAACTAGCATCAGTTAATCAATCAATTAATACTTAGCTGGATCTTCGAATTCATAGATTCAAATTCATGTCACCACCATGTCTCCACTCGACAAGGCCGTTTCGTTGTCTTCTTCAGGAGGGAGAGTTGATAAAAAGACGGTTGCACTTTATATTTATTTAATATTATTAATTAAATGTTCTAAATAAGGGTATCATGATGTACAGGGCAGGGTTTATTTAGACCTTCGGGTCTGGTGCTAGTCACCCATGAATTCCTGCCTGGGGATTTTTGTTCATTCGCAGAGATAACTGAGCCCATACTGAAACCCCTTTATTTAATCTTGGAAATTTTAGTGCAGCTGTCATCCTTGGCCTGGGTTTAAAGGGAGAGTTTACCAATTTTTCAGTAACAGAACAAATTCAGCATGAACAGAAATGGTTCAAGCTTACAGCTTGTGCTACTACAGTACAAGCAAGAGATTCAAGTTTCAAGTTTTATTTAAATTTGATGGTTCGCTTAATATTTCTAAGCGAATTACATAAAATGTACAATTGGGGTAAAACATTAAAAATATTAATAAAATTTCTACAATAAATAAAACAGAGCAATTTCAAACTGACAATACTGACAGATTATACAAAACTGGAGTGAATTGGAGAGAACGAGAGGGAAAAGTTACAAAATTTTTGTTTCCTAGTGCGGAGAAAAAGAAGGTTGAAGGGGGGAGGGTAAAAACATTAGGGTTTGGGTATGAGAGACTGAAATTAATATTTACATGTGTTTGCTTCCCTCCCCAATACATTTTGACCCAATACATCCCTGCACAAATTGACTAAGCTACCTAGCCCTCAGTATCAGGGGCTAATAAACTACAGCCTATGCAGTTTTTTTTCAAGCCCACCTATCTTCCCTGCCTACAGCTAAATCAAGTGCTGTACATGGAGAAAGGTTTCACCTTTTTTTCATGTGCAGAAGCACAGATGGGGGAATGTCAGACTCCAACAAACATGATGTTGTATTATAATATAGCAACAAATTCAGCAAACTCACAAACTCCACTGGGACCCCCCTCTCCCACTGTTCCTCTTCTTGAAATGTATAGCAACCCCTACTCTAGACAAAAGGCTTTGTATCCCAAACCATTACTCCAAATCATCCAGGCCCAAAAGAGAAAGGCTCTGTTCCCTTCAAAGCAGTCCTCTAGTTTATCCAACAGTCTAATTCTCAGGATATTCACAAAAATATGCATATGTTTCATTTGCACAGAATGGAAATGGTGTTTGCAGCAGTGGCATAGCAATGGGTAGGCCTGAATGAGCCCAGGCCTACCCACTGTAGGCTCAGGTCAACTCAGTGGCAGTGAAGTGGGAAACGAAGGGATGATGTCTTCTGCCCACCCAACTGGGGTCCAGGCCCACCCAAAACTGGGTGTCTGGCTACACTCCTGGTTTACAGAACTCTGCAATGCATATATCTCCTATACACATTCATTGTAACTGGTTGAGTAATTCTTAAGGGAAAAATTTAGTATCACTCTATAGTAACCAAATGATAAGGGAATAAAAACTGAAATGGCCAAAGTTGCCCAGTAAAGTGATTAGGAATATAACTGCTATTTTAAGTAAGACATCTATGTCTTCACTACTGTTTTGAACCAATGTGTTCACTAAATGTCTAGATTAGAAAATGGAAAACAACCATTGATCTTCTGTGCATAGCCCACTCCATTTTGAAATCCATCAGTTTTGTCTGAACCTTCTCCTGTGGGGAAGGTTCACAGGATCCACTACCTTTTTGGTAAAAAATAAATAAATAAACCACAAAAAATTTCTTGACATGACTTCTCAGACTCCTCCTTGCAGCTTCATATCATGCCCTCTACAGCTCTCTTTTCTATAGAAAGAATCGGTTTTTAAATATTTAGAAGTATCTCATTTGTAATTAGAAGCTTTTACACATATAGATTCCATGTGTATGCCAAACTAAGCATGGTTAGTGCAGTAGAGGTGGGGAAAGGATAGGTTGAGGTGGGCCTAACACATCAACATGGATTCCCCATTTTGCAAAAGGAATCTACAAAGCTTAAAAAAAAAAAAATCTAGGCTTCAAAGCATTTCCACCCGTTTTATACGACAGGAGTCGATGCCAAGGTCTAGCTTCTCCATTACTCTGTCCCTCAGTTTGAGATCCCCTGACCACCCTGTGCTTGCCTCTTAATGTCCCCTTAAGAACTGCGCTTTTCTCCCCATCCCTCCTAGCAACTGTCAACAAGCATCCCCAACAAATCCGCATTCCCTAGAAAGACCTCCTTCCACCCCACCAAACCAGCACCACCAACAACGAATTCTTCGAGGCCCCTCCTCACTCCAAGCTTTACTGGGGTCGCTGGCATATACCGAGAGCAAGAGCAATCCCCCCTGGCTCCTGCTCTTACAACCCAAGTTCAAAAATGGCCGCCATAACGACCAATCGGTAATCTCGTGGTGATAATTAGGCAGACAGGTACTCTAATCACTAGGGTCTCCTCCGCCCATAATATTGTGGCAGGTAAGGAAGCAAAACAAAATGCATAGGCCTTACATTATTAAATGTTATTATTTATAAAAAGATAAGTAGGAAGTGAGGAATAAAGACCACGGATAATATTGACCTTCCCACTTAATTTAATCTGAAGCTGCAAAAAAAAAAAAAAACAAAACAAAACCACTATACCTGCGCAGATCGCTTTTGAGACATGATCCGCTCTGCCTTTCCATACGGTGTTCAGTCAAAGGCTAAACGCTTCCCCAGCAACCTATGCGAGGCTGAGGGCAAACACACAGTGGTAGACCCACACACAGCTTCCCCCTCCTCAGTAGCCTGCAACTGACCCAGATACCTCCTTCGCTGGGAAGGACAAAAGAACAAAGAACGTTAAAAATATATATATATTTTTTTAAAGAACTACACAAATCGGAGCTTCAGAGACAAACTGTTCGGTCGCTTTCTGCCAACTGGGTATTTTGACTGGAGCGCACACAGGCTGTACCGGGACCCTCACCAGGGCAAGGCTTTGTAGATTGGTATCTACAGAGAAAAAGGAAAGGCACACTGTTAAAGCGGCAGACTGCAAGCGAACAAATGGTCAGCTAGAGTGTCCATCCAGCTACTGCCGCTTACCTCGCAATTGCTGAATGGAAACAGAGAGCATGACAGCAAAAAAAAAAAAAAAAAAAATCGCTTTGTTTTTTTTCTTTAAACAATAGCCTACAGGGCTCCGGTAAAAATCACGCTGCTCTCTTTGAGTTTGATTGAGCGCTCCCAACCCTCCCCACCACCACTATACAAAGATGTCACTTCCTGTCTATTTTCCTCTAGGAGTGAAAACAGAGGGGAAATGGTAGCAATAGTGTTATCAATTTAGTTAGCCGGTTGCAAGGTTTGGTGATATTTTCCAATCTACTGGAAATTTGAGAAATTGGAAAAGCCATGTAACTACAAACTAACGAATTTCTAAAGCCCAGTTTGGTTTCCCACTGATTAACCAGAACCGTCCGGAAGTAAAAAAAAAAAAATCTTTTGCCAGCACTCCTCTTTATGATGTATCTATTTCTATCGACCAATCCAATGCTACAAAAGTCCTGGAAGGCGAGGTCTGGCAAAACACAGCCAATAGAAAAGCACCAAGGCGGGGCCGGAGGAACTGGGAAGGAATGGGGTTTTAAGGTTGAGGTGTGCGGTGGTTCTCTGTACAAGGAGTCAATAGCGGGTAGATACAGTGGAGGTAGCGAGTGTTTTAAGAGTACTGAAAAGGGGTAGGAATTAGGTGAGGGTGTTGTGGCGCGCTGAGGAGATGCTAGTAGTAAGTAAAGAATGTTTAAAGATGTGGCTGGGGGTGACATTTGCTGAATGACCACATTAGTAGCCGTACGACAGGATAGCGTGTGAAGACCATGTCACTGTCAACCCACACTAATCTTAGTAGGGTTACCAAATGGTTCCACAGAAAGCAGAATGAATGGAGACATCAGTTTTACTTTCATTTAATAGACACTACTTATTTTCATATTCATCCACTACACAGTTTATGTTCTCTTCTACACCTGTGTCTGAAAGTTACCTTCCCAGATGATGTAAAAACTTAGGCAACTGAATCTTTGGGAAGGTTGTCCCCCAGTGGCATAGCAAAGAGGGATGGGGTAGACTACCCCAGGTCTCTCTTAATGGGGATGCCGCCCCCCCCCCCTGCCCCACCATACCTTTAGCTCTTCGCTGGCACGAGCAGCAACTCCAACCTGCCACTTGCACCATCATCAACTCTCCCTCTGAGGTCCCTAGGGTGACGCAGGCAGCAAGTTGGTGATGCTGCTCATGCCAGGAAAGTTAAAGAGGTACAAGGGAGGGAGGCGGAGAAGAGGGTGGGGAGGGGCACCACCGCCCCTGGGGCCTCTCACCCTTGCTACACCACTGTTTGTACCAAAACCAGATCGAAATGGAAGACTATTTATGATTTATAAACAGTAGTACAGAATATTGTTCATTTTTATATTTTAATAAAAATATTTAAATATAAAATCATAGGTGTTCAAGGCTTCTGCAAATGAGGACAGAGTCCACAGGGATGGTAACACAGCTTGCGGGGATGGGGTGGGAATGGAGATGGAGCCTACGGGGACGGAACAGGGATGGGGCCAAACTTTGTCCTTGTGTCATTCTATAGAGTGGTATCTTCTTTCTGTACCTCTGTATTATGGGCTATTCCAGTTCAATAGGTGAGTCATTCTAGACATGAGGGTTATCTTCCAATGGCTGTGAGCCATCTGCAGAAGGAATCCACTCTGGATTTTTTCTGTGTCTCTCCTCCACTGGGAGCTCTATTGTAGTTTTTCCCTTCTGCACGCAAGCTTGAAGGAGTGTTTCTGTTCTGCCTCCTCCTTTTTCTTCTGTATGTTTTTTCTGGCCTCGCAGACCGTGGGATTCAAATCTGATGAGTCTTCTCATAGGTTGCAACCTTTGGTTGCGTGCCCATCCAGACCTTCTTGCTTAGGGTCTGGTCTGCATGGAGGATATAGATCAGTTTGCTCTTACAGCATAGCTATTGAGTGCACAGCATTAGAGCGCAAAGGATATTCTGATGTTGTCATTGCTACTCTCCTCAAGTCTAAGAAGTCTAAGGTGTGGAAGACTTTTCAGCATTGGTGCGACCAGGAAAGAGTGGAGCCTTATTTGGCTCCAGTTTCAGTGGTATTGTCCTTTCTCCAAGTGGGCCTTGACAAGGACCTCACACAGGCTTCCCTTCGGATTCAAGTTGCTGGGCTCTCTTGTTTCAGGGCCTGGGATCGTTATCCTTGGCTTGTGTCTCACCCTGATGTTGCCAAATTTCTGAAAGGTGCTCTTCGCATTAGTCCACCTATCAGGCGATCTTTCCCTTCATGGGACCTTAATGTGATTCTATCTGGTCTCACTATGGCTCCATTTGGGCCTCAGAAAGACACATCCCTCTTAGACTTGACGATCAAGATGTTTTTTTCTGGTCGCTATTACGTCTGTGAGACGTGACTCAGAAGTGGCGTACCTAGGGTATGTGGCACCTGGGGCCCATCATTTTTTGACACCCCCCCCCAATGTAAAAAAATATTTTTGTAATGACCATGAAATGGAATAAATGGTCAGAATAGAAACAGGCAGTGAGAATTTTCTTATATTCCAAACATAACATAACATAAATCAGTGATTCCCAACCCTGTCCTGGAGGAACACCAGGCCAATCGGGTTTTCAGGCTAGCCCTAATGAATATGCATGAGAGAGATTTGCATATGATGGAAGTGATAGGCATGCAAATTTGCTTCATGCATATTAATTAGGGCTAGCCTGAAAACCCAATTGGCCTGGTGTTCCTCCAGGACAGGGTTGGGAACCACTGCGTCATAAATTATGTCTGAATTGTCATGACATCAGAAGTACATATGGAGTAGTTGCAGGTGATGCTTGGGACAGTTCTGATTGTGTTAGTTCGGTTTTATGTGTTTTTTGAATAGAAGGGTTTTTATTTCTTTTTGAAGGTTTTGCAGTCTGTGGTCGATGTCAATTGGTTGTAGAGTTGGAGGTCGAGTGTTGCAGCTCGAATGGCTAGGAGGTTGTCGAACAGTTTTTTTCTTTTGACGTTTTTGGTTGGAGAGTGTGTGAATGGTGCGTGAGTTCTCCTATGTCTGTTTGAAGTGGAATGAATTATTTAGCTGAAGAAATTAGTTGCCCCTTCATCCCACACACATTAATTCTCTTCCATTTTTGTTCCCATTATAAAAAACACTGATAAGTTCCCAGAAAAAAAATACATTAAAATAAGAAGTGAAAACAAAGGCCCCTACAGATGAGAACATAACATAAGAATAGCCTAACTGGGTCAGACCAATGGTCCATCATGCCCAGTAGCCCATTCTCATGGTAGCCAATCCAGGACACTAATACCTGGTCAAAACCCAAAGAGTAGCAACATTCCATGCTACCGATCCAGGGCAAGCAGACACTTCCCCCATGTCTTAATAACAGATTATGGACTTTTCCTCCAGGAATTTGTCCAAATCTTTCTTAAAACCAGCTACACTATCTGCTTTTACCATAACTTCTGGCCACTTCATTTTTAAGTTTAGATCTTTCCTTTCAAACAGAGACCTTGCTAGATGTCAAATACAGCACAAGGTAACTTCACATGGACTTAGCTGTGCAGGAAATGTGAATCTCCTCATACACCCACCATATAGTGCAAAAATGTGCAAAGGTCTGTTTTTTTCTTTCGATCACTACATAGCCTAATGCCACACAAGCAGCGCTGTTACAAACATATTCTGTAGGTCAATGCTAAGGATAACAAAGTTCCTTCCTTGGACCAGAAGGAGATACTGATAAACCACTGGAAGAGATCCCAAAACAACACCCAAAGACCCACTCAGTGTGTGAATCAGTTGAGTGGAGTGGACTAACTAGTGGGTGGAAATGGGCCCGGAGTTTGCTCAGCAGAATTTCCCAGAACACCTCTTCCTCTCAACACATTGACACGCTGCCACCACCACCACTAGGAATACCTCACTGGGTAGGCCAGCTATGCTATAAACTTTATAAAACACATTATTATATTTTCTTATAAAGCACATATTTTAACTGAACTCTCTGACATCCTCAGCCTTTCCATTCACAAAAATAGAAGGAAGAAAAGTTCCCATTTCCTGCTGTCTCATGTCCCTGGCCTATACTAAACTGACAATATTTTTTTTCTGCAGACCCTTCAAAAGTCTGACCAAATCCTCATTTCACTTGCATTATAAAGTACAGAGGATGCCATCTCTCCCCAATCCCAGGTCCTAAAGTCTAAGACAGTAGCACAAACTAATGCTGCCAGATTCAGGAAAAAAAATTTCGATTCGATTAAGCCTATTGAATTGGTTTTTCAATTCGATTTTCCTGCCCAGTTGGGTGATTTTTTTCAAAACTCCTGGTGGGTTTTATAGCTTTTTCACCCCCTTTGGCTTCTCCTAACCACACTGGCGCTGTGGTGTAAATAAAATAAAGAAACAAAAAGGACTTTTCCTCTCTCTGTTAAATCCTAGCTCATGTTTGCAGTCCAACACCAGCTCTGGCAGGATACACATTTCAAATCTGACATATTATAATCACAAAACAGAAAATAAAATTAATTTTTCTACCTTTTGTTGTCTGGTTATATTTCAAATCTTGTTGGTCCAAGGCTCTGGCTTTCTTCTGATAACTTGCTTGCCAGGGTCTCCTTCTTTCTTCTTTCTGCATGCTAACCATCCATCTGCCAACTCTGTCCTCCCTTTCCATTTCCCTTCCCTCCCCAGGAAGTCTGGTATCTTTCCTTTTTTTTCATCTCCCTCCACAGATCCACCTTTTCTTAACTACCCTTTCATCCAGCATCTCTCCCTCCTTCCCCACCACCCCAGAGTCCACCATCTCTCCCTTTCTTTTCCCAATTACCCTCCTATCCAGTATCTCTATCCCTCCTCCACACCATCCCTTGTGTCCAATTTCTCTCCTTTTCTGTTCCTTCCCTCCCTAAATCCCATGGTCCATCATCTCTCTCCCTCTCCTCTATTTTCAGACCCATTATTTCTTCCTCCCCCCCCCCAAAGTTTGTCATATGCACGTCTCTTTGAACACCCCCTTCCCTCTGTGTACTTCTAAACCAGGGTCCCCCCCAAAGGCCTGTCCCCCCTTGAAAGCCTGCACCCCCCTTGAAGGCCTGTCCCAACCCCTTGTAGGCCTGTCCCCCCCTTGTAGGCCTGTACCCCCCCTTGAAGGCCTGCCTGCCTGTCCCCCCCTTGAAGGCCTGCACCCCCTTGAAGTTCTGCACCCCCCCGAAGTCCTGCACCCCCCCCTGAAGGCCTGCACCCCCCGAAGGCCTTTCCCCCCCTTGAAGGCCTGTCCCACCCCCTTGTAGGCCTGTCCCCCCCCTTGAAGGCCTGCCTCCCCCCTTGAAGGCCTGCCTGTCCCCCCCTTTGAAGGCCTGTCCCCCCTTGAAGGCCTGCCTGCCTGCCTGTCACCCCCCTCCCCCTTGAAAGCCTGCCTGCCTGCCCGCCCGCCCCACCCCGATGGACCGCTCGCCCCCCTGGCCTCCCCACACCACCTATGAAGCAGCACTACCTATGCTCCCGGCCTTGCCGTTCAGTCCCCCCCCACCCCCGAAGGACCGCTCGCCCCACTGACCTTCCTGCACCACCTATGAAGCAGCCGCAGCAGGATCACGACGTCAGCAATCCCTGCGCTGCGGTCTCACCCCTCCTCTGACGTTGTGATCCTGCTGCGGCTGCTTCATAGGTGGTGCAGGAAGGTCAGTGGGGCGAGCGGTCCTTAGGGGGTAGGGGGGGACTGAACGGCAAGGCAGGGAGTACCCCCTCAGGGCTGGCACCCGGGGCGGACCGCCCCTCCCGCCCCCCCCCTTGGTACGCCACTGTGTCTCAGAGCTACAGGCTCTTTTATGTAGAGAGCCTTTTGTGAGAATCTTGGAGACTGGAATTTCCTTGCTTCCTTCTTTCGTGCTAAAAGTGGTCTCGGCATTTCATGTTAATCAGGAAGTGTGTTTACCTGTTTCAAAGAAACAAGACTGCATTTTGAAAAAAAAACAAAAAAAAAAAACGAACGTATACTGAATTCTGCTGTGCTACCTGGAAGTCACTAACGAATTTCGTCTCTCTGACCATCTGTTTGTGCTGACTTATTCTACTAAGTGGGGCAATCCCACTTCCAAAGCCACAATTTCCAGATGGATCCATAGGGCCTATATTCTTGCTGTTAAACAGTCTCCTGTTTCTGTTAAGGTGCATTCCACCAGGGGTATGGCTTGTTTCTTTGCCAAAGCCACAACCATCTCCCCTGAGGAAATTTGTAAGGCAACAACCTGGTTCACTCTGCACATGTTTGACAAATTTTACAGAGTGAATGTGGTGGCAAGACAGGACTCTGCCTTTGAGTCCTCGGTTTTAAGGGCCAGTGCCATCAGCCCACCCTAGATTTTTGGGACTGCTTTTGTACATCCCACATGTCTAGAATGACTCACCTATTGCACTGGAAAAACAGATTATGTCCTTACCTTGACAATATCTTTTCCATTAGATAGGTAAGTCATTCTAGACTCCCACCCTGTCCTTCCTGCACCTGCCTACTGTTTCATTCTGCTTATGGTTCTCCAAGTTTGTTTCATAGATGCCAGTCAGACCTTTTTGAGCCTTGAGGAATTCTGTATATTGTACTTAAATTGCATATAGGGGTCCTTCCTGACCTCCTTTAATGCTTCTGTTGGCTGTTTAGAGTTTGTTGTTCTAATGTTTCTTCACTGAGCAGAACAGTTAATTCTTGGGAATGTTCCCATTGGTGTTCCTACTTCACTTACTGTCAGTGGAGTTTGTACTTTAGTACTAATTACAGGTGTCAGCAGAGCTCCCAGTGAAGTAGAGATAACCCATATCTAGAATGACTCGCCTAGCTACTGGAAAAGATATTATCAATGTGAGGACATAAAGCAATGTTACTTACCGTAACAGTTGTTATCCAGGGACAGCAGGCAGCTATTCTCACTAGTGGGTGATGTCATCCGACAGAGCCCCGATACGGACATCTTGCAAGCATGTCTTGCTTGAAGAAACTCAGAAGTTTTGAGATGCCCGCACCGCGCATGCGCCAGTGCCTTCCCGCACGATGTACCGGGCGTGTCTCCTCAGTTCAGGTAGCTAGCCTGAGAAGCCAACCCAGGGGAGGTGGGTGGGACGTGAGAATAGCTGCTTGCTGTCCCTGGATAACAACTGTTACGGTAAGTAACATTGCTTTATCCCAGGACAAGCAGGCAGGTATTCTCACTAGTGGGTGACCTCCAAGCTAACCCCAATGGGATGGTGGGAGAGTTGGCAACTCAAAAGAACAAATTTTGTAACACTGTTTGGCCAAACTGTCCATCCCATCTGGAGAAAGTATCCAGACAATAATGAGAGGTGAATGTATGAACCGAGGACCAAGTGGCAGCCTTACAAATCTCCTCAATCGGTGTCGATCTGAGGAAGGCAACAGAGGCTGCCATTGCTCTGACCTTATGGGCTGTGACCTTACAGGGAAGGGATAATCCAGCCTGGGCATAGCAGGAAGAGATACAAGCCGCCATCCAGTTGGAGATGGTGCGCTTCGATACAGGTCGTCCCAACTTGTTTGGATCAAAGGAGACGAAAAGTTGAGGAGCAGTTCTGTGTGGCTTTGTGCGGTCCAAGTAGAAAGCTAAAGCACGTTTACAGTCCAGAGTGTGTAAAGCAGATTCTCCAGGGTGAGAATGAGGCTTTGGAAAGAACACTGGAAGCACGATGGATTGGTTGATGTGAAATTCAGAGACCACTTTAGGCAAGAATTTTGGGTGAGTACGAAGAACCACCTTGTCATGATGGAATACAGTGAACGGTGGATCCGCCACTAGGGCCTGAAGCTCACTGACCCGGCGAGCTGACGTGAGGGCCACCAGAAAAACCACCTTCCAGGTGAGATACTTAAGTGGAGCCTTGTTGAGAGGTTCAAACGGAGGCTTCATAAGATGAGACAGGACAACATTGAGATCCCAAACCACAGGAGGAGGTTTGATAGGAGGGTTGACATGAAAAAGTCCTTTCATAAATCTGGAAACCACAGGATGAGCAGACAAAGGTTTCCCTTGTAGAGACTGATGGAAAGCCGCAATAGCACTCAGGTGGACTCGTATAGAGGTAGACTTGAGACCAGACTGAGACAGGTGTAGAAGATAGTCCAATACAGAAGATAGGGAAGCTCGCTGAGGTTCCGTGGCATTGGAAATACACCAGGAAGAGAATCTAGTCCATTTTTGGGAATAGCATTGTCGAGTAGCAGGCTTCCTGGAAGCCTCCAAGACCTCCCTCACTGCTTGAGAAAACTGGTGAGGAGCTATGTTGAAAGGAACCAAGCTGTCAGGTGGAGGGACTGCAGGTTGGGATGAAGTAGTGAACCTTGATGTTGAGTAAGTAGTGAAGGAAACACTGGAAGAAGTACCGGCTCCCTGCTGCTCAGTTGAAGTAGAAGGGAGTACCAAGGTTGTCTGGGCCACCGAGGAGCAATCAGAATCATGGTGGCATGGTCTGATCTCAACTTGACCAGAGTCTTTTGAATGAGAGGAAATGGAGGAAACGCATATAGGAAGCGATTCCCCCAATCCAGTAGAAAGGCATCTGCCTCAAGGCGATGAGGAGTGTAGATCCTGGAGCAAAACTGAGGCAGTTTGAAGTTGTGGGGGGCTGCAAAGAGGTCTATCTGAGGCGTTCCCCACTGAGCAAAGATCTGATGAAGGGGGTCGGAGTGGAGCGTCCATTCGTGAGGCTGGAGAAGACGACTCAATTTGTCTGCCAAGACGTTGTCTTTCCCCTGAATGTAGACAGCTTTGAGGAAGGTGTTGTGGCGAACCGCCCAATCCCAGACTCGAAGAGCTTCCTGGCAAAGAGGGGCCGAGCCCGTGCCCCCTTGTTTGTTGACATAATACATGGCGACCTGATTGTCTGTGCGAATAAGGACCACCATGTCGTGAAGTAGATGCTGGAAAGCATGGAGAGCATTGAAGATGGCTCTGAGCTCCAGAAGATTGATTTGATGGAGTCGTTCCGCACTGGTCCAGAACCCCTGAGTGCGAAGACCATCCAGATGAGCCCCCCATGCATAGTTCGATGAATCGGTCGTGAGAACTTTCTGGTGGGGAGGAGAGTGAAACAGCAAACCTCTGGATAGATTCGAAGAGGTCATCCACCAGAGAAGAGACTGCCGTAGAGCAGGAGTGACTACAATGTGACGGGACAACGGGTCGGACACCTGAGTCCACTGAGATGCCAGGGTCCATTGAGGAATTCTGAGATGTAGTCTGGCAAAAGGCGTCACATGAACTGTAGACGCCATGTGGCCCAAGAGGACCATCATGTGTCTCGCTGAGATGGATTGGCAAGAAGACACCGACTGGCAGAGTAGAAGGAGAGCATCCATGCGTTGAGGAGGAAGGAATGCTCGAAGTTGAATGGTATCCAGGACAGCCCCGATAAAGGGGAGAGACTGGGTGGGCTGAAGATGTGACTTGGGAAAGTTGATCTCGAAGCCCAAACTCTGCAGGAAACAAATTGTAGTCAAGGTCGCCGAAATGACCCCTGGAGCCGAAGGTGCCTTGATGAGCCAGTCGTCGAGGTATGGAAACACCTGAAGACCCAAGTTCCGGAGTGCAGCGGCCACCACCACCAGACACTTCGTGAAGACTCTGGGAGACGAGGAAAGGCCGAATGGAAGCACTCGATACTGCAGATGTAGATGTCCCACCCGAAATCTGAGGAACTTGCGGGAGGCTGGATGAATAGGGATGTGAGTGTAGGCCTCCTTGAGGTCCAGAGAGCATAACCAGTCGTTCTGCTCGAGGAGGGGATAGAGAGAAGCAAGGGTCAGCATGCGGAACCGCTCCTTGACCAAAAACTTGTTGAGGACTCGAAGGTCCAAAATGGGACGCAGATCGCCCGTCTTCTTCGGGACCAGGAAGTACCGGGAGTAAAACCCCCGGTTTTGCTGATCTAATGGAACCGGCTCGACGGCCCGAAGCCGAAGCAGAGCCTGAGCCTCCTGGAGGAGAAGAGCGGTCTGCGTCAAGCTGGAAGGATACTCTCTTGGCGGGTGGTCCGGGGGGACCCGTTGGAAATGAAGAGAGTATCCCTCTCTTACGATGGTAAGGACCCAAAGGTCCGTGGTGATCGTCTCCCATCGATGACAAAAATGATGGAGACGACCCCCAGTGGGAAAAACGGGGGGAGACAGAACGAAGTCGGTGATGCTCCCTGGAAGAGAGTCAAAAAGGCTGAGTAGCCTTGGGTGCAGCCGGCATCTGAGGCTTCTGCTGAGGCTTCTGGGGAGGCTGTCTCTTCGCAGGTTGCCTCGCAGGCAGAGTCTGCCTCGGTTGATAACGCCGCTGGTAAATCAGAGGCGGCCTAGAGGGACGAGACTGTTGAGGCTTGGGCTTAGGCCGTAGAATAGACTGGAAGGACTTCTCATGATCCGAAAGCTTCTTAGTAACAGTCTCGATAGACTCATCGAACAGATCCGCCCCCGCACAAGGCACATTTGCAAGTCTGTCTTGGAGGTTCGGATCCATATCAATCGTACGAAGCCATGCCAGGCGACGCATGGCGACCGAACAGGCCACAGCACGTGCCGAGAGCTCGAAGGCATCGTAGGAGGATTGCATCAGCTGCAGGCGTAACTGGGAAAGGGTCGCCACCACCTCTTCAAACTCGAATCGAGCCTGAGCATCGATAAAAGGGATGAACTTGCGGAGCACCGGCAAGAAGAAGTCCAAATATGAAGAGAAGAAGAAATTGTAATTGAGCACCCGAGTCGCCATCATCGAGTTCTGGTAGATACGTCTACCAAATTTATCCATCGTCCTCCCTTCACGGCACGGTGGTACTGAGGCGTAAACCTGGGAGGGGTGAGATCATTTGAGGGAGGACTCGACCAGAAGGGACTGATGAGATAGTTGTGCCCCCTCAAATCCTTTGTGGTGGACGATGCGGTATCGAGCATCCAACTTACTGGGAACTGCAGGGATGGAATATGGTGTCTCAAAACAACGCATGAAAGTCTGGTCAAGCAGTTTATGCAGAGGAAGCCGGAGCGTCTCCGCCGGAGGGTGAGGCAAATGCATGGTGTCCAGATACTCCTTAGAATATCGAGAACCAGTGTCCAAAGTTACATCCAAGTCATCCGCCATTTGTCGGAGGAAGGAGGAAAAGGACAGTTGGTCCGCCAGCGCCGGCCAGCGAGATGGACTAGAAGAAGTGGAAGCCTCCGGATCCAGAGAAAGCTGGGAGCGGCACGGAGAATAGGAGGTAGATGGTTCCTCATACTCCGGTCCCTCAGGCGGGGATAAATCCGACGAGGAGTATCCCATACGCTGGATCTTCTTTTGCGGGGACACCTCCGAATGACGTGAGGAGTGTCGAGATGAGTGTCGAGATCGATGCCCCTCCCGGTGACGGGATGGGGAACGAGATCTTCTATGCATCGCACGATCCCCCGAAGCTTCCAAGGAATGGATGGGACTAGATGCAGTGGATCGCAGAGGTGGCAAGGATGCGGATTCACGCAGTGCCACCCAGGTCTGGTATGGAGTGCGGAAGAACTCTTCCTGCGATGTAGTATGCCCAGGACTCCGATTATCAGGGGCTGACACAGTACTCTGATGTCGAGGAGGCGTGATGGGCTCCAAAGGCGGCATATCACTAAATGAAGCCCGCCTGGAGGCTCCCGCCGCCCTCCGCCGATCCTCCTCGTCGAGCAGAGAGATCGAACGACGAGGAGGAGGGGGAGGGGCGGTCCGCCCCCCGGGACCGGGACCGGGAGGTCACCCTGAATGGAGGCGATAAGCCGGGGTCCCATGGACTGCATAAGCTCGACAAACTGAGCTTCCAGCAGGGATCGTAACGAAGCCGATATGGAGGGATCCGCACCGAAAGGGGGTCCTACAGCACGGTCTTCACGCTCCTTTGTGGCCAAGTGCTTTTGCTTGCTAGCTTTAGGCACTTTGATGACCACCGGAGGGACAGTGGAAGGCGGTACCTGAGCCGAGGAGACGGGGATAGGCACCGGTGTCGAACTTGAGGCAGAAGTCGGAGTGAACGATGCCGGCTTCACAATGCCAGATGCAGGAGTTGTTGATGCAGGTTTCGAACGGACCGGCGAAACATCAGCAGAAGTGGAAGCAGACGGCTCCTTGGCAGTCTCCATCTTAAACATCGACTCCCAGAGTAAGCAGCGCCGTTTGAACGAGCGCGCAGTGAGCGTGGAACAAGGCCGGCACGATTTTGGAACGTGTTCTGGACCAAGACACTGAAGACAGCGTCGATGCGGGTCCGTCAACGAAATCGCACGCTGGCACTTGCTGCACTTTTTAAAACCGGTGATTGGCCGGGACATAGGCCGGAAAATCGTCGCCGCAAGGTCGAAGGCGCTAGGCCTAAGCCACGAGGCCGGCCCGGCCGAACCGCCGGAAGAAATAATTTTAACTTTTTTTTTTTTTTTTTTTTAGAAAATATAAAGTAAAATTGAAATAAATCAAAGAAACAAAAAACGCGGTAGAAAGAAGGCAAAATTACTGAAATTCAGTCAGCGCAGAATGAAGTGAAACTTCTCAGCTCCGCGGAAAGAAAAGAACTGAGGAGACACGCCCGGTACATCGGGCGGGAAGGCACTGGCGCATGCGCGGTGCGGGCATCTCGAAACTTCTGAGTTTCTTCAAGCAAGACATGCTTGCAAGATGTCCGTATCGGGGCTCTGTCGGATGACATCACCCACTAGTGAGAATACCTGCCTGCTTGTCCTGGGATAATCTCTTTTTGGTCATATGTGCTAACTACATTTAGTAAAGCAATATTTTTTTTTTTTGGGGGGGGGGTTCAGGAGATTTAATCATCATGTTTTAGTGATGGCTGTTTTTTCATAGATCCCCCTACCTTCCCGCCCTTCTAACCTTTGGAGTGATGGATGTGTGAAGTCTTACCTACTGATTCTAGTACTGTATATCTGAATTTGCATTAGATTTACTGTGGGTCAGCACCCAGGGTAGCAGGAAGATTGTAATTGCATTCCAAGAGAATTTTATTCCTAAGTTTATCATACATGTGAAGAGAACAGGCTTTAATATTCTTTTGAATATAAACAGTAACATAGTAAATGATGGCAAAGATCCACACGGTCTGCTTAACAATTAAGTGTTGGGTTTTTTTGCCTCCATCCCTCTGAGTGGCTGTGTCTGTTAAGACTCCATACCCTCACCCTTATTCATGCCACTACAGGCAATCTCTGGCAAAATGTCCCTTTTTCCTACGATTAAAAAAAGTGGATAGGTCCAGTTCCTGTATATGACTTGGAATTGGGCATTAGATCCATAGTTAGGGTGGCCCCAATCACTCCATCTTCCCTTTCGGTCTCCCTAGGCTAGGCTCAAGGGTAGTTGCATCTCCTTGAAATTTTCAGACACAGGTTGTGTTTGATTAAAAAAGAAAACAACAAAAAACCTTCTGCCTTTTCCAAAGTACTCTCTAATAATGTCTGTTTGGGATGTTAGCATACCTACTGCCTTATAGATAGAGTCAGCCCATCTAGGAATTATTCCAATTTCTATTTGTAACTACTTCCAGGCAACATCCTTTATCTTGCAGAAGATGCTTCAGAAATTATGTTTTGGACATAATTGTTCAGGAAATTGTTCCTGAACTGTGACTGATATACAGTACTTAGGGAGTACTCCCTGCCTGTTCCAAGATAGCAGCTTTAACATCTGTGTATGTGAGTTATTGTCCTGGAGTGGCTTGGCTACTACTGGTTAAGAGATTCCTTAAGTAAATGGATTATATTGTCTGTAGTCACTTGGCCATTCAAGTGATCCTTCTAAAACTCACAAAAAAATACAGTGTCCTCTGAATTAATTTCTGGTAACACAGATTGGTGGGCTTGCCTGGGATGTAGGTCTCTTCAGCACTTGGGACACTTGAGCTTGTTATACGGTAATTCCTCTTATCCTTTGGCTGCCTTGCTATATATATTTTTTAGATATTTAGTTTAGTTTATGGAGAAAAGGCAAAGAAGCAGACCTTGTAAAGAAAAACCGTCTTTATTGGCACTTTCTTGTACAATTTGCCACCCACTGACTATACCAGGCACTCCTGCACACCCAAACCCTGAAGTTGAGACAGCTCAAGATGAAGCTGTAGTGTAAAGCATATCTCTTCCAAGCCAGCCTACTATCTTTCCAAGAATAGTAATTTCCCCAGTAGCAAGTTGCAAAGATAGATGTGGGGGGAGGGGAAATCACAAAGCACAGAGAAGGAAAAGCCCAGTGTAAGTAAGAGCCCTACATTCCATGACCAGAGAGGGAGCCCAAGAGCACATAATACATTCCCTCTGCTTGGAAGTTTGGTGTGGGGCCTTGGTTAGGGAGGCAGTGCAGGAGTACAAACGGCAAGCAGGTCAGCCAGAGACTGTCATTGACCAGAGGAAATGGTCATTGAGAGCAGTGCCTCAGAAAATGGCAGCCACAGACTTGAGGCAAGCCATGGAATGGGATGTGGAATCCAGTACAAATAACAGTCAGCCAGAAGCAATGGAAGTCTATTGAAGCAAGGCAAGTGTTTATATTAAGAGTTGATGCTGTGCTAATGTCCCATGCTTATCAGAGACTGGCTGAGGCCACTGTGAAGGGAAACTGATGCAGAAGTGTCCCCCCCCCCCCAAATGTTTTTTTCTCTGTATGCTTTGATTCTGAAGCCAGCAGTGAAAGAGTTGTTTGGGCAGAGTCTGTGAAAACTGGGTGGGTTTGTGGGATTATTTTCCAACCATATTATACAGACTCAGCAACTCTCCACCAGCGCTAGGTGCACTGGCGGGCAGCCAAGTATAAAAGGTTGCAGGATGTATCATATCAGCAAGTTTTTGTCAAGGCAAGAAAACTGGAGTTTAAAGGAGCCAGAGTGAGCATGTTTATTTAAGGACTCTTTTTGACCCAGACTCTGAACATTCTAATGTGGATGTTTTTTTCTTTTTGATGCAATTGTGTATTTGTGAAGAGCCGCAGGCTCAAGGACATTGCCATGCAGGTGGTGTGTAAAGCCTCCCTATTGCTGCTTGAGAAAGGGAAGGACTGCTAAAGACTTGTTTAACTGATGGGAGCATTCTGACAATTTTTTGTTAAAGTTTGAAATGGCAAAACAATAAAGACTTGTACACTTAAAAAACCCTGAAGGTTGAGTCATTAACTTTTTCACTTTTTTTGACCACCAGTAGCTCCTTCAGTAAAGAAGAGCTTTAACAAACTTTAAATCTTGCCACCAATCAGCGCCTGGATGCCTGCTTTCAGGGCCGGTTGGTGACAAATCCCGCTCTATTACTGGACTATTGGGTTATTTTCCCATACTTATCGGAGCTTGTAGGAAGCTTCATAATGCAGAGTCTTTAGCTCTACCCCTCTTACCTCAGAACCAGCCTCCCCAGGAAATTAGTTTCTTTCCTACAAGTCAGACTGTAGGAGTTAGTCTTTTCTGCTCATGTTTATTTTCTTTGAATTCAGTCCTTTCAATTGTCTTCGGCCCTCGTGCTGCAGAGGTTCCCCATGGGGATCACAGACTTTGCATTAAGTCTGCTTTCAGGTGGTTGGCTCCCTCTACATAGCACTTCAGGTCGGGGCTCAGGGACCTTGGGAGCATAACTCACCCTAGGTTCGTCCACTAGTGGATCAAGTGTAGGCTGTGTGGCTCTATGGAGATAAGATCAGGATTGGAGTTGACTGCCTCCCTCTTGTCAGGTCGCATCCATGCTGGTGTCTGGTATCAAGCTGAGGGGGCAGTCAGAAGCTCAGCAGTCCAGCATGCTTTCTTCTTTGAGGCAGAGGATCTCCCTGTAAGCAGTTTTGGCTTCTCTCTATGCAGTTCCAGGCATCACATGGCACAGTGAGTAAAAGACTGGCAGCCTAAATCAGTGATTTTTGGGGACCTTCAAAAAGGGGTTTGGGTAGTTTCTCTGTGTGCCCTAGTCCTCCCCAACCCTAAAATAAATTTTAAAAATCACCATTTTCAGGCTGAAGGGCAGTAGCAACTGGAAATTATTTCTGCCTGGAAGATTCTACTAGACACAAAGAAACAGGGGGGAACTAGAGGAGATGAGGGGTGCTACAGGAGGAAGGATCCTCTCTAGGAGGGTGTCAGAAAATGCCCCTTCTCTAAGTAGCATCCATTATTATTAGAGGGGGCACTGCTTAATGGAGGTGGTTGGCAAGGCTGGCTCAAGGGACTATGACACCTCTCCACCCCCATCCCCACAACTGGGTATCTCTCCTTTTTCCTGCCCGTGATCTGGTGTCTCCTCCTACTAGACCAGGTGAGGCACTGGCTCAGGACACTGATGATAAAGGGTGCCACAATCCCAAACCAGAACCCTTCCCTCTAGAAATCTGAAAGCAAACTAGACTGGGATTTTGACACCTTTTATCACTGGCAACATGAGCCAAGGTCCATAGGTTGAGCCGGCCTCTGGTAGAAAGAAAATATTCACCTTACTTCATCTTATTACTATTAACAGCTCATCGATTACCTCCGTTAGCTTAATTAAAATCCTAGGAATAATAAGACAGTAAATTGTCCTACTGTCTTCAGATTAGTACAGTAGTTAAGAACTGTTTTTTCAAGCTCAAAATGATCAGATAACTAGCTAACATTCTTGATCTTCAGTCCCTTAATATCCTAATTCATTCTCTTATTATAAGCAAGCTTGATTACTGTAATTTATTGTACAAAGGGATCTGTCAAAAAGATATTTGATGTCTACAATTAATACAAAACATCGCTATAAAAATTATTATGAATAAGAAGAAATTTGATCAAGTTACCCCCCTGTTAAAGAATGCGCATTGGTTACCCATTCCACATCGAATAACATAAAATTGCTCTGCTTTCCTTCAAAATCCAAAACACCAACCAACCTACCTTCATTCATAAACTCCTCATCCCTCATGAACTGTAGAGAAACTTAAGATCAGCATCTCAACACCTTCTTCACATATCGTCTTTAAAAATTATTAGTACTTGCAGGGCTACTTAATTTGCAATCACAGCCCCTTCTATCTGGAATTCTTTACCGCCATACATTAGGGCTGAACAACATTTAGATAAATTTAAGGGAAACCTTACATGCTTCCTTTTTAAAGATGCATTTGAATGCTAAATGACCTCGGGGTCCAGCCTAGCTGATAACTGAATTATCCTTTTTTACATAATCTCTCTTTCAAGGCTTTCCTCACCATCCTTCTGTTTTTTCCCTTAACTGTTTTATTTGTCTCCTTTTCTTTTAATTTTTATTTCTCCCACTTTCCTCTTGTTTTCAAGTATGTCATATGTCCCAGTCAATAATAAGTATGTTAAATGTCCTCCCCTTTTTATATTGTAAAATGCTTAGAATTATGATTAGCGTTTCATCAAGTTTTAATAAACTTGAAACTTGACTTGATATAGGAGATCCCTATAGGTGGGTCTCAGCATTCAGCTGGGATCTGCATAAATGTCTTATTTAGAACCTGGTTGAATATCTTCCAGAACCTCTATAAGTGCCAGCATCCAGGACCTGTCTAGTCATACCTGGACATTCAATGCTGGTGCCTGGATATGACCTGGCATTGATTGTCTAGATCTACTGTAACTTAGCCATCATCAGTCAGTGTTCAAAGGTAAGGTAACTGCTACCAGCTAAATACTGACCTTTTAACCTTACACAGGAGACTAATAGGTTGCTTTTAGATCATATTATTTGTGCTACAGTATTTTTCATAGACTTTCATTTTTGCTAAATTCTCTGTAGTGCCTGTGGTGCTGATAAGTGACTTGGGTGTCCTTTTATTAAAGCGTAGCACATGCTAATAGAATTGGCATGCATTAAATACTAAGAAGCCCATAGTTATAAAATGGGCTTCTTAGCATTTAGCGCACTTTAAGTCCATTAGTGTGTGCTAAGCTTTAGTAAAAGGGCTCCTTTATTGACACCCTCAGTTTTATTGGATCTTTATTGTACAATCTCAGATTGCAATTCATTTGGCCCTATCCTGTGTGAAATACAGGTTGTGGGAAGCAATTTTCTGGCCCATATTTATTAAATTCACCACATTCATACTGGGCTGCTATGAGAAAATATTTTTTGTTGTTTTAAAAGGTTCTAGGTATATTTCCCTGTGGGTGCTACTTAATATTACATAATATTAGAAATTCATTACAGAAAGCATTGAAACATGTATCTGTTGAAATGGTGTGTTTACTTTAACTGTTAAGGCTCCTCCCCCACAGTAAAACAGAAATACCTACATTTCTATTTTCAGATGTCATATATCACTTCAAGTAAACATGCAGCACCCAGATCATATCACTGCTGCATTGCATGTTCATTTCTTAGCTAGTGTTGAGGCACGGAGTAATCCAACAGTGCAGTGATAAGACTAGATTTGAGTTTTGGAGAGAGAGACTGTTTTCTTAAGCTTCCTGGGCTGGTGTCATGATTGTTGCAATTGTCAGGATCTCGGTGAGACCCAGGCAACTGCAACAATCGGAGAGACAGACTGTCAGCTGCTGAGAAAATCTGTAAGATGTGATTGACAGTGCAGTTAAGAGTAACAGAAAAAAAATGGGTAGAAACTGTTTATCTTCTTCCTTTTCTCTATTCTCCACAATTTATAAACACTATCCAAATTAACACCATTTCTATACTGTAGATATATTTAAATCCTCATTAAACCCCATCCCCTTTATAAAACCACACAAGAGTTTTTTAGTGCCGGCCGGTTCACTGAATGCTCTGCGCTGCTCCAACATTCATAGGAACTTTATGACTGTCAGAGCAGCGCAGAGTATTCAGCACACTAGCTGGCACTAAAAACCTCTTGCATAGTTTTTTAAATGTGTGTGTGTGGGGGGGGGAATTAGGGAATTCAGCTTCTAGCTGAGTTTCTCATAATTTTAATAATAATAATAATAACTTTATTCTTCTATACTGCCATAGTCGTGAGACTTCTAAGCGGTTCACACCGAAGAGAGCTGGACAATCAGCGAAGTTACAATGTGTTGAGATCCGGGATACAGTATACAGAAACTTACAAAAGCATATAGAAACTTACAAAAAAGTCCGGGATACAGCGTGTGGGGTCTTACAAAGAGCATATAGAGTCTTACAAAAAGGTAGAGAGATACAGCATATGGACTCTTACAACAGGCAGTGAAAAAATACAGCAGAGTCTTAAAAAGGCAGCAGAAAAAATGTTATACATTTCAGATTTGAAAGCAGGAGTGGGAAAGCTGAATCTCCTTTTGCTGTCTCCACTTGAAGCTTGAAAAGTTCCACAAACATCCAATGGAAGATATAGGTCAGCAAACTATTCCTGCTTCTGTCTAAAAAATTAGTAAATTCCTCAAACATTATTAGTCCATGTGAAGGATTGAGGGGTTTTCCCTCACTAGGGCTGTGGTTTACATCTGGGCAACAGGGGGCGCTGGCCCAGTAGTGAGTAAACTACAGGTCCCAGAGTGCACTGAACTCTACAGCTTAGAGCTGAGCCACCTTAGAAGAGGTGGAATAACTGTGCTGAGTCATAGGGCAAGACTTGGGCAGGGAGGGGAATATATGCCTTAACCTAGTTCATTCAGAAGCGGTCCCACAGCAAGAGACTTCTAAGGGAGAGAGGTCCAAGGAGTAGAGACCTTTCCAAGGTGTGGGTAGAGAAGTAGCCCAAGGGAAGGAAGGAAGCAGTGCTCCCCAGTACACACCTCGACCAATAGCTAGACATTGCCTGGAAGAGGTAAGCCAAAACATTTTGTGTTGTGTGAGGCAAACAATAACAAATAAGTTTTATTCATATGCAACTGTCATGGCTACTATATAACTGCTGACCTCTCCTGGCAAGCCAGACTAGGCTGCTACAGTTCACTTTTTATTTTTTCACATATAAGTGACTTAAATTCTGACCTCCTGATATTCAGTGATATTGGATCGGCTCCTGGCTGGTTAAGTAGCATTTAGCCAGCTAAGTGCTAATATCCAGCAGGAGATAGCCAGCTATCTCCACTGATTATTAGCAGTTAGAGACATAAGAACATAAGAATAGCTTTACTGGGTCAGACCAATGGTCCATCAAGCCCAGTAACCCGTTCTCACGGTGGCCAATGCAGGTCACTAGTACCTGGCCAAAACCCAAGGAGTAGCAATATTCCATGCTACCAATCCAGGGCAAGCAGTCCAGGCCATTGGGATGCTCAGACCATCCAGATGTCTATCTTTATACCACATTTTCGACCAAAATTTTTTCCAAGTCCCAAATGCCCAGAACAAGACCATTTGGATGTGGGAGGGGCCAGTCCTGTAACGGACTGGCCAACCAGACATGGTAATAGAGCAGTGGGCATCTTAGAGAACACTGCTGTGAACTTCACAAAAAGGGTTCTCGATAAACATCTCACCAAAACTCTCTTTTGGTTATGGTGAGCCCCCAAAACCCACTATACCCACCTGTCTACAACCTCAATAGCCCTTATGGCAGCAGGAGGCACCTATATTGCAGTAGAGTAGGGTTTTGGGGGCTCACATTTTCCATCATAAATGTGGTTAGAGTGACATATGGGCCTGTGTCCTCCTCTCTATGGTTTACAAGCCCACCCACCAGGCTACTTAAGACATCTGTGTGCAGCTCTACTAGGCTTTCCTATACCAGGTGCTGATGTTCTGGAGCAGGTATGTACATTTGTATTCTGATCTTTGTGGGTGTGATGGGGTCTGTGAGCACTGGGGGAGTGTGGAGGTGTCTTACCTTGATGCAGGCAGTGGTCATTTGGTCAGTTTTTGGGCACCAAGGGTCTAAGTTCTGTCCAGGATGTCTTGCAAAATGTTTGATTATCGCCCTTGAGACTGCCCATAACACGCCTCCATCACACCCATCTTGTGCTCTGAATGTATAGAGGCTGGAATACAGAAAAACAGTTTAGATTAATTGCACTTGGACATCCAAGTGCTGATTTAGGATGTTTTTTGGACATCTGTTTTTTGATTATGGACCCCATAGTCACATCTGCTTTATAAACTGAAAAATGGAACCTGTGCTAACAGAAGCACTGAAAGATGACAGTAATTTTACTACAGCTTCACTGAACAATCTCACCAGAACTCTCTTATAGGTTATGGTGAGCCCCTCCCCCCAAAACCTCACTATACCCACCTGTATACAACCCCACTAGCCCTTATGGCTGCAGGTGGCACCTAAATGGCAGTACAGTGGGTTTTTTGGTGGGCTTACATTTTCCACTATGTAATGGTTAGACTGGCTTATGGGTCTGGTCCTCCTCTCTATGGTTCACTAGCCCAACCTCCAGACTACTTAAGCCACCTCTATACAGCTCTACTAGGCTTTCCTATACCAGGTGCTGATATTCCGGAGACATTTTTATTCTGAACTTTGTGCGGGTGCAATGGGGTCAGTGAACACAGGGGGAGTGGGTCTTTACTTTGTCTCTATAAACTTCAGAAAGTTATTTCATTTAATTATGCTACAGAATTAAAGGATCTGGTAGAGACCCATTTACAAATAAGCAAAGAGACTTTATTAATTTGGAAATATTAATTGGGAAGAATACATACTTTGTAAACAGGTTTCTACCAGAGCCTCTAATGTAAATATAAATACTCAGCTGATGAGAACCCCCAAGCTGTCAGCTGATGACTTCCTTTGCAGTTGGCCAGGGGTCCCTTTTGCCAAGCTTGGCAGGCAGCAGTAGCGCCCCTGAGTCACAGTGACTGCTATGCTTGGTGGAGGGGAGTTCTGGCCGTCTCTAGAGGAGGTCCTCTGCTGGCGGTGCTTGGGGATCCCCACCAGTCACAGCAAGGGTCAGCAAGTACTTAAACACTGTAGAAATAAAACCAGAAATGCATTTCCTTTTCTTTTTAACACAATACAAAGACATCTGCTATATACATTTCCCAAAGCTAACATATTTTAGTCAATAAATTCAGTTTTTTACCTTTGTTTGGAGACTTATTTTTCCATAAAGTTGGTCCCAGTTTCTTTTTTCCGCTTTCCCATCTTCTGTAAATTCTTCTGTTGCTGTCCATTGGTTCCTCCTACCATGGTCCAGCATTTATCCCTTTCTCATCTTTCGTGCCTGCCCACCAGCCCCATGCCCAACATTTCTCCTTCTATCACCCCTCTCCAGCACCATGCCACATCCCTCCCTCCATTCCCTTTACCACTATGTCCAACATTCCTCCCTCTTGCATCCATTTCAATCTGTCCCACTGTTCCCTTTCCACCACAATATTTCTCCCTCTCATCTGTACCTCACTCCCTCCCTATGACCAAAAATTCTCCTTTCTTCCATTCCTGTGTACACAACCGTCTCTTTCCTCCATCTTCTTTCCTAAGTTCATGCCTTATGTCCAAAAACGCACTCCCTCCCCCACCTCAACATCCCTTTCCCTCCCTTCCTCCATCCTCTTTCCCAAGTTCATGCCTTGTGTCCAAAAACGCACTCTTTGTGTTCCGCCTCCCAGCCCTCACCAGCAAAATGGAGTTCGAGCCGTGAGGCTCGTCTTCTATTTCCTGCCTGCACTGCCCCAGCACACATAGCCGACTGGAAGTCTTCCTCGATGTCAGCGCTGAGGGAGGGCTTTGCTTAAGCCCTCCCTCTGACGTCAGCGCTGTCATTGGGGAAGACTTCCGGTCGGCTGTGTGCTGTGGCAGGGCAGGTAGGAAAAAGAAGACGAGCCTCATGGCTTGAGTTGCATCGAACCCCACAGGATCACCGCGACCCTAGGGGGTGTCCCCATAGGATCCCTGCAACCCTAGGGGGTGTCCCCAAGGGATCCCTGTGACCCAAAGGGGGAACCCGCAGGATCCCCGCGGGTCCCGAGGGATTCCCGTCGTCCCCGTTCCCATGGAGCTCTCTATCATGAACACTGGACACAGAATGAAGAGAGGAAGGGGGCACCAACTTGGGACATAGGGGGGAGGGAATAGAAAGGGAGAATTGTTGAGAATGAGTGTGTGAGTGAGAGATGGAGCACATGGGAAAGGAAGAAAGGAAAATTGGACATGGAGAGAGAGGAATGAGGTAGAGATGCATGGGGAACAGAAGGATAAGAGGGAGAAATGTTGGATATGGTGATGGAGAGGGAACAGAGGGACAGATTGAAGTGGATGCAAGGGGGAGGAATGTTGGGCATAGTGACGGAGGGAGAGATGTGGCATGGTGTTGAAGAGGGGTGATAGAAGGAGAAATGGACATGGGGCTAGTGGGCAGTGGTTGAAAAATGCTGCACATGATCTGGGGGATGAGAAAGGAAGAAAAGTTGGACTTGTGGAGGGATGGAGAGATGGTTGAGGAAAGGAATGAGGTCTGGAGGAGAGGAAGCATGCGGAAGGAAGAAAGAAATATTGGACTCATAAAATCACCAGACAACAAAGGTAGGAAAAACGATTTTATTTTCAATTTAGTGATCAAAATGTGTCGGTTTGAGAATTTATATCTGCTGTCTATATTTTGCACTATATTTGTCTATTTTTCTATAGTTGAAACTAAGGTGACATTGCATATTTTAAAGTCATCTGACCTCTTTGAAAAAAACCTGAATTTTTCTCTGTATACAGTGTGCTTTGTATTTTTTTAAATTTGTGGTTACCATTATGTATTATATTGTGGATTATATTGTGTGTATATGAAAATTGGATGGAAGAAATTGCATTACAATTAGTACTATTATGGGGGCGGAGTCAGGGGCGTAGTTTGGGCGGATCTGGGGTGGAGCTTGGGCAGGGATACTTGGTTGGTATTTGTTAGGTTTAGGGGATACTTGGCTTGAAAAGATTGAGAAGCACTGGTCTAGGATGTCTGCAATGTTTGTGAAGATCACCTCTCTGCTGTCAATTTGTGAAGACACAACTTGTGTTGGTTCTATAACCGTTGTTTCTGTCTCTGAGAATGCCTTAACAAAGTTTGATCTGTTGTCAGTAACTGTGCAGAGAATTTTGTCAGCATACAAAATTTGGCGTGAATATTCTCAAGTTTGGATGCAATCAGGTTGAAAGTGTCATCCTTGCAAATGTGAACATGCCAATGCTGCAGACTTTTGTTCCAATGTGCTGATCTCGATCCAATGTATGGTAACTCTAATAAAAGCTTCCGTTGTGGGAGGTTCCATATATTAGCTGTTGTTCAGACTTCAGTCACAAGTGACAGCTTATTCTGAAGGTCGTCTGTCATCTTATGGTACTGGTCCTCAATGTGTCCAGTAAGAGCCTTGCGAGTCAATATGGATTTGCCTGGTTGAAGACCAGTGACCAACTGAATGAATTCTGGTGACTCGACCACTGAGAAGGCTTGCGTGTCCCCAGTGGTGTACCTAGGGTATGTGTCACCCGGGGCCCATCATTTTTTTACACACACCCCCCAACCACCCTCCATGTAAAAAATATTTTTTTGTAATAACCATGAAACGGTATAAATGGTCAGAATAGAAACAGGGAGTGAAAATATTCTTTTATTGAACCTCATATATGTAACCATTATTCCAAACATAACATAACATAAATTATGTCTGAATTGTCATGACATCAGAAGTACGTATGGAGTAGTTGCAGGTGATGCTTGGGACAGTTCTGATTGTGTTAGTTCGGTTTTATGTGTTTTTTGAATAGAAGGGTTTTTATTTCCTTTTTGAAGGTTTTGTAGTCTGTGGTCGAGGCCAATAGGTTGTAGAGTTGGGGGTCGAGTGTTAGGAGATTGTTGAACAGTTTTTTTCTTTTGACGTTTTTGGTTGGAGGGTGTGTGAATGGTGTGCGAGGTGTCTGGTTGAGGTGGATTTAATTATTTAGCTGAAGAAATTAGTTACCCCCCCCCATTCCACACACATTAATTCTCTTCCATTTTTGTTCCCATTATAAAAAACACTAATAAGTTCCCAGAAAAAAATACATTAAAATAAGAAGTGAAACCAAAGGCCCCTACAGATGAGAACATAACATAAGAATAGCCTAACTGGGTCAGACCAATGGTCCATCATGCCCAGTAGCCCATTCTCATGGTAGTCAATCCAGGTTACTAGTACCTGGTCAAAACCCAAAGAGTAGCAACATTCCATGCTACCGATCCAGGGCAAGCAGACACTTCCCCATGTCTTAATAACAGACTATGGACTTTTCCTCCAGGAATTTGTCCAAATCTTTCTTAAAACCAGCTAAGCTATCTGCTTTTACCATAACTTCTGGCCACTTCATTTTTAAGCTTAGATCTTTCCTTCCAAACAGAGACCTTGCTAGATGTTAAATACAACACAAGGGAACTTCACACGGACTTAGCTGTGCAGGAAATGTGAATCTCCTCATACACCCACCTATAGTGCAAAAATGTGCAAAGGTCTGGTTTTTTTTCTTTCGATCACTAATGCCACACAAGCAGCACTGTTACAAAAGGTCAATGCTAAGGTTAACAAAGTTTCCTTCCTTGGACCACAAGGAGATACTGACAAACCACTGGAAGAGATCCCAAAACAACTACCTAGGCACAATACCCAAAGACCCACTCAGTGTGTGAACCAGTTGAGTGGAGTGGACTAACTGGGGGGTGGAAATGGGCCCAGAGTTTGCTCAGGAGAATTTCCCAGACCACCTCTTCCTCTCAACACATTGACACACTGCCACCACCACCACCACCACTAGGAACACCTCACTGGGTAGGCCAGCAATGCTTATAAACTTTATAAAACACATTATTATATTTTTTTTTATAAAGCACATATTTTAATTGAACTCTCTGACATCCTCAGCCTTTCCATTCACAAAAATAGAAGGAAGAAAAGTTCCCATTTCCTGCTGTCTCATGTCCCCGGCCTATACAATATTTTTCTTCTGCAGACCCTTCAAAAGTCTGACCAAATCCTCATTTCACTTGCATTATAAAGTACTGAGGATGCCATCTCTCCCCAATCCCAGGTCCTAAAGTCTGAGACAGTAGCGCAAACTGCCCGATTAAGGAAGAAAAATTTTGATTCAGCCTATTTAATTGGTTTTTCGATTAGATTTTTCTGCCCAGTTGGGTGGGTTTTATAGCTTTTTCACCCCCCTTTGGCTTCTCCTAACCACACTGGCGCTGTGGTGTAAATAAAATAAAGAAACAAAAAGGACTTTTCCTCTCTCTGTTAAATCCTAGCTCACGTTTGCGGTCTAACACCAGCTCTGGGAGGATACACATTTCAAATCTGACATATTGTAATCACAAAACAGAAAATAAAATTAATTTTTCTACCTTTTGTTGTCTGGTTATTTTTCAAATCTTGTTGGTCCCAGGCTCTGGTTGTCTTCTGATAACTTTCTTGCCAGGGTCTCCTTCTTTCTTCATGCTAACCATCCATCTGCCATCTCTGTCCTCCCTTTCCATTTCCCTTCCCTCCCCAGGAAGTCTGGTATCTTTCCTTTTTTTCATCTCCCTCCACAGATCCACCTTTTCAACCCTTTCATCCTGCATCTCTCCCTCCTTCCCCACCACCCCAGGGCCCACCATCTCTCCCTTTCTTTTCCCAATTACCCTCCTATCCAGTATCTCTATCCCTCCTCCAAACCATCCCTTGTGTCCAATTTCTCTCCCTTTCTGTTCCTTCCCTCCCTAAATCCCATGGTCCATCATCTCTCTCCCTCTCCTCTATTTTCAGACCCATTATTTCTTCCCCCCCAAAGTCTGGCATATGCACATCTCTTTGAACACCCCCTTCCCTCTGTGTACTTCTACACCAGGGTCCCCCCCCAAAAGCCTGTCCCCCCCCTTGAAGGCCTGCACCCCCTTGAAGGCCTGTCCCCCCCTTGAAGGCCTGCATGCCTGTCCCCCCGTAAGCCTGTCTCCCCCCCTTTAAGGCCTGCACCCCCTTGAAGGCCTGTCCCACCCCCTTGTCCCCCCCTTAAAGGCCTGCCTGCCTGTCCCCCCCCTGAAAGCCTGTCTCCCCCCATGAAGGCTTGTCTCCCCCTTTAAGGCCTGCATCTCCCCCTGAAGGCTTGTCCCTCACCTTGAAGGCCTGCACCCCCCGAAGGCTGCACTCCCCCAGAAGGCCTGCACCCCCCCCGAAGGCCTGCACCTCCTTGAAGGCCTGTCCCCCCCTTGAAGGCCTGTCCCACCCCCTTGTAGGCCTGTCCCCCCCCTTAAAGGCCTGCCTGCCTGTCCCCCCCAAAAGCCTATCTCCCCCCATGAAGGCTTTTCCTTCCCCCTTTAAGGCCTGCATCTCCCCCTGAAGGCCTGCCTGCCATCCCCACCCCGAAGGACCGCTCGCCCCCCCCCCTCCCACCCCCCATCCAGACGTCCGGTTCTTCCCAACTGGCCTCCCCGTACCATTTAGAGTAGAAGCAGCCTGCAGCAAGATCGCGATGTCAGCGATCTTGAGCTGCTTGTGCTGTCCTCTGCTGAGGACCCGCCCCCCTCCTCTGACATCAGTGGAGGGGGCAGGACCGCGGCGGAGGACAGCATGAAGCAGCGCAAGATCGCTGACATCGCGATCTTGCTGCAGGCTGCTTCGGTACTCTTAATGGTGCAGGGAGGCCAGAGAGGAAGAACCAGATGTCGGGGAGGGGGAAAAAGACGCCGGAGCACCCCCTCAGGGCTCGCACCTGGGGCGGACCGCCCCTCCCGCCCCCCCCCTTGGTACGCCACTGCGTGTCCCCAATAACAAAATTTGTGATGAGATCATTGACCCTTTTCTGTGACACGTGTTACTGCTCCATGAAGCAGCCAAAGTTTGCTGTTTCTTTGACAAGGATTCTGATGCATCTGACGAAGAACAACTTGATGGTCTCTTCAACGAAGGCACTTTATCATGCGCAGCTAGGTGGACGTTTTGCAGGTGCTCTCTATGTAAAGAGGTTTTGCAGGAGTAGCTCTCTATGTAAAGATCAATATCCAAGCGACCGAAATGCAAGGGACCTGGGGAGAGGAAGAAGCGATATGGATTGCTCTGAAAAGAGAAGATGGAACTTCTATCTACGTGGATGTAGTCTACAGACCTCCGACTCAATCGCAGCAAATTGATAAGGATCTGATTGTGGATATCCAAAAGTTTGGAAGGAAAGAGGAGGTTCTGCTGTTGGGAGATTTCAACCTGCCAGATGCGGACTGGAATGTTCCGTCTGCGGAATCGGAAAGAAGTAGGGAAATTGTGGATGCCTTTCAAGAGGCTCTGCTCAGACAAATGGTGACGGAACCCACAAGGGAAAAAGCGATATTGGATCTGGTTCTCACAAAAGGAGAGAGTATCTCTAATGTTCGAGTGGGTGCTCACCTGGGAAGTAGCGATCATCAAACGGTTTGGTTTGATATAACGGCTAAAGTGGAGAGTGGCCGCATGATACTTAAAGTCCTAGATTTCAAACGTACGGACTTTAATGCAATGGGAAAGTACCTGAAGAAAGAGCTGTTAGGATGGGAGGACATAAGAGAAGTGGAAAGACAGTGGTCTAAGCTGAAAGGAGCGATAAAAATGGCTACGGACCTTTATGTGAAGAAAATCAATAAAAACAAGAGAAAAAGGAAGCCGATATGGTTCTCCAACCTAGTGGCTGAGAAAATAAAGGCGAAAGAGTTGGCGTTCATGAAATATAAAAAAACCCAAAAAGAGGAAAGCAGAAAGGACTACAGGGTGAAACTGAAAGAAGCCAAGAGAGAGATACGTTTGGCGAAGGCACAGGCGGAAGAACAAATGGCTAAAAATGTAAAAAAGGGAGATAAAAATTTTTTCAGATATATTAATGAAAGGAGGAAGATAAAAAAAATGGAATTGCTAGGCTAAAAGATGCTGGGAACCAATATGTGGAGAGTGATGAGGAGAAAGCAAATGTGCTAAACAAATACTTCTGTTCTGTGTTCACAGAAGAAAATCCTGGAGAAGGATTGTCTGGCAAAGTTACACGAGAAAATGGAGTAGATTCTGCGCCGTTCACGGAGGAGGGTGTTTATGAGCAACTTGAAAAACTGAAGGTGGACAAAGCGATGGGACCAGATGGGATCCATCCCAGGATACTAAGGGAGCTCAGAGAGGTTCTGGCGAGTCCTATTAAAGACTTGTTCAACAAATCTCTGGAGACGGGAGTGATTCCTGGGGATTGGAAGAGAGCCGATGTGGTCCCTATTCATAAAAGTGGTCACAGGGATGAAGCAGGAAACTACAGGCCGGTGAGCCTCACTTCAGTTGTTGGAAAAATAATGGAAGTGTTGCTGAAAGAAAGGATAGTGTACTTCCTTGAATCTAATGGGTTACAGGATCCGAGGCAACATGGCTTTACAAAAGGTAAATCGTGCCAAACGAACCTGATTGAATTTTTTGATTGGGTGACCAGAGAGCTGGTTCGAGGACATATGCTAGATGTAATTTACTTGGATTTCAGCAAAGCCTTTGATACAGTTCCTCATAGGAGGCTGTTGAACAAATTCGAAGGGCTGAAGTTAGGACCCAAAGTGGTGAACTGGGTCAGAAACTGGCTGACGGACAGACGCCAGAGGGTGGTGGTTAATGGAAGTCACTCGAAGGAAGGAAAGGTGACTAGTGGAGTCCCTCAGGGTTCGGTGCTGGGGCCAATCCTGTTCAATATGTTTGTGAGTGACATTGCTGAAGGGTTAGAAGGAAAAGTGTGCCTTTTTGCAGATGATACCAAGATTTGTAACAGAGTAGACACCAAAGAGGGAGTGGAAAATATGAAAAAGGATCTGCAAAAGTTAGAGGAATGGTCTAATGCGTGGCAACTAAAATTCAATGCAAAGAAATGCAGAGTAATGCATTTGGGGATCAATAATAGGAAGGAACCGTATACGCTGGGAGGAGAGAAGCTGATATGCCCGGACGGGGAGAGGGACCTTGGGGTTATAGTGTCCGAAGATCTAAAGGTGAAAAAACAGTGTGACAAGGCAGTGGCTGCTGCCAGAAGGATGCTGGGCTGTATAAAGAGAGGCGTAGTCAGTAGAAGGAAGAAGGTGTTGACGCCCCTGTACAGGTCATTGGTGAGGCCCCACTTGGAGTATTGTGTTCAGTTTTGGAGACCGTATCTGGCGAAAGACGTAAGAAGACTTGAGGCGGACCAGAGGAGGGCGACGAAAATGATAGGAGGCTTGCGCCAGAAGACGTATGAGGAGAGACTGGAAGCCCTGAATATGTATACCCTAGAGGAAAGGAGAGACAGGGGAGATATGATTCAGACGTTCAAATACTTGAAGGGCATTAATGTAGAACAAAATCTTTTCCAGAGAAAGGAAAATGGTAAAACCAGAGGACATAATTTGAAGTTGAGGGGTGTTAGATTCAGGTGCAATGTTAGGAAATTCTACTTTACGGAGAGGATAGTGGATGCCTGGAATGCGCTCCCGAGGGAGGTGGTGGAGAGTAAAACTGTGACTGAGTTCAAAGAAGCGTGGGATGAACACAGAAGATTTAGAATCAGAAAATAATATTAAATATTGAACTAGGCCAGTTACTGGGCAGACTTGCACGGTCTGTGTCTGTGTATGGCCGTTTGGTGGAGGATGGGCAGGGGAGGGCTTCAATGGCTGGGAGGGTGTAGATGGGCTGGAGTAAGTCTTAACAGAGATTTCGGCAGTTGGAACCCAAGCACAGTACCGGGTAAAGGTTTGGATTCTTGCCCAGAAATAGCTAAGAAGAAAAAATTTAAAAAAAAAAAAATTTTTAATTGAATCAGGTTGGGCAAACTGGATGGACCATTCGGGTCTTTATCTGCCGTCATCTACTATGTTACTATGCTTCTTAAGATTTCCTGTAGCATTGATTGCAGAGCTGTCGGTCTGCTTGGAAGCTGGCGGATAAAGTTTGTAATGTACACGGATATTTCTGCTGTTTGACCCTACTAGCATATAAAATTAAGTGAGACTGAACGCTCAAATGAGCTTGCATTTTGATTATAATTATTCTCCATTGTGGGCTTACTGAGGGTTAGACCGCAGCCAGCATTCATTTCCTCAAGGCTCACCAGAGAGTCCTAGTTTCCCAGGACTCTGACAAGGTGCTTTTCCAGTCCACAGGTCTCAGGATGAGAATATCTTATGTCCACAGTAGTCTTTCTTGGAGGCTTCCTTTTAGAAGAGTGGGGACTCCCCCTCCCTTTCTGGAGTTCTCTCCCCAGTGTTTAGGGCCTCTTAGCCACTGCAGAGACTCTTTTTTATTATTAATAACAGTAAAGGCAAATGAGTTTGCAAATTAGTCCCTTCTAAGTATGCAAAACCAGTCCAACCCTTATGAAGCAATTAGAGTGGAACCTTGGTTTATGAGCATAATTCGTTCCAGAAGCATGCTCGTAAACCAAGTTACTCGTATATCAAAGCGAGTTTCCCCATAGGATGTAAGGGAAACTCGCTTGATTCGTTCCACCTCCTCCCCCCCTTCCCGTGGCCACTGGCACTGCTGTAGCTTACCCCCCCTCCCGAGGTCACCGGCGCTGCTCCACACCCCCCCCACTCCGAGAAGTAGAAGGCCTTGAGCATGCGCAGATTCTCAAGGCCCAGCACAAGGAAGAGAGCAGATCTTCGGACACGGGCATGTCCTGTGCATTGGTGCTGGTGCCAGATGGGGGGTAAGACAATGTGGGTGAGTGGGGGATACCAGATCGCGGCGGGGTGGGGGTGGGGGGTCGACACGAGCGGAGGAGGGATGCCGGATAGCGAGGTGGGGGGCGCTTATAAATTGAGTCTAGCTTGGTTTCCAAGGCACCGATTTTGCGAATGTTTTGCTCGTCTTACAAAACACTCGCAAACTGGTGCACTCGTAAACCGAGGTTTGACTGTATTTCAGTTCAGTAGAGCCCATTTGGCTTGTTGTCACTACTATAGCCGGTGCATAGGTAGTTACTGTAATGCATTGTGGTGAGGCAAGAGAAACGAGTTGAATTGGAGGTTTAATGAGTAAAATAGCTTGAATGGAAATTTGTTGTCAATTGTTCTGCATGCTATGTAAAGTAACTTGTAAATTTTGTTAGTAGCTACTAAAATAAAGTAACTACAGTAGTTACTTAATTGTGTTGTTCCTATCAAAAAGCAATTAGTTACATTGATAGTTACCCAAAATGTATCTAATTACAATAACTAGTGTTACTGTAACTCAGTGTATCACAAACTGTGTGCCTCCTGAGATTTCAGGTGTCCCACAAGTCGCTGAGGAGGAGAGGCGAGAGGCACATCCTATAGGCAGTCAGCCAGTGCCGGTGCCTCTCCTCGCATCTTCCCTTTGGGCACCCCCTACTGGCGGCTCAGGGCCCATCTGGAGGGCCTTTGCGCACGCTCGGATGTCGAAGTGATGACATCATGCATGCATGTGACATCATCACATCGATGTCCGCACACTTCCGGATGCCTCGAGCCACAGCCAGTACATTTTGTGTACCGCAGCTTGACAAAGTTTGCGAGACACTGCTGTAACTAGTACCCAAGACTGTCAGCAGATTAGTAATCAGAAAATATCACAGGAGTCGCAAAAATCCAGTTTAAATTCTAAAACACATTAAAAGTGCTTATCAGTTTTCCTTTGAAATATAAAGAAACTTAATTTAGAAATCTCACAGCTTTCTCATTACACATCGCAGTTCAACAGCTCATAAGCAGTTTAATCTGCCGCATTTCTCATTAAATCAAACATTTAAAGAAAATATGATTTAAATATCCATTCCTTTCAGGCAAGGACAGTCCTAGAAACTTTCAGTCAGCAGACCCACCGTTCCCTCACCAATTCCTGGTGCTGCTTTAAACTCTCTGCTCTCCTCTAACTCACAATTATGGTGTGGGGCTCTTAATGATAGACTATTATGTGCAGCTTCCTGCTGGAGACTCTCTGTCTCTCATGTCTATAATCTCACTGCAGTTTACAGGCTCTGTGCATGGGCCCATCCCCTGAGCAGCCGTCATCATTTCCCTCTGGAAATGCTTTCACTTTATTTTTGTTTTCTTCCAGCTACATTTGAGCTTTTTCTGCTGCATTTGGTTTAGGACCAATGGGTCAGAATATACTTGGTGTACTGGCAGCAAACAGTAGAAATATGGTAACCTGCTCTCCCCCTTTCCTTCAGCATCAGAGGGAAACTTGCTCAAGACCCATTTACTGCCCTTTTGATATCTGCAGCTATGATCTATGAAAGCTGTCAACCCTAACACCGGAAATGACGTAATAGCCATACCCGAACTAGGATTAACCTACTGAAAAAAAAAAAAAAAATACTCGCGCTTTATTTAATACACAGATGCTGGCCACTATAAAAAGCACCTTTGATCCACCCACTCTAAGTGTTGCATTCCGCTATTTCCCTCCCTCCAGTGTAAGTAACCGGAAGTACATACAGTTTTTTGAAAGTGACTTCAGTTGAAACTGTACGAAGATTGTATAGTGTTTACTACTAATGCTATTGCTGTTACTACTAATGCAATCGGACTATTTCCTTCACCCTTCGCACATCCCACTACCAGGCTTCAATCGCTAGCGGAAAGTACACAGGAAGTGACGTCTTTGCATGGTGGTGGTGGGGAGGGTTGAGAGCGCTCAATCAAACTCATAGAGAGAGCAACGTGATTTTTACCGGAGCCTTGTAGGCTATTGTTAAGAAAACCGAAGCGAATTTTCTGCTGTCATGTCCTTTGTTTCTGTTCAGCAATTGCAAGGTAAGCGGCAGTGGCAGGATGGGCACTCTAGCTATTTGTTCGCTTGCACTCTGCCGCTCTAACAGTGTGCCTTTCCTTTTTCTCTATATAGATACCAACCTACCAACCCTTTGCCCTGGTGGGGGTCCCAGCTTGTGTGCGCTCCAGTCAAAATACCCGATTGGCAGGAACTGACTGAGAGGGGAGTGTGTGTCTGGTGCTCCGATCTGTACAACTATTTTATTTTTATTCTATACATTGTTTTCTTGTCCTACTTGGCGAAGGAGGTGCATTCGGAGGGCCTTGAACACGCATGCTGTTTTATCAGTTGCATGCTACTGAGGAGGGGGAAACTGTGTCTGCCCCCCTGTGTTTGTCCTCAGCCTCGCACCGACTGTAGGAGGGAGCGTTCTGTTGTGCCTGGGCAGCGTATGGAAAGGCAGAGCGGACCATGTCTCAAAAGCAATCTGCGCAGGTATAGTCTTCTGTATCTTTAGATGGAATTCAGTGGCAGTTAAGTACGATCCGGGCTTTACATTTCCTCTCTTTTTTTTTTTTTTTTTTTTAATAAATAAGAATAAGACATTAATAACCTGTAACCACAGCAAGGTCACTATACAGTTTCTTCACCTACCAGAATTAATAGTCATCCTCCTTTTATATCATGTTACTGGCAACAGTGAAAATATTCTGTGCTTTCTTGAACTGTGATACTGATTTTGCTCCTATCATCTTCATAAAGAGGCACAGAAACTGAGATGGAGGCATAGAAGTATATCCATAAATTTTGATACTCTGTAGTCTGCCCCTTTCAGCTCTAGTCCTAACTTGTGTTCTCCCATTCCCAACTGTACTTGCCTTCTGTCCCTTTGCAGTATTTCCCAACTCTATCCTCTGTCAGTTGAGTTTTCAGGATATCCACAAGAAATATATACTGTATATATTATTGTTGTTATTTTTTACCCCAGCACATCAACATGGGTACACAAATCAAATATCTAGTTGTTGGGTAGTACCGAAAATATAAGTCATTAAATTACTATAAATAAACCCAAGGAAAAAAAAGCATGTTTGAAGATGTGTGCTCAGAAACCTGGTTCCAATAGTGACTAATACTGTAGCATTGTTCTAGTCAGTGCACAGTCAAATGTGATAACAGGTCATTGTAAATTCCACCTGCTGGCAAAAAGGAAGCAAAAAATGAACTTATCTGAAGATTTCAACACAGCAGCACAGCAGTAGTTTGGATCCAGTATTAAACCTTTGTAGTACATAAAATAGACATTATAATAATGCAGCACTCCTCCAGACTGAGATGTAGTTTCACTGACATATGGATTCTTCAGGAGGAGAAGCAGCATGTTCTTTTCAGGAACATCATTAAATGAGCAAAGGAATTTACAATGACTTGTTATCACATTTGAAGTGTGCAGTGATTGGAACGGTGCTATAGTTATAACTACATATCTTCATCATGTTTGGCTGCCTGTATGGTTGGCATGGTGATGATAGGTATATAGGTAACGGGCCTGCATATAGGTAACGGGCCTGCACAGTGGCAGGTGCGGCTCGCCACCTCATTGGACCAACTGGATGAACTGAGGTTCTTTTTTTTGCCTTCATTTATTGTGTAGTGTTTATTTATATTTTTTGGTATTACCCAGCAGTTGGATATTAGGCAAGAAATATGCATAAGAGAGACTGTATTTTATTAATTTTATTATTAGGCTTTATTTAGTGTGTATACGGTTCACGGAAGTTTCGCCCCCCACATTTCGCCCCCAGCAATTCGCCCCTCACATTTCGCCCCCCACATTTCGCCCCCAGACACATTTCGCCCCCACACATTTCGCCCCCACACATTTCGCCCCCCCGGATGTTTTGCCCCCACACATTTCGCCCCCGCACATTTCGCCCCCGCACATTTCGCCCCTGCATTCAACTAATATTTGTCATGAAAGAACAAATGCATTAAAAAAAAGCCCCATGGTGGAGGGGGGGGGGAGGAGGAGAGAGAGGTGGAAGGAGCCGAGACAGTCTGTGGTGGGCGCCCAAGCTCCGAGGCAGCGGCCGGCACCGTGGACAGCTCCTGATCGGCGCCCCGCGCCCTCATAGTCTAACACCGAAGCCCTGCTGCCGGCCCTCAAATCATGCTGCTCTTGACGAGTGCCGTCTTGGGGATGCCGGGTCTCTGCAGCGAGGACAGCACGCTGGCAAAGGGGCCTCCCAGCGAGTCCGGGATGGATGTGATGCTGGCCCCGGGGCCCCCGGCCCAACCCTGGCTGACACCGCCGCCAGCTCCTACTGCTGCCACAGCCGCTGCCGTCAAGCCGCCTGGTCCCGGAGCTACCTTGACCTGCTCGACTGAGCCTCCGTTGGCCCCCTGTATGCCCACAGGGCTTGGGCCGCCACAGCTGGGCACTGGATTGGGGGTGGGTCCGGGGCCTCCAGCCGCTGCCCACAGGGCTTGGGCCGCCACAGCTGGGCACTGGATTGGGGGTGGGTCCGGGGGCTCCAGCCGCTGCCCACAGGGCTTGGGCCGCCACAGCTGGGCACTGGATTGGGGGTGGGTCCGGGGCCTCCGGCCGCTGCCCACAGGGCTTGGGCCGCCACAGCTGGGCACTGGATTGGGGGTGGGTCCGGGGCCTCCAGCCGCTGCCCACAGGGCTTGGGCCGCCACAGCTGGGCACTGGATTGGGGGTGGGTCCGGGGCCTCCAGCCGCTGCCCACAGGGCTTGGGCCGCCACAGCTGGACACTGGATTGGGGGTGGGTCCGGGGCCTCCAGCCGCTGCCCACAGGGCTTGGGCCGCCACAGCTGGGCACTGGATTGGGGGTGGGTCCGGGGCCTCCAGCCGCTGCCCACAGGGCTTGGGCCGCCACAGCTGGGCACTGGATTGGGGGTGGGTCCGGGGCCTCCAGCCGTTGCCCACAGGGCTTGGGCCGCCACAGCTGGGCACTGGATTGGGGGTGGGTCCGGGGCCTCCAGCCGCTGCCCACAGGGCTTGGGCCGCCACAGCTGGGCACTGGATTGGGGGTGGGTCCGGGGCCTCCAGCCGCTGCCGTCAAGCCGCCTGGTCCCGGAGCTACCTTGACCTGCTCGACTGAGCCTCCGTTGGCCCCCTGTATGCCCACAGGGCTTGGGCCGCCACAGCTGGGCACTGGATTGGGGGTGGGTCCGGGGCCTCCAGTGCTATCGGGATCAGTGCTTTTCGTCTCTTTGCAGTCGTCATCCCGGGAGGAGTCAGATTTTTTGCCACCCGATCCGTTTTTAGCTGCGGGAGTGGGTGTTGTCAGGACTAACACGGCAGAGGAAAGGCCCTGCCAGGGCTGGCCGAAAGCAGCCTGTTTACGGCACTGCCTCTGCTCACAGGCTGCCACTACTGCTTCGGGTAAGTGAGATTGGGGGTGGGGTACGGAGAGAGAGAGAACGGAGGAACGCTCAGGGGCGAAATGTGCGGGGGCGAAATGTGTGGGGGCGAAACATCCGGGGGGCGAAATGTGCGGGGGCGAAATGTGTGGGGGCGAAACATCCGGAGGGCGAAATGTGCGGGGGCGAAATGTGAGGGGCGAATTGCTGGGGGCGAAATGTGGGGGGTGAACCTTCCGGATCCCGTGTATACACATCCAGAATTAGTAGTAATAGTAACAGTGTTAAGAGGTCCTAAAAAATAATGTGTATTTAGAGAGATACTGTCGGGGATGAAGACATATTTGAAAGGAGGTATGTTAAAACCACATTTTGCATTTTGCAAATGAACTTCCCATGTCAGGGCATTCACATTTCCTCTAGTATTCCATGAAACACTCCGATGAAGGTAATTTTATAAAACATGTTTGTGGCATCACTTGGGATTTTACATATATAGGTGTTCTCCTCACAACATACTTTACACACATATTTGCCAGCAACTATGGGGCTCATAATCAAAACTTAAAGATGTCTAAAAACGCGTCCAAATCGGCACTTGGACGACCTAAAAGACAGGTTGTCCAGGTACCCATAATCTAACTGACTTTCTGGATTTTTCCAGTGAATTTTTAGGCCTCTGAATGTCGCTTTGCGCCCAGAGCTAAAAGGGGCGTATCTGGAGGAAAGGTTAGACTGGTATTTGGGTGGGATGTGGGCTGATCTAGACTTAATCGTCTTGCAGGGATAATCGAAGTTTTCATGAGACTTCCTGGACAAAACTTAAACGTTGTGAGTTAGACGATGTTAAAGCAGGTATAAGTGCCAAAAGGTACCCAAAGCGACCAAATAATCACTGCAGAGACAACATAAATACACACTCTCTTCGTGATCACTAACTTCCTCATAAAGATCAGAATAAAAACATACTTGTCTCTGGAACATCAGCACCTTCTATAGGAAAGCCTAGTAGAGCTGCTTACAGGTGTCTTTAAGTAGCCTGGGGGGGTGGGCTAGTGAACCATAGAGAGGAGGACTCAGGCCCATAAGCACCTCTGACCATTACATTCATGGAAAATGTGAGCCCACCAAAAAACCCTACTGTACTGCCATATAGGTGGCACCTGCAGTCATAAAGGCTATTGAGGTTGTAGACAGGTGGATATAGTGTGCTTTGGGGGAGCTCATCATATCCTATAAGGGAGTTCTGGTAAGGTGTTTATGGCACCTTTTTTGTGAAGTTCACAGCAGTGCCCTGTAAGGTGCCCCTCTGCTCTGTTGCCATGTCTGGATGGCTAGTTCATGACAATGCTGGCCCCTCCCACATCCAAATGGTCTTGTTCTGGGCGTTTGGGACTTAAGACAAAGTTTTGGTAAAAAATGTGGTATGAAGATAGATGTACTGGTGGTCTGAATGATCAATGGCCTGGACGTCCAGATAGATGATTTAAAAAAAAAAAAATTCTAGACATATTTTCAAGACTGGACATTTTACCACTGCCAACTTTGGGTGTCATAACCATATGCCATATGTCCAAATTAAATTTAGACGGTTCTTTTGATTATGCCCCTCCACGTGTGTACTGGATTTCAAAAAGCTACATGTATACAAGAAGAGCCAATTAAGAACTCGCACTATTAAATGTAGCTCTGTATAATATTAAAGAACAGAAACTTAGAGCATTTGAGAAGAACTAGAATTTTATTTTTACAGAGCAAATTTGTTTATAAGATTTATTTATTTAAAACATTTATATCCCGCATATCACTATGTTAAGTTGGTCCAATTAAAAAAGTATTTTATTCCTTTGTTTTTGTTTAATTTCTACATATTATCTTCATTTTTGGAAGAATCGGGGTCAGGCAGGGGCCACTAGTCAGGAGTCTGTGATGGCCCTGGATTAAGGGGAGGATCCAATAGTGTGCCACCTTTTTAAGCCAACGGCTTTGCTGGAGGTCATCACAGAATCCTTGTGGGTATTGAAGCTTGAACCTCTGCAGACTCCGCTGCTCAGCGCTGGTGTCATGCGCAGCTCTAAACTTCAGACCACCTTGTTTCCTTTGCATTCAGGCATTACAGTGATGTTAATGGAGCATCGAGAAACTTTAGGAGGTCTCTTGTGGGTTGCCAGGACTATGGCAAAGTTGTATTTGCTGGCTCCTGATTTCAAAAAGCTGTTTTCTTGCCTAAAGTGGATTTGTTGGTAGTGCAGTTTACCAAACGTACTTTACCTAGTGAAGCTCAACCATTGGAGTCACACACCACAGCAGCTTCCAAGAAGTTACAATGACGCCAGGCCAGTAGCAGAACTCCCACAGATAGAAGAGAGGTTGTCTGCTTACTGGGAGACCTGGGCGAGAATTTGCTCGGACCACTGCGTGCTGGACATCATTCGAAAGGGTGACAAGTTAGAATTCTATTGTCTGCTGGATTTATTTGTGGACTTCCCAGCTGGACAGCCATAGAAAGCAATCAGGGTACAAACAACTGTCCGTGCATATCAGCCTCTTGCCTCCCAGCACATATATCCCCCTTGGATTTCTACTCCCCAAATGTATTACTCTACACTTTGCATTCAATTTTAGTTTCTCAAGTAATGAGGAATAAATATATAAAATACCTGTCATATATATATATATATATATATATATAATACATCCACTAAGCAAATCAAAGTTCAAATATGTAAAAAGGAATTAATTGTATAGAAGTCTCAGTACCACAACCATAAAATTGTCCAAGTGAAGTGAGCAAAACAGGTTGTTCTATAAGACCTGCCACCACCAAGTCTATTACTTGTAGCAATTCTAGTGACATCCCTTACTTGCCACAGGGGAATTATCTGGGTAAACCGGGATCAAAGGGGTTTCCCCGATGAGTAGAATAACAGGGCTGCCTCTCCTAGGTCCATTTCCTATAGCCTGGATCGTTGGCAAGCAAGCCCAACACAGGACAAAGGGAAAATACACACAAACAGGCAGGGAAGCCATTTTGTCCCTGTTAAGAAAAAACAGGGTTTGTTTTTTTTCCTGACTGCAATCTACAGTTCCGCCAAAGGGGGAGGCAGAAAGAGTACCTGCCCCTTCCTATTCCTCACAGGTGTAGGCAGGACTCTGTCCTATTTAAACCTGACCCTGAGAGCAGAAAGGAGGCCACCAGCAAGGAGAACAGTGCAGGAACCAGCAACCGAGAAGAAGCAGCACCTTTGTTATTGCACAAGAGGAGCAGAGCAGGACCTAGAGAACTCCCTCTCAGTAACCACCAGCCCGCAAGAAGCCAGGATGTGGAGATGTTAGAGGTACCTGAAACCGGGAACCTGTCTGACCCAGAGCTGCCTAAATATCAGGAGCTGATGGAGGTGGGTGACACATTCTCCTTAGAAGAAGGGCTGGGTGAGGCCATGGAGCTGGCGTAAACCTCTCAATCGGAGCTGAAGATAGTTCTGCTGCTGGGTGCATTGTGGTCTGATACTGCTCTTCCCAAATAGCCAGGCTGAATAGGAGTCTCAGAGAAAGGCCAGGCACAGGTGAGCTACAACCCTGTAGCACCATTGGGAAACTGAACTGAATGTTTGGAGACGTGGTAGCTTATTTTTGGACTGTTAGAAACTTCTGGGAGTTATGCCAGGAAGTACACTTTAGCCCTGGTAAAGGACTGTGGAAATTAAATGTGGAGACTACTGGACCAGTGCCACAAGCGAAATCTTTAATATTGTGTTTTGCCTTTGAATGTTTTTTTTCCTCCTCTTACTCTGCATTAAAGAGAAACTACCAAGTAAAACCTTTTTCCTTTCAAAGGTGCATAAAATTATCTTACTTACCTGGTGTAATGAAAATATTGACTAAAGTCTTAATAACCGGACTTAGCACTTAAGTAACTATTGTTTTTTCTTTGCCTTTTACTTTGAGAGGAAAAAACAAACCTGAAAGACCTCACAAACCAGAAACTGGGCGTGGCTCAACAGTCAACTGCCAGTACTATGGCGGCCATCTTGAAACCTGATAAAGCCTGAGTAATATCTCACTAGTGAAGAATGGACCAACATCAGTTTTTCCGTTTATATTGTTTATGGGTTTTGCTCAATATGATTTACCTTGTGCAATTACTCTGAGTGCAAAAGACTTTTATAATAAACTTGATTTTTACTTTTTAACCAAACTACTTTTGGTATTTTTGTATCAGTGTGCCTTGGTGTGTCTGGGTTGTCTGTAAGGAGGAGTGCTCTTGGGTTCAAACCAGCACCCCTTGTAGGGCTTCTGCCTCATTGCAGAAGAGTGCTTTGTTCCTTATTGCCACCTGGTGGAGGGCCGCTGTAGAGCTAGTGCGGACTCTGGCCAGTGACATAGTGCAAGATCTTATAACTTTAAATCCAGTTACCAATAAAACAAACTTATCTGGATGTTTTGGCGGAATCTTCTTAATTGGTCCAAAATAGAACAGCCACAGTGACAGTGAACTTAAATAGAACAAAAATATAATCCTGAAGCTTTGGAGGGAGACTTGTTTATTGCAGCTTCGGGATTGTATTTTTGTTCTATTTAAGTTCACTGTCACTGTGGCTGTTCTATTTTGGACCAATTAAGAAGATTCTGCCAAAACATCCAGATAAGTTTGTTTTATTGGTAACTGGATTTAAAGTTATAAGATCTTGCACTAATAGAATTGGTGGCGGCAGGACAAGCAATTGCAATGATGGCCCTATAGAACAATCTGTTTTGTTCACTCCACTTGGACAATTTTATGGTTGTGGTACTGGCACTGCTATACACTATTAATTCCTTTTTTACATATTCAAACTGTGATTTGCTTAGTGGTTGTATTAAATTTTAGTTGCCAGATATTGGATCATTCTTTCAACTTTTGCAGATCCTTTTTCATGTTTTCCACTCCTCTCCGATGTGTCTACTCTGTTAACAAATCTTGGTATCTTATAATGGTTAAGACAACTACACATGTTCTAGATCTTTGTCCTTCAGAGTTTGAGTGTTGGACCAGAATCATAGTACTGTCAGCCAATTAGATTTTAATTATTCTCTGATATATTGAAATTTTAATACAGTTTCAGATTTATTTTATAGGGAGAAACTCGTGGCAAGGGCTGTTTATATCCAACTTATCGGCTAAAGAGGCTATATTACAGTAATCAAGTTGGGTGATCAGGAGTGAGAGAATAAGTAAATGAAAGGTGTCCTAATCAAATTAGTGCCTTCCTTGAATGTAGCTGATGGAGAATATAAAACCCCGTTGTACATAGATTAGAAATCTGAGGGGCAACGGTAAGATAGGAGTCGAGAGTAATTCCCAGATATCGAAAAGTGTTAATGGGTTCAATACATGTGTTAAATAGGTTCAAGTTTACATTGGGAGTAGGAAGGCTCCCCCCCCTGTTTAATACTAACTTGTGGGTGGAGAGCCATCAATCAGAGATAGCATCCAAGCAGTCTTGGAGTGGGCCAAGAAATGGGGAAAAAAGTTCATGAGAAATAGAAGGATGTCATCAGCATGAAAGTGAAAAGAAACTCCAGTGGTTTGAATAAATGTAGCAAGGGGGCTAAGAATAAGATTGAAGAGAAGTGGAGACAAGACAGAGCCCTAGGAGACTCCAAGGCAATGGGCAGGATGAAGAGGTAGAATGGGTAGTAGAGACCTTGAAGGACAGATCTGAAAGAAAAGAAGAAAACCATTATCTATACTTTATCCAGATGATTATCTTTCAGTAAACGGTAGGTAATTTCAACTCCTTCTTTCATCAACATTTATATCTCGTCTAAGTCACCATAGAGGACTTGGTCTCATGGTTTCTAGCATGCATTTTTTCACATCACTACATCTAATGACACATTCTTACATATGTACTTCATTTGCTTTATCCCACTCCATTTACTTGGCACTATACTCATCTTCTCATACATTATTCGCACTTGTAATTTACAAATATTTTCACAGGACCTCTGATGAAGGCAAACACATTTGCCGAAACATAGACCATATAGGGTCCCCTGCTTTAGCTTAACCATCGAAGTCCATCATACTGCTACATCATTTGCCATTAGATTCACTACATTTGGATTTATACTCCACCATCATCATTGATACAGCATTTGGAACGCTATGTTTCATGTTTTAGCGCCAATGCTTTCCTTTATTGTGAACACTTTTTTATTTTAGATTTTCTGTTATTTTTAATATATATTTTTGCTAATAAACCTGGGACTTGCTGGTACAGCTACTCCACTTCTCCAGTTTTTTGAGCTACACCTGTTAAAAATGCCATTTTGTGTGGATGGCTTCATGAAGATGTTTAATAATTCCCAATAAATAATTTAGACAGTTTTTCTTTCTGTGCCTTAATGCATTGTATTTTTAAAACTCTCTTCTAAATATAATTCTTGATTTCAGTTCCCCTACTGCATCTTGCATTCACATATGCTTCTTCTAGCTCTGTGCAAAATGATAGCATCATCTGTAATTCAGTAAGTGGAATTTGATGCTTTTTAGAAACTTGAGTGGCTGCCTTTTTTTTCTTTGTTTTGCTGAGTTTTTGTTGTTGTTAGAGAGCATATCTAAGAAACTTCAAAGAGTCATGTTACTTACAAGATTGGTAATTTAAGATAGCAGTCTTTTTAATGTACTTTCCTTTCCCTTAAATGTCTCAGGATTATCTGTACTTTCTACATGCTTCAAGGATAGCAGAACATGTGGTAATGAAGTTATTTATTTGTGTTTCAGGCATCTGTTATATTCAACAAAGTCGCCATCTATTTCTCTGAAGAGGAGTGGCAGCTTTTAGAAGAATGGCAGAAGGAGCTGTACAAAAATGTGATGAAGGAGATCCATGGAACCCTGATCTCACTTGGTTAGAATCTTCTTAATTTTTAGCAGAGCTCTATACATACACTTCATGCAGATACCCAGGTACTTCTGTAATTCCTTAACCTGCTAGACCAGTATGGACCAAAGGGCAGATAGCGGCAGAGAAGTTGAAATTACAGTGATGTCCTTGTTATAAGGAATGGTACAGTCTGGAACATACCAGTATTTTTCTGCCTCTAGCAGAGAGTACAGGTTGAACTGGTGGAGTGGGAGGTGCCAGATCTTGTTCTATAGGCAAGTTGTATCCTCCCCCCCCCCCTAGGAATGCTGGCTCTTTAGGTTGCCTAAAGTTTGTTCTGTTAACACAAAGCATACGAGTCCTGACAGTTGGTGAATATCCCATACAAGTTGATTGCAGGAAGATTCAATTTACATTCTTCAGCCCCGCCTCCTCCAGTGCTGTGGAGCCCCCTTCAGCTGTTTTGTTTTGTTTTTTTTGCAAGCGAGTTGAGAAGGGTGTTTCTGATCTGCTCTGATCATTTATTATTTTTCAAGTGTCTTGTCTTTTTGTGCTGGAGAGGATCCCTGGTGACCCTGGGGGCTTCTCTGCCTGGGAGAGGATGCAGACTGTCAGAATCTGCAGCTGGTATGGTAACCTTCAGGTTCTTCTCCAGCCAGCCTGCTTGAACCTTTTGAGCTCAGGTCCATTCCCTTTCAAGCTAGCTCATGTTCTGATTTATCAGGTGCTTGATTGCAGGCTGTTTGGCCCCAATTTTGCTCCAGCAGGGCTTAATAGTGCTGGCTGGGTAAATCCCTCCCCCTACTTGCGAGTAGATTTACGGAGGTTGAGATCTTGGTTGGATATTGGATTTAACTGGCAGCCTGAAGATTTCAGCATGTGGACCTGGATGGCTAAGTGAGATAGTGTCCTCTCCAATTTCCAGCTTGTATGTCAGCTGCAACAGGCTTTCCCAGCACAGATAGCGAGTACTGCCTATACAAGTCTATGGGAAAATCAGGGGGGAGTCTAAATTTGGTGGTTTTAAAGGTTTTCTAGGGCTATATGTAGGGTCCCCTACCTCTAAAATTCCCAGAATTTTTTTGACCTTTGGGTGGGTTTTTTTAAGGGCGATTTTTGCTGCAACCACATTTTATCGTTGGCCATCTTGGATTTTCCTGATGCAAAGCCTCCATGAGATACCCTTATATCATGCCAGATTTGTGCTGGCTGACTGAACAGCAGCTGTGTGCTGCAGGGCACATGGGGGAGGGGTGGGACCTGCAGGCTTAGCCCCCATCTAGCACCAGTAAGGCTGGTGATCAAAGGCCCCTTCTTTGGGAAAAAGAAGCCCCCTGGTGCCTTGGGAAGGAGCAAGGGCGAAGTGCAGGTATGTGGACATTACGGAGCCCAGACAAAGGCAGAATGAGTCCTGGATGAGTTCCTCAGGAGTCCTTAATCAGGAATTTACCCTAGACTTTGTAAGCTTGTTATGGAAACCCTATTTAAACTGTTGAGAGGGGTCTCCTTCCTTGGCTGAGGGGATGCTGGGGGCTGCGCAAGGGGATGTGATTTCTCCCAGTGCGCTTTTGACAGCAGAAATGGTTGAACAAGTGCCAGAGAATCAGTCTGATAATAACTGGGAAGATTGGAAGTCAGATTCCATGCCATTATTATCTCATAGTGAAACTTCTCTCTTAGGGAATTCTGAGTCCCAGGCAGAGGCTGGATTCCAAAAGCTGGTAGTTACTCTTGAGCAAGGGGAAGACCTGTAGTGCGCCACCTCTTCAAAGCGTTGTCGTTACTAGAGCTTATTCCAAAAGCATTAAGGGAACTGAATCTGGAACCACTTCAAGCAGTAGCAGCACATTGTTCGATTATGAATGTTTCACAAGCACAGACTTCGTATTTTCTGTTGTATCCAGATTTTATTCCTTTATTACAGAGCATTGGGAGGTCCCAGAGGGCTTCTTAAAAGTAGCTAAGGCAATGACCCGTCTATATCCAATGGCTCCTGAGTTTCAGCAGTTATTTCTCCATCCTAAGGTGGACTCACTGGTTACTAAGTGTTCTTTCCTCCCTAGTGAGGGGGGTTATATTGAAGGACACACAGGCCTGCACAGTGGATGTAGTCCTTAAGCATCAGTTTGAAGCCCTTGCATTGGGGCTTTAGGCAGCCTCACAGGCTTCTTTCGTGAAGTGAGCTTGTCACACCAGAGTCAGTCGGCTTACCAGTATGAACGATGAAATGTGCCCTGAGCTGGTTATGTGACGGACTCCCTGTAAGACATCATTCAAGTCTTGAACAATGTCTCGGCTTATAAGAATATATAAGAAGTCATACCAAGTCAGACCAATGGTCCTTCTAGCAGCCCAGTATCCTGTTTGCAACAGTAGCCAATCCAGGTCACAATAACTAATTTAATTTAATTTAAGCCTTAAGTTTATATACCCTGGCAAAAACAATAGCAACATTCCATGCCACCGATCCCAGGGCAAATATTGGGTTCCCTCATGTCTGTCTCAATAGCAGACTATGGACTTTTCCTCCAGGAACTTTTCCAAACCTTTTTTTATGTTCAAATATTTTTATTATGATATGGTTAACAGTGAATCAATCAAATACAAGTAGCATAGGTTTTTACCAAAACAGAACTGCAAGCAGACCCTCCCCCCACCCTCAAACCCTTCCCACCCCAGGAGTCCAGTGCCACAACAAAAACTGAGAGTAAGAGTCAAACTTAGAGATTCAATAATCTGCTGCGGGCATGCGGAGTGAGATCCTGCCAGAAACATTCCCAGGTCTGACTGAATCTCCGACCCAGGCCACTATCCAGGTCTCCCACCAGTCTCCGTTCCAACGTAGCATGGATTATCATCAGGGATCGCCACTGTGCATAAGAGGGGGATCACGGGACAGCCAGTAAGTATTGCTTTCTTACCCATCAAAAGCGCTCTGGTTACGAAAGCTGACATTCCCTTAGGTTTGGGTGTGGCTATGAATAGTGCTCTCGGCTGTGGGAGCCATCGCCTCCCCCAAAGCACCGTAATGTAATGTCCTAAGTGTCTCCAAAATTGTAAAATTTTGGGGCAGGTCCAGAACAAATGTCCTAAAGAAGCATGAGCCTGGTCACATTTCGGGCAAGAATGAGACGCAGTAATCCCCATCCGAGTTGCGCGTTCCGGCGGGATATAGAGTCTCAAGACTATCTTCAATTGCATTTCCCAATGAGTAATGTTAGGAGATACCTGCTGAATATGCTTCAATACCCGTCTCAGCTGCTGGTCCGTTAAGTGCAGTGCAAGTCCTCTGCCCATGCTGTCGCCAAGATGTTCAAATTTGGGCCAGGTTGACAATCCCGGACCCCCACTATGTGAAAACGAAGAGGAATCCTCTGTTGTGCAGAAAGACTGAAGAGTTCCGAGAGGGCATCCCGGGCATCTTCAGTAAGGTGTTCCCCTGGTAGAGATTGAGTGTAGGCAAAAAAGTGAGTTGGCTGTAAATCAAAAGTCTGATGTAATTCCGCAAAGGTGGCTATTCTCCCCTCCTCCAAAAACAGGTGAAAAAGGTATTGTAATCCCCGCATACTCCACCTCTGGAAGGATGTATTTTGCAATCCAGGCTGAAAGGCTCCATTGCCCTAGATGGGTAAATATAAGGAAACCCCAGAGGACAACTTAGCAGTTTTACATACCCACTTCCAGGTTTGCCAAGCCGGCGCAAATATCGGGTAGTGTGACACCAAAGGACGTATCTGTGGGTCCGTCACATGCAAGAAATAACTGACATGGAACGGAGCCAACAAAGAACTCCAGTGGAGTAGCAGTAAAATCAGATGTCCCTCTAAACCAATCATTAATATGTCTCATCTGGCATGCCATAGCGTATCAACGGACATTTAATAGACCATAACCCCCTCTTTCCCTCGGCAAGCACATCCTAAGAAATTGCATACGGGGCCACTTACCACCTCAGAGGAAACATTGTAAACCTTTGGTTAAACGTGCATTATGAGTAAAAGAGAGGAGCAATGGTAGCATCTGAAAACGAAATAACCATTTGGGAAAGAGTACCATATTGAAAAGGACTACCCGCCCCGCTACTGAGAGGGGGAATGTGGACCAGTTTTGTAAGTGTTGTAAGGTGTCTCGCATCAGTGGTGTAATATTACTGTCATAAAGAGTCTTGAGGTCTCTGGGAATCCAAATTCCCGAATATCGAATCGATGTCGCCGCCCATGTAAAGGGAAACTCTCCCACCCATGTCTGCTGTAGAGCCGCCGGACTAGCTAGAGCTATAGATTTCTGATAATTCAAAGTAAAGCCCGAGTAAAATTTAAATTCCTGTAGCGCCTGCAAGAGATGAGTAATAGAATGATTAGGGTTGGTTAGGGTAAATAATAAATCGTTTGCAAAAGCTAACACTTTTATAGTGCGGTCCCCAAAGTCCACTCCCACAATGTCAGGGTCCAGAGACACTATACGAAGAAATGGTTCCAAGTACAACAAAAAAAGGAGGGGAGATAAAGGACACCCCTGTCGGGTACCTCTTTCAATGAGAATAGGGTCTATAATAATCTCATTAACTAGCAATCTCGCCCTCAGAGTCGAGTACAACGTGTGTAACGCTCTAGCATACCAACCTGTCATTCCCATAAATTCCAACACCTCAAATAAATAAGTCCAATTGACTTGATCAAAAGCTTGGGTGGCGTCTAAACTAAGCAACAGCATCGGGGTATTTCGAGATTGCGTATGTGCCAATGATAATAGGAACTTGCGAACATTGTGCACCGCCTGTCTGCCTTTCACAAAACCCACCTGAGTCGGTGCGATAATATTTGGGAGAAGAGTAGCTAGTCTATCGACTAATATTTTAGAAAGAATTTTAATATCCACATTTAAAAGAGAAATGGGACGATAGGACTCGGGAGCAGTGCTTTCCTTTCCTGGTTTCAATATCAGTGTAATTAAGGCCTCATTCGCTTCTATGGGAAAGTGTTCTTCCTGTATGGCCTGAGAATAGTAGTCCCGTAAAAGGGGCCCAAGCTGAACTGATAAAAGTTTATAGAATTCTGCCATAAAGCCGCCCGGCTCTGGGGCAGAAAAATTCCTTTGGCGTTGAATCGCATTTTGCAATTTTTTAGGGGTAATAGGTGCATTTAGATATTCTACATCCGGGTCAGAGAGCGGCGATAAGCCGGAATCTGCTAGATAGTCCTTAATAAGGGGCATCGCTCCCGAGTCCTGGCGACCATATATCTTCTGAAAATGAGATTGAAAAGTCTGAGCAATGTGAGCAATAGAATGTTGTAAACGTCCCATATCATCTCTCAATCCCAACACAAATCGATGTCCCTGGGCCTGGGCAGTTAACCGTGCCAGCAACTTCCCTGCTCGATTGCCGTAGCGGTGGTAGCGATATTTTTGATATAAAAGCATTTTGACTGTACGCTCATGTAAATAGGAATTAAGGGTCGTTTCCACCGAAATTAAGCGTTCCCTAGTAGTTTGTGTCGGGTTTTGTGTATAAAGGCGTTTGGCTATAGCTAATTCCTTTTCCAAATTGAGGATACCCCGAGATAAACGACGGTTTCGAGCCACAACATAAGCTATACAATCTCCTCTGAGCACCACCTTAGCAGTGCTCCAAAACAGCATCGGATTATTGCAGTGCTGACCATTAAATTCAAGGAATTCTTCCCACTTAGATGTTAAATAAGTTTTGAAATCATCATCAGAAAATAAATAACTAGGAAATCGCCAGCGTACTGGGCCCCGCATACTAAATCCCACATTCACATCAATCCAAATCAACGCGTGATCAGAGATTACAGCCGGGCCTATCATCGCTGCATCAAGTTTCAAGTTTCAACATTCAGAAAGGCCCTACTCGTAGTAAGGATATAGTCTATTCTAGATTGGGTACTGTGTGCCCTGGAGCGATGAGTATAATCCCTTTCAGTGGTGTGTAAAAGTCTCCAGGGATCCATTAAATCTAGGGTGGCACAGAGATAAGGAATACCTCTAGTGTGGGACACGCTTGTGCTCTGTCCCGGCGTAGAGCGATCACGGTTCGGGTCTAAGACTTGATTGAAATCTCCGGCTACATAGACCGGTTCGGCTACATGCTCTAACAACAATGCTGTAATACCTTCAAAGAAAGAATGATCATAGGTGTTAGGAGCATACACATTCAAAAGATAAAAGGAATATGTTCCTATTGTCAAATATAACAGTACATATCTGCCCTGAAGATCAGTTTCAATCACTCTGGCAGTATAGGGTAGAGTCTTACGAATTAATATCGCTACTCCTGCCCCCTTTTGAATGGAAGAAGCTGCATAAACTGCTGCCACCCATGACCTCCTCAATTTCTGATGTTCTATCTCCATCAGGCGGTTATCCTGCAAACAAGTGATATCTACGTTATGTCGTTTGAGCTGTGTTAAAATTTTGGTTCTTTTTATAGGGGATGTGATGCTAGATACATTCCATGACACAATTCGCAGATTATTAGCTATGACGTAAGGAAAGGGGAATACATGCAAAGAATTCACAGTGTGTATAAACAAGCCACCCCAGGCTCCCAGACTCAAGTACCTGCAATGCAATCGGCATGTCTGCTAACAAGAATAGCAGCTTCTGGACTCTCACTCTTCCGTATCCAAAAATGACTCGTATACCTCCACCATAGCAAAGGACTCCTCCCCAATCCACCCCAACCCATCCCACCACCCCCCCTCCTGTCTACCCCCACTCGCATAATTATGCAGTCACAACTAAAGGTCCGCCCCAATGTGGTCCTAGAGGTGTGAGAGATCCACTCCATGCCCCGAGTCACCCATAAACCAAGAGCATTATTCCCGTAGTAAGCCCAGCTTAAATAAAACGTATCGGAGATAGCAGATATAAAATGCACAATTCCTTTAACTGTGTTAACTTAGCATGCAATTCTAAACAAACCAAACCATAGCAACAAAGAATAGCATGAGTAAGTAAGAGTCCCGAGCCCCCAACATATGGGGGTCTAAGAGTCCCAGGAACCTCCAAACCAAAGGTTAGCAATCAGGAAATGGTGAGTGCTTACTCGTAGTGAGCACTCAGTCATGTAAGGTCCGCCTGAGAGAGCACATGGGTGTTCATAAAGATGGCTGCTTCCGCAGCCGTGTCAAATGCGTGCCATTTCTTGTTAATTTTGTTCCAATACCTTCTTTACTTATAAAGATAGTTTATTGTAATTTCTTATTAAGTTTTGTTTAATTGATGTGAACCGCCTAGAACTCCCTGGGTATGGCGGTATACAAAAATAAAGTTATTATTATTATTGTCCCTGATGATATATACGCAAGATGGCTGGGTATAAGAAGAGAAAACGTATTTTCTTTTCAGCTAAGGATGAACAAAGCGGATAAAATAGCTTCCATCGCTCGGTCAGAGCTGCTGAGTAATCTTGAAAAATGCGCACCTCAGAGTCTTCAAATGTTAAGTTCTCTCGTAGTTGTTTATATTTGCGTAATATTTCAACTTTATGGTTGTAATTTAAAAGTTTGGCTATAACCATTCTAGGTCTTGTTTCCCGGGCCTATTCCCTGCCCAGCCGATGCTCCCGTTCCAGACGTATAGGACCCAAGCTCTCTCGCAGGAAAAAGGTAGTTGTGAGCCATTCTTCCAGGACCGACAACAGCTTAGGTCCAGACACTGATTCTGGAATGCCTAAAAAGCGTAAATTGGACCTGCGTGATCTATTTTCCAGATCATCCAGTCTCTCTGCCTGCTTTTGAGCCAGGGCCTGTAGATCCTTCAATGTCATTTCATGGGCTCTCTGTATATCATCCAATCCTGAGACCCGGGTCTCCAAGGCCGTGGTTCTGCTAGTAGTCTCAGTTAGCATGTTTTCCAGCTTTAAAAGGTGTTCAAAGAGCTTATCAATACTGGGCTGCAGTGCCACCGTTACTGCCTGCGTCAATGCCGTTAGCGCCTCAGGCGCTATGTGATGTATAGCCGGCAAGGTGACTGGCGCCATTTTGTCCCCGCCGTGCTGCGGGCGTTTGCGATCTTTTTTGTGAGTGCGGGTGGACATCGGCGGCACGGGGGAGGACAGAAATTTGTCCATGCAGGAGGCTCACCAATCGCTGCAAAGTGCGATCCTCCGGTGCACCTCGGGCGGCAGGCAACGGGGCGATTCGGGACCCGGGGCCTGGGAGCTCAGGCAGCCGACGTTTGCCTCAGCTCAGTGCATCACGTGATCTACCCAAACCTTTTTTTAAACCCAGCTACACTAACCGCTGTTACCACATCCTCTGGCAATATGCTCCAGAGCTCAATTATTCTCTAGATGAAAAAATATTTCCTCCTATTTGTTTTAAAAGTATTTCTCTGTAACTTCATCGCAGAATGCTCTGGATTAAACAGGGGGTGGGAGATTTGGCTTCTAAGGCCATCTTAAGCAGACTTTCCTTTAAGGGACAGATGCTATTTGGAAAGGGCCTGGATGATCTAACTATCCCCACTATCTCCACTATCCCCTATCCTTTTCAACATCTATATGTCCTCCCTAAAACTCCTCCACCTATCCCCCCTTGAAACAATTTACACTTATGCAGACGACATCCTCGTCATCCTCGAGACCGATTCGAACCTCACCGACCTGTCCAAGAACATATCCTCTTGTATAATGAACCTACAATCCTGGGCCCACACTGTGCAAATGAAATTGAATGAGTCCAAAACAAGACTTCTTTGGCTCGGTCCAAAACTAGATCACCTACCCACCTCCATCCCACTACCCTCTGGCAGCTTGAGTTCTCGAGCAAGGTCTTGGGCATCATCATTAATTCCACATTGTCCTTCAATGACCACCTCCAAGCCTTGGTAAAAAAATGCTTTTTCAGCCTTCACATGCTGAGGGAAGTTAGATCCTGCTTCCATTAAAAACATTTTACCCTCCTTGTCCAATCCATCATCCTCTCCAGATTGGACTATTGCAACTCTATCTACTTAAGCCTACCTAAGAAAAACCTCCACAGACTCCAACGGATTCAGAATGCCACGGCCAAGCTCATCTTCGCTAAAAGTAAATTTGACCATGTCTCCCCGCTCCTGGCCAAGCTCCACTGGCTTCCGATAATCACCAGGGTCCACTATAAATGCGCCTGTTTAACTTTCAAAATCCTATATGGTATCCTCCCTCCCTTTATCCCTCTTTCTTGGAATTCCTCAAACCCTAATACCACCAGATCCTCCCACAAATTAAAACTATCCTTCCCCTCGCTAAAAGGCATTTCCCACACAGGAAAGCTAGGGACCTCCCTTCACTTCAAAATCACTGAGCTCTGTAACAACCTTACCTCCCCTCTTCGGAACTTGAGCTCTCGACAAGTTTTCCGCAAATATCTGAAAACCTGGCTTTTCTCAAAAAATGTAAGTCTCCCTCCAACTTAGGAATCAAGGAAACTCTTATATCTTGGCATCCCAAGTCCTCTAAATTTTCTTCACACTTCTACCTCTAACCCTCTGTTGTAGTTCCTTCCTATTTCTCCTACTGTAAACCGCGTCGAGCTCTACGAACGTGGAGATGATGCGGTATACAAACCTAAGGATTAGATTAGATTAGATTAGATCTAATGACCAGTGTGATTGATTGTCTGCCAAAGTTGCTTCTGGATAGTAGACCTTGGAATTCTAGAAGTTCCAATCAGAATAATTTTCGTTGCTCTAGACCAGGGGTACTCAAAAGGTCGATCGTGATCGACCAGTAGATCGCAAAGGCAACGCAAGGCTCCGTGATAGACTCGCGTTGCTTTTGCATTCTCTGTTTCCCCGACGCCACAACAAGCCAGTCGCGTGCAACTATTGTACAAGTGCCGGGCCCACAAGCCTTCCCCCTCCCCTCCCCCGACATTGAGGGTAAAGTCTTGTGGGCCCAGCGCTTATGCAGTCGCTGCACGCGCCTGGCTGGTCTGTAGCGGTGTTGTGGAACCAGGGAGAAATTGGCGGTGGTGGCTTGGAGGGGCAGGGGGAGAGAGGTTTTTTGGGTCCTTTCGGGATTGGAAACTTTGTCTGTGCTCTTCTCTGTGTCTCCATCTGGTTCTTCTTTTCCAGCCACTTCCTGGGATAGGGGAGGGAGGGGTTGAGGGGATGAGTGTGGAGTGAATGGAGGTACGATGCAATTCTTCTTTTCTTTGTCATAGTTTCTTTTCTTGTACTAGTTTCTATTAGGGTTTGGGAGGGGTGTTGGACCGGGCAGTCTTCTTTGCTTAGACTGTTACTTCTGATTTGCCTTATTTTGATTGTACTAATTCTGATGTTTGTTATTATTTCATTGCCCTGTTTTTTTTCGAGCTGTCTGTGTTGAAGCTCTAATAAAGATATTATTTTTAAAAAAAGGACACAGAAAGAAGAGGGGGCAGGGAGAGGGAAAAAAAGAAAGGGGAGGGGGGCAGGGATAGAGGAAGAAAGACAGAAAGAAAGGGGGCAGGGAGAGAGAGAAAGAAAGGGGCGAGCAGGGAGAGAGGAAGAAAAAGTTGGACTCATGGAGGGACAGAGAGAGATGTTGGTTGGGGAATGGAATGAGGTCTGGAGGAGAGGAAGCATGCAGGGGATGGAAAGAAGGGAAGAAATAGTGGATGCTCAGTCAGAAGGAAATGCAACCGGAGACTCATGAAATCACCAGACAATAAAGGTAAGAAAAATGATTGTATTTTCAATTTAGTGATCAAAATGTGTCCATTTTGAGAATTTATATCTGCTGTCTATATTTTGCACTACGGCCCCCTTTTACTGAACTGCGATAGCGTTTTTAATGCAGGGAGCCTATCACGGTTTAGTAAAAGGGGAGGGGGTATATTTGTCTATTTTTTATAGTTGTTACTGAGGTGACATTGCATATTTTAAAGTCATCTGTCTTGACCTCTGAAAAAACCTCCAAATATAAATGATAATTAACATTTTCTCTGCGTACAGTGTGCTTTGTGTTTTTTAAAATTTTATTGTTGGTAGATCATTTTAACTTGGTCATTTTGAAAGTAGCTCGCAAGCCAAAAATTTGTGGACACCTTTGCTCTAGACAATTCCACCAGTTCTCCTGAGGATCCTCCGCCCAGAGGGCATGTCCAGGGTTCTATCAGAGATTTGGCAACCCCAGGCATAGACAGTGCTTTAGACTGCGTTCCACCCCAACCTCCAAGAAGTCCCAATGATGCCAGGACAGTAGCCAGCCTTCCGTAGATAGGAGGCAGGCTATTAGAATTCTGGGAGCATGTGCGCAGATCAGTTCGGACTCATGGGTTCTGGACATCATTCGGGAAGGATATTGACTCGAATTAGACTACCTTTTTGAAGGATCGCTTTGTGGACTGGCAGGCCGGACTGCCAGAAAAGGCGACCAGAGTCCGAGCAACAGTCCGCAGGCTCTTAGCCATCCAAGACCACAGAATCAAGTTTGGGCAAATACTCCATATACTTCATAGTGCCCAAAAAAGACTCGGAAGACTGGAGGTTAGTCTTGGACCTGAAGTCAGTCAACAAGGCCTTGAAAGTACCGCAGTGCAGTCAGACATTGGAAACAGTGCAGTCATTGGAGACAGTGCAATCAGTCATTGTGACAGTCTCGCCAGAAGAATTTCTGGCCTCCTTGGATTTGAAAGAGCACAGAAGATTCTTAAGATTCCACGTTCTGGGGAGACATTTCTAGTTCTCTATCCTGCCCTTCGGGCTGGCAACAGCACCTCGTACCTTCACCAAGGATATGGTGGTGGCGGCAGCCCATCTCAGAAAGAAGAGAATTCAGATGCACCCCCCTGCTTGGCTGATTGTCTGAGCAGGGCCATATCCAAAGAGGAAGGTGAACGGGCTGTGACTTTAATATTTTATCTGCTAAAGTATCTGGGTTGGATTGTCAGCTTCTGCAAGAGTCACTTGGAGCCAGATCAGAAATTGGAGTACCTGGCAGTATACTTCAGCATGGCAGAGTGTTGTGTTTTTTCCAGAACCACGTGAACGAAAGTTGACAAAGCAGATTGTAGATTTCCTGGCAATGCCTGCTCTTACAGCGTGGCACTACCTACAGATTCTGGGCTCCATGAAAGTGACCATAGAGGTGGTTCTGTAGGTCTCATCAGAAGAATTCACTCCAGAAACCTATGGCATATTCTTTAGAAGCTCAATGGAGCTTGAGTTGGTGACTGAGGCCAGAGTCCCTGGAAAAAAGAAGTTTCACTCTGGATCTCCTCGGGTTCTTCTGACAATCAATGCCAATCTCTATAGCTGGGGGAAGGGCATTGCCTAGGATTCCCAGTCAAAGGCCATTGGACCCCGTCACAGAGAAGTGGTCCATAAACTGGAGTAGAAGTCCCTGCTGGGCAAAACGGTCTGTGTGTTATCAAACAATGCCACGGCTATGGTTTATGTCAATTGACCAGGAGGCACTAAGGGTGCTTCTTTGAATCGAGAGACCCAGCCACTGTTTCAGTGGGCGGATCTCCCATCTACATGTGATATCAGTGGCACATGTAGCGGGTATAGACAATGTACAAGCTGACTATCTCAGCAGGAAGACTTTACACTCAGGGAAGTGGTCACTGTCAAAGGGTGTTCGACTGCATAGTGAGACACTGGAGGCACCTAGTAATCGGAGGACAACAAAGTGAATCAGTTTTTCAGCAGAAGAGTTGAAATAAGGGAAGGCCTAGACACCCTGGCCAACTTAGGACCTCCTGTACGTGTTTCCCTTGTGGCCTATTGGATAGCGAGCCATCAAGGGCAGGTAATCTTGGTGGCTCTGGATTGGTCATGACGACCATGGTATGGGGGATCTGGTGTACCTGCAAAAGGACAAATGTCTCAGGCTATCAATGCACATGGATCTCCTGTCTCATGGTCCAATTCCCCTAGAGAATCTGGAATGCTTTGGTCTTAAGGCATGAACACAAGGCCTTAGTGCAGAAAGGATATTCAGAAGTGGTTATCGCTACCCTCATATGAGCAAAGAGACCATCAACCATCACAGCATATGCTAAGGTGTGGAGATTTTCAACAGTGATGCACAAAGCATCAGGTAGATTCCAAGCACATGCCAATGTCTGTACTTTTGGCCTTTCTACAGGCCAGTCTGGAAAAGTGTTTGGCAGTAGGGTCCCTTAAAGTGCAGGTGGCGGGTCTCTTGTGCTTTAGAATCTATCTAGAAAGGGGATCCTTAGCTTTGCATCCGGATATAGGCAGATTTGAGACCCCAAATAAGGCAACCGTTTCCCTTGTGGAATTTGAACATTGTGCTGAAGAGCCTCAGCAAGGTGCCATTCAAACCCTTGTGGGAGACATCTCTTCTCAATTTAACAGTGAAGACAGTATTTGGGTTGGCCATCGTCTCCATGAGAAGTATCTTGGAGATATAGATGTTGTCTTGCAGAAATCTTTTTCTTAGAATTACGGCAGTGGGAGTAGTGCTTCAAAGTGTGCACTCATTTTTACCGAAGGTGGTCTTGGCATTTCATATTAATCAAGGGGTCAGGTTGTACGCTTTTCAGTACTAGGGTTACATTACAGTACATTACATTAATGATTTCTATTCCGCCATTACCTTGCGGTTTAAGGCGGATTACATAGGAAGTCCCTGAAGAAGAATGAAGTGTTGATAGTATTGGATGTGAGGAGATCTCTTCGTCGATACCTAGAAGCAACAAATGATTTTTGCTTTTCAGATAATCTTTTTGTTTTAACAAATATAACTCGGTGAGACATGCCAACATCAAAGGTGATAATTGCCAGATGGCTTTGTATGGCTATATCTTCAATTTGGCTGTGGGAAACGGTCTCCAATATCTGTGAGAGCACTCTCTACCAGAAGCATAGCGTCTTTGTGGGCAGAGATGCAGGCAATTTCTCCTGAAGATATTTGTAGGTCAGCTACGTGGTTCACTCTACACACATTTACAAAATTTTATAGAGTGAATGTAGCAGCGAGAGAGGATACATAATTTGGGTCCTCTATTAAGGGCGGGCTCATCTGTTCTATCCTAGAATCAGGAGACTGCTTTAGTACGCCACCAACTGTCAGGACTCATATACTTTGTATAACAGAAGGGAAGATTAGCTATTTACCTTGATAATCTTCTTTCTTATAACACTCCATGCGAATCCGGCCACCCACCCTATCAATCTGGGATTCACCTATATTACATTACATTACATTCGGGATTTCTATTCCGCCATTACCTTGCGGTTCAAGGCGGATTACAAAAGGTTAGTTTAAAAAAGACAGAGTTACAATGATTAGCTAGAGAGGTAAGTTGTAGGTCTTATAAACATTTAGCAGGTTGTTGAGGGTGAGGTGGTTTGTCAAAGAGTTAATAGGTGGTCATAGTGGAAGTTCTTTTGTTATTATTAGTGCAGTAGTGGGTAGATCAAATGTCAGTTTTAGAGTTACTAAACGGTCGTGATGTTATTGCTGTTTCAGGAATTTCTTGAAAAGTTTGGTTTTTATTTCTTTTCTGAACGTCCTATAGTCTGGGGTGGTCATCAAGAGGTTGGAGATCTGGTTGTCCAGTCTTGCGGCTTGGGTGGCTAGGAGGCCGTCGTGTAGTTTTGTTCTTTTTACTTCCTTGATTGGGGGGGGTATGAATGGGGCGTGTCAAAGATTTTGTTTTATTTTATTTATAGACTCCTGAGGCAGGCCATAGTGGTCAAAACACATACATGTTGAGTCTTGATCAAAATAAAGAAACTGAGCATCACAGATCACCTTTTCTGTCTTTCTTGTGTATATACAGTATAGGTCAGGGATGTCAAAGTCCCTCCTCGAGGGCCACAATCCAGTCGGGTTTTCAGGATTTTCCCCAATGAATATGCATGAGATCTATTAGCATACAATGAAAGCAGTGCATGCAAATAGATCTCGTGCATATTCATTGGGGAAATCCTGAAAACCCGACTGGATTGCGGCCCTCGAGGAGGGACTTTGACACCCCTGACCTATACTGTATATACACAAGAAAGACAGAAAAGGTGATCTGTGATGCTCAGTTTCTTTATTTTGATCAAGACTCAACATGTATGTGTTTTGACCACTATGGCCTGCCTCAGGAGTCTATAAATAAAATAAAACAAAATCTTTGACAAAAAAACTAAATAGAAACAACCCACAAATTTTAAAACAACATACAAATTAAATTAGCAAATAAGTTGAATATAATATAAATAAATATTTATATTAAAAATAAAAATAAGTTAATACTTTTAAACATATCTAAAATCAAAATGCAATACTGTTCTATATATGCAAAAAAGAGCCCTTGCTTGGTATTTGTATAACATATATATGTATAAAAACATAATTCTGAAATAATGGTTATATAGTAAACAGTGTACTGAAAATGCAGTTTTCAAACGTATCTGGGCATTGTTAGTTGTGTGTATGTTGTACAATAGTATTTGTATGAATTTAAAACATCTTTATAAAGAAATGTACAGTATATCACATATACTTTAAGGCTGCAAAAGAATGCATTCAAAGACCAATCAAGATGTAGAAACCTAATATTGTTTAAAAAAGAGGAATTGTAAAAAGGGGAAAATGAAAAAAGAAGAGTGGAAAGAGAAAAAAGTAGAAAAAGCGTACCTTATTACTGTAATTCTCAAAAGTGGAAGCATATTAAATAAAATGTAAATCATAAAAAGCTGAAACAAAGAGAAATAAAAAATAATGGTAAAATGACTTTAAAACATAATATAGCTGGGTCCACGTTTAGTTCATCCTAACCAATCTCGGTTTGTTGAAGGGAGATAAGTAGGGAATAATGTCTGACAGGTATTCAATATAATGGAGAGGGTTCGAAGGCTGTAAAAGGGCACTGTGTTTCTTTCTATAGATGCGGAAAAGACCTTAGATAGAATCTTGTGGCCATATCTGTTCAAGGTACTCAAATCTATTGGACTAGGTCCTTGTATGCAGGTGTGGATTCAAGTGTTGTATATGAATCGGCTGGGATGTGTAAAGCTGAACGGAGGGTATTCTGCACCCTTTCTTTTGTCAAGAGGAACTAAGCAGGGATGCCTTCTGTCGCTGATCTTGTTCGCGCTGGCGATCCAACCCTTGGCCTAATGCATCCATGTCTATGTGAGCATTCAAGGGGTTTGGATTGCAGGAGGGGAATATAAGTTAAGCTTGTTTTGCCGACAATATCTTCTTTACCATTCAGGACCTGGCTCGTTCACTGATTGTATTCTGGGGGAACTCTGGGAATATGGTGGGGTCTCCGGCTTTAAAGTTAATCTAAACAAATCAAAGCTGATGAATGTCAATCTGTTGGATGAAGTCAGGGGTGAGTTGCAGGCGCAGTTTCCCTTTCACTAGGTTATAACTTTGGGGGGGTGTACTTTGGGCCCATGGGTGCTAACCTTTATGTCCTGAACTATGTTCCATTGCTTCACCGGACTCGACAGGAGCTCAAGCCAGCCATTTCCTATGAGCGATCTGCATGGGGCAGGAGCATAGGAAGATTGCTCCTGCCCCGAAAACCCACTAGACCACCAGGTAAGGCTTAAGGGGGGGGGGCTTGCAGGGCTTAAAAAAGCCGGGGGAAGCGGGGGTTAGGGGCAGAACCGGCCCAAATATTATTCACGGTTTTTTAATATTCGCAGGCCAGCTCTGCCCCTAACCCCTGTGGATCCGGAGGGAGAAGTGTAAAACAATAGTTGATGGGCTACTACATATGTTGATAAGTCTTTAACTTTATCATGAAATATAATTGCTGTATTCGTAATGAATTGGACTGTTTTTGTCAGTTTTAATATGTATCTCTCACCACCCTTGGATTTAAAAGCATTTCTTTAACGTAACTTATGACCATTTGATTGTTAAATGTGGACAAAAATCCATGCTTTCTAAACTGTGTGGTTAAGAGCTGTCTTTTTTCATTAACACCTTATTTTTGCTTTCTATTTTGAATTTGTGGTGATCCTAATGTGTGTGCATATATATATATATATATATTTTTTATTTTTTTTTGTATTTATTTCTTCAATTTTAAATTTAAATATAACATATTAATGCATTAGGTAATAGAAATCAATAAGCCATATCAGATATTACATAACAAAAGTTAGATAAAGAAAAACTTCATACACTACAAAATTTAAATGGCTATAATTCCCCTATAAGCCAACAATATTGGGGAGAGAGATTTTTAAGGTAAGGAGGCATTTCCCAAGAGATCAAACATAGGAAAAACTACAAAATATAAAAATGAAAAAGGCGTCTCAAACTACTTGTCTCATTATTTCCATACTTCACATTAGATAACTTATTATCCATTTTCTTCCTCGTATCCTTAATTTGGACCTGTACTTAACGCTTATTTTCAAGAAAAGCCTTTAGTTGTTTGGGCTCATAGGAAAGATATCCTAATGTATATATTTAAGCATGTGTGATTAGGTTCATCACCACAAATTTTTATCTACATTTAACAATCTAAATGGTCATAAGTTACGTTAAAGAAATGCTTTTAAATCCAAGGGTGGTGAGATAAACATATTAAAATTATTGACAAAACAGTCTGATTCATTCTGAATACAGCTCTTATATTTCACTAGTCTTTAAGCCCGTTATATTAACGGGTGCTAGAATATATGTCTCTTTCTTTCAGTCTCTCTCCCTATCCCTGTCTTTTTTTTTTTCTGTCTCTCTCCCTCCGGCTGTCTTTCTTTCTGTCTGTCTCACTCCCTGGCCCCCTTTGGCTGTCTATCTCTCTCCCTGCCCCTGTGTCTTTCTTCCTTTCTTTCTGTCTCCCTCCCTACTTCCCTGTGCAGCAGATGCAGCATTGCCTCTCCCTCCATTTCCCTGTGCAATAGCATTTTTCCCTTCCCCCCCACTTCCCTATGCAGAAGCCGAAGCAGCATTCCCTCCCCCTCCATTTCCCTGTGTAGCAGCATTTTTTCCTCCCCCCTATTTCCCTGTGCAAAAGCCGAAGCAGCATTCCCTCCCCCTCCATTTCCCTGTGCAGCAGCATTTTTTTCCATCCCAACTTCCCTGTGCAGCAGCCGAAGCAGCATTCCCTCCCTCTCCATTTCCCTGTTCAGCAGCATTTTTTCCCCTCCTCTCACTTCCCTGTGCAGCAGCCACAGCATTCCCTCCCTCTCCATTTCCCTGTTCAGCAGCATTTTTTCCCATCCCCCCACTTCCCTGTGCAGCAGCCACAGTATTCCCTCCCCCTCCATTTCCCTATTCAGCAGCATTTTTTCCCCTTCCCCCACTTCCTTGTGCAGTAGCCACAGCATTTCCTCCCCCTACATTTCCCTTTCAGCAGCATTTTCCCCTCCCCCAATTTCCCTGTGCAGCAGCCACAGCATTCCCTCCCCCTCCATTTCTCTTTCAGCAGCATTTTTTCCCCTCCCCCCACTTCCCTGTGCAGTAGCCACAGCATTCCCTCCCCTTCCATTTCCCTGTTCAGCAGCATTTTTTTCCCTCCCCCCCACTTCCTGTGCAGTAGCCACAGCATTCCCTCCCCCTCCATTTCCCTGTGCAGCAGCAGGATTTTTCCATCCCCATAATCTTCTTGCTGGAGTTATTTTTCAGTTTAAAGGTGCCGCGCAGCTCCTCTAACGATCCCCGCCTGCATCGGAAGTCTTCTCTGAAGCAGGTGTGGCTCGTGACAGGAGCTGCGGCGGCACCTGTAAACTGAAAAATAACTCCGGCAAGGGAAACCGGCCAACTGGCAGTTCAATTCAGAGCTTTGGTCTGCCCTGCTCCCTGCGTGCCTTGCCGTATTGTATTTTTTAGTTGAAAGACGCGGCGGCGGCTCCTCTCATGATCACCACCTGCGTTGGAAGTCCGACGCAGGCGGGGATCGTGAGAGGAGCCATCGCCGCATCTTTCAGCTTAAAAATACAATACGGCAAGGCGAGCAGGGAGCAGGCCAGACCGAACAACAGGATAAAAACAACCCTAAACTGAACCCATTCCATGCAATACCTTGAGATTCAGCATCACTCTAGCCCCTACCAGCAGCCAATATCTAATATAATAAAACGGTAGCCACGCATGCGCACTCCTACCTGCGGGGCCCTACAGCGCACGGAAAACGGAACACGCAGGAGTGAGTGCGCATTCGCGGCTAGCGTTTTATTATATTAGATTATAGATATAGATTAGACTTATCAACATATGTAGTAACCCATCTATTATTGTTTTATATATCAAACTAATATTATGTTTTAAGTCATTTTACCATCATGTTTTATTTCTCTTTGTTTCAGCTTTTTATGATTCACATTTTATTTAATATACTTCCACTTTGAGAATTGCAGTAACAAGATACACTTCCTTTTTCTACTTTTCTCTTATTTCCTTTTTTTCTCTTTCCACTCTTCTCTTTTTTTTCATTTCCCCCCCTTTTTTTTTTTACTTTTTCTCCTTTTTAAACAATATTAGTCTTGATTGGTCTTTGAATGCATTCTTTTGCAGGCTTAAAGTATATGTGACGTACATTTCTTTATAAAGATTCAGGTATGTTTTAGTCATACAAATACTATTATACAACATTGCACACAACTAACAGGTTTATCATAATTTTACTTCAAATGCATTTGTTGCCCAGATGTGTTTGAAAACTGCATTTTCAGTTTATACTGTTTACTATATAACCATTATTTCAGAATTTTATGTTTTTATACATATGTTATATAAATACCAAGCAAGGGCTCTTTTTTGCACATATAGACAAGAGGGGGTGCTATTTTAGATTTTGTCCTTAGTGGAATGTAAGACATAGTATAGGGTCCGCTGTGTTGGGTCCGCTGGGAAACAGTGATCATAACATGATCGTATTTGAGTTCATACCGGGAGTAACGTTGCAAAAGAAATCTACTGTAGGGGTGTTTAATTTTCGAAAGGGCTACTATGATAAAATGAGGAAAATGGTTAAAAAGACGCTAAAAGGATCGGTTGCAAAGGTTAGGACTGTAAACCAGGCGTGGATGTTATTTAAAAATACCGTCGTGGAAGCCCAGACCAGATGTATTCCACATATCAGCAAAGGTAGAAAGAAGAGGAAACGAGAGCCGGCGTGGTTAAAAAGTGAAGTGAAAGAGGCTATTAGAGCCCAAAAAACATCCTTTAAAGAATGGAAAAAGGATCTGAATGAAGAAAATAAGAAGAAACACAAGCACTGGCAAGTTACATGCAAAGCATTGATAAAGACAGCTAAGAAAGAATATGAAGAGAAACTTGCAAAAGAGGCAAAAATTCATAGCAATTTTTTTAGGTACATCAGAAGCAGAAAACCTGTGAGGGAATCTATGGGACTGTTGGATGATCAAGGAGCGAAAGGGGTGCTCAGGGAGGATAAGGCCATAGCAGAAAGACTGAATGAATTCTTTGCTTCGGTCTTTATGGAAGAAGATGTATGAGATCTACCTGAACCGGAAATGGTTTTCAAGGGTGATGATTCGGAGAAACTGAAAGAAATCTCTGTGAATCTGGAAGATACACCGAGCCAAACTGACGAATTAAAAGGTGATAAATCACTAGGACTGGATGGTATACATCCCAGGGTACTAAAAGAATTCAAACATAAGAATTGCCGCTGCTGGGTCCATCGTGCCCAGCAGTCCGCTCCCAGTGCCCAAGATGAGACTAGCCCTACCTGCATAAATTCTGGTTCAGCAGGAACTTGTCTAACTTTGTCTTGAAACCCTGGAGGGTGTTTTCCCCTAAATAGCCTCCAGAAGAGCATTCCGGTTTTCTATCACTCTCTGAGTGAAGAAGAACTTCCTTACATTTGTACGGAATCTATCCCCTTTTAACTTTAGAGAGTGCCCTCTCATTCTCCCTACCTTGGAGAGGGTGAACAACCTGTCTTTATCTACTAAGTCAATTCCCTTCAGTATCTTGAATGTTTCTATCATGTCCCCTCTGTCTCCTCTTTTCAAGGGAGAAGAGGCCTAGTTTCTCTAATCTTTCACTGTACGACAACTCCTCCAGCCCCTTAACCATTTTAGTCCCTCTTCATGTACAGCGACCAGTCCAGTGCTGGATGCAGTATTCCAGGTGAGGGCGTACCATGGCCCAGTACAGCGGCATGATAATCCCCTCCGATCTGTTCATGATCCCCTTCTTAGAAACATAGAAACTGACGGCAGAAAAGGGCCACGGCCCATCCAGTCTGCCCACACTAATGACCCACCCCTAACTTCCCCTAAGTAGAGATCCCACGTACCAATCCCATTTCTTAATCATCCCTAGCATTCTGTTCGCCCTTTTCGCCACCGCCGCACATTGCGTGGACGGCTTCATCGACTTGTCAACCAGTACTCCCAAGTCTCTTTCCTGGGGGGTCTCTCCGAGTCCCGACCCAGACATCCTGTATTCATGTATAAGATTTTTCTTACCGACATGCATCACCTTACACTTATCCACGTTGAACCTCATTTGCCATGTTGCGGCCCATTTCTCGAGCATGTTTGTCACGTTGCAGATCTTCGTAATCCTTCTGTGTCTTCACTACTCTGAATAACTTGTATCATCTGCAAATTTAATCACCTCACTCGTTGTACCAATTTCCAGATTGGCTCGGCCCAAAGTTAGAACACCTGCCCACCCTCTTCGCACTACCCTCAGGCGCTGCCTTACACCTTGAATTCTCAAGCAAGGTCCTTGGCATCATTATCGATTCCTCTCTCTCTCTCAACGACCACCTCAACTCCTTGACAAAATCATGCTTTTTCAGCCTCCACTTGCTAAGGAAAGCAAGACCTTGCTTCCGCCAAAAACATTTCGCCGTCCTTGTCCAATCCATCATCCTCTCCAAACTTGACTATTGTAATGCCATTTACCTATGCTTAACAAAAAAAAAGCCTCCAAAGACTCCAGCTTAATCAGATCACGGCAGCCAAGCTGATCTTTGCAAAACGTAAATCTGACCACGTCTCCCCACTCCTGGCCAATCTTCACTGGCTCCCAGTGATTTCCAGAATCCAATTCAAATGCTCTTGCCTGGCTTTTAAGATTATTCACGGCATCCTTCCTTCCCTAATCCCACTTTCCTTCAACTCCTCGTGCCCTGACTCCACCAGGACCGCCCATAAATTAAAACTATCCTTCCCCTCCCTACATGGTATTCTCCACGCAGGTAAACTGGGAAAATCACTTCTATTCAAAATCACAGGTCTCTGGAATGACCTTACTATCCCGCTGTGGAACCTGAGCTCCCTCCACTTATTCCACAAGCAACTAAAAACCTGGCTCTTCTCTACCATGTAATTTCTTTTTTCCCTTACTTTACCACTCGATCTATAAACTTATGTAAACCTTTTCCTACCCTTTCTCATTTTTAAGTTCTTGTAAACCGTGCCGAGCTCTACTTCTGTGGAGTATATAAACTTAAGGTTTAGTTTAGTTTAGTATAAATATGTTGAATAGCATGGATCCAAGCACCGAACCCTGTGGCATTCCACTGGTGACGCTTTTCCAGTCCGAGTATTGTCCATTTACCCCCCACTCTCTGCTTCCTATCCACCAGCCATTTTTTTAATCCACATGAATATTTCACCCTCGATTCCATGGCTCGCAATTTTTCAAAGTAGTCATTCATGTGGAACTTTATCGAACGCCTTCTGAAAATCCAGGTATACAATGTCGACCGAGTCACCCTTGTCTATCCACCTATTTACTCCCTCGAAGAAGTGCAGCAAGTTTGTCAAGCAAGATCTTCCTTTGAAGCCATGCTGGCTGGTCCTCATCAGATCATGTCCATCAAGGTGTGCAATGATGCGATCCTTTATCAGTGCCTCCACCATTTTTCCCAGTACCGAGGTTAGACTCACCGATCTGTAGTTTCCCGGATCACCCCTTGAACCTTTCTTGAAGATCAGCATAACATTCTCCACCTTCCAGTCTTCCGGAATCCATCCCGATTTGATCGACAGAAAGGAAATTAAGACAAAAAAAATACCAGGACCTAAATTGCATTTATACTAATGCAAGGATCCTAAGGAACAAAATGGGGGAATTAGAAGTCATGGCCAAAACTGAGAACATAGACATCATTGGGGTTTCCGAAACATGGTGGAATGAAGAAAACAAATGGGGTACAAACTCTATTGCCAGGACAGGTCAGGTAGAAAGGAGGAGGAATAGCCCTATACATAAAGGAAAGCATACACTCGACCAGAGTGGACATAGCAGCGACAACCAACAATTTGGAATCGCTATGGGTTAAAATATCAGGAAGGAAAGGGCCTGAGATAAAGATGGGCCTGTACTATCGTCCACCTGGGCAAACCGAAGCTATTGATGAAGAAATGGAAGCCGAGATGAAGCGAGAATGCAAAAGCGGTAACACGATTATTATGGGAGACTTCAACTATCCCGGGATAGAATGGAGTCTTGGAAGCTCAAAATGTGCTAGAGAGACCGGATTCCTGGAGGCTATACAGGATTGCTTCATGGATCAACTTGTCAGAGAACCGACGAGAGGGAATGCCACTCTGGATCTAATCCTAAATGGGCTAAGAGGACCTGTGAAGGAAGTGGAAATAGTGGGACCATTGGGAAACAGTGATCACAATATGATCAAGTTCAAAGTTGAAGTAGGAATACTGAAGGGAAAGAGAACCATAGCGACAACTTTTAACTTCAAGAAAGGAAACTATGAAGCGATAAGAGTAATGGTAAGGAAGAAATTTAGGAACACCTCAAAGAAATGGCAGACTGTAGAGCAAGCCTGGTCTTTATTCAAGGACACGGTGATCGAGGCGCAAAATCTACATATCCCAAGATTCAGAAAAGGGTGCAGAAAGAATCAAACAAAAGGCCTGGCGTGGATAACCAAAGAAGTGAAGAAAGTGATAGGTGATAAGAAGAATTCATTCAGGAAATGGAAAAAGGGAGAACTGGAACGAGCACAGGAAGTATTCAAAAGAATGTCACCGTGTGGTTAGAAAAGCCAAAAGAGAATATGAAGAAAGGCTAGCCAAGGAAGCACGAAATTTCAAACCGTTCTTCAGATATGTTAAAGGGTAGCAGCCGGCTAGGGAGGAGGTGGGAAAGCTGGATAACGGAGACAGGAAGGGAGTAGTGAAGGAGGAGAAAGAAGTGGCGGAAAGACTAAACATGTTCTTTTCGTCTGTATTTACAAAAGAGGCCAAATCCAATATACTGGAACCTTAGCAAATCTTCAAAGGAGACCAAACAGTTAAATTAACATCCATGGAAGTAAGTCTTGAAGATGTACGCAGGCAGTTAGAAAAATTAAAAACTGACAAATCGCCGGGCCCAGACGGAATCCACCCAAGGGTTCTGAAAGAACTAAAGGAGGAAACAGCGGAACTACTATAGCAAGTTTGCAATCTATCCCTAAAACAGGAGTGATCCCGGAGGATTGGAAGATAGCCAATGTTATGCCCATCTTTAAAAAGGGATCAAGAGGTGACCCGGGGAACTGCAGACCGGCGAGTCTGATCTCGGTTCCGGGGAAAATGGCGGAAGCGCTGATAAAAGACAGCATCGATGAGCATTTTGAAAGAAATAAACTTCTAAAAACAAGCTGACACGGCTTCTGCAAGGGGAGATCGTGCCTAACTAATTTACTGCACTTCTTCGAAGGAATTAACAAACGGATGGACAAAGGGGACCCCATAGACATTGTATATTTAGATTTCCAAAAAGCCTTTGACAGGTACCCCATGATCGCTTCTTCAGAAACTGAAGAACCATGGGGTGGAAGGAGACGTACATAGATAATAATAATAATAACTTTATTTTTCTATACCGCCATAGTCAGGCGACTTCTAGGCGGTTCACATTGAAAGAAGGCTGGACAGTCAGCGAATGATAAGGAGTCTAAAATAGAAAAGTTACATAAACAAGGTACATACTAATTTAAGTTCCATGGGTAAAGAATACATGAAAATTGGAGCTTCCTGGGAGATTGAATAGCGTTTACGGGGGGTTTGTTTAGTTTAAGGGAGGTCTGTTTTAGTCAATGAATTTGTCGAATAGGGCGGTTTTTATTGCTTTTCGGAATGCATTGTAAGTCAGTTTGGGTTCATTTATGCAGTTTCGCAACCAGACTTGTCTATTCGCTTGGAACATGAATTGGTTGGCGGGTAGGAAGCAGAGGGTAGGAGTGAAGGGCCACTACTCGGACTGGAGGAGGGTCACGAGTGGTGTTCTGCAGGGGTCGGTGCTCGGACCGCTGCTATTCAATATAATTATAAATGATCTAGAAACAGGGATGAAGTGCGAAATAATAAAATTTGCAGACAACACCAAACTATTTAGTGGTGCTCGAACTAAAGAGGACTGCGAAGAATTACAAAGGGACCTGAAAAAACGGGGAGTGGGCGACGAAATGGCAGATGAAGTTCAATGTAGAGAAATGTAAAGTATTGCATGTAGGAAGCAGAAACCCGAGGTACAGATATACGATGGGAGAGATGTTATTGAGTGAGAGTACCCAAGAAAGGGACTTGAGGGTAATTGTGGACAAAACAATGAAACCGATGGCACAGTGCGCAGCGGCCGCTAAGAGAGCGATTAAAATGCTAGGTATAATCAAGAAGGGTATTACAACCAGAACGAAAGAAGTTATACTGCCGTTGTATCGGGCGATGGTGCGTCCGCATCCGGAGTACTGCGTCCAATACTGGTCGCCGTACCTTAAGAAGGATATGGCGATACTTGAGAGGGTTTAGAGGAGAGCGACACGTTTGATAAAAGATATGGAGAACCTTTCATACACTGAGAGACTGGAGAAACTGGAGCTCTTTTCCATGGAGAAGAAGAGGAGAATTAGAGGAGATATGATAGAGACTTACAAGATCATGAAGGGCATAGAGAAAGTAGAGAGGGACAGATTCTTCAAACTTTTGAAAACTACAAGAGCAAGAGGGCATTCGGAAAAGTTGAAAGGGGACAGATTCAAAACCAATAACCAATACTAGGAAGTTTTTCTTCACCCAACGGGTGGTGGACACCTGGAATGCATTTCCAGAGGGCGTGATAGGACAGAGTAAAGTATTAGGGTTTAAGAAGGGATTGGACAATTTTCTGAAGGAAAAGGGGATGGGGGGTATAGATAGAGAACTACTACACAGGTCCTGGACCTGTTGGGCCGCCGCGCAAGCGGACTGCTGGGCATGATGGACCTCTGGTCTGCCCAGCAGAGGCACTTCTTATGTTCTTATGTTCTATTGGCTATTAGTTGAAGCAGTTCAGCTATAGCCCCTTTCAGTTCCTTGATTACCCTTGGATGGATGCCATCTGATCTTGGGGATTTATAATTTTTAAGCCTATCAATCTGCCTGCATACCTCTTCTAGACTGACCATCAACCCTGTCAGTTTCCCATCTTCGTTTCCTGCATATAGCCTGCTGGCTACCGGTATGTTGTGTAAATCCTCTTCGGTAAGCACAGATGCAAAAAATGTGTTTAGTTTGTCGGCGATGGTTTTGTCCTCCTTTAGCACTCCCTTTTTTCCATGGACATCCAGTGGCCCCACCGTTTCCTTCGCAGGTCGTTTCCCTTTAATATATCGAAAGAACGGCTTGAAGTTTTTTGCCTCCTTGGCTATTTTTTCCTCGTAGTCTCTTTTGGCCCCTCTTACTGCCTTATGGCACCTGCTTTGATGCTTTTTCCAGTTATCATCCATTTTTGACCTTTTCCATTCATTAAATGAAGTCTTCTTGTCTCTGATCGCTTCCTTCACCGCTACAGTGAGCCACGCCGGTTCCTTGTTCTTTTTCCTCTTGGATCCCTTGTTGATATGCGGTATATATAGATTTTGCACCTCAGTGACTATATCCTTAAAAAGGGACCGTGCTTTTTCTCTTCTTAATCTTCTTCCCCACCATGAGTCTCATCCCTTTGTAATTCCCTTTTCGGAAGTTCAGCGCTGTGGCTGTCGTTCTGGATCGATGTTTCGCCCCTGTGTCCAGGTCGAAGCGGATCATATTGTGATCACTGGTTCCCAGCGTCCCCTCTACATTTACACCTTGCACCAGTCCTCGTAGTCCATTTAGAATTAAGTCCAGAATTGCGTTTCCTCTTGTATTTTCCTTAACAAGTTGTTCCAGGAAGCAATCGCCTACAGCATCCAGGAACTTGGTCTCCCTTCTGCACTTGGAGATGCCTAAGTTCCAGTCTATCCCCGGATAATTGAAGTCACCCATGATAATTGTGTTGCCTCCCTTGCAGTTGCATTTAATCTCATCCGTTATTTCTCTATCAATTTCTTTGGAGTGCCCTGGGGATCAGTAGAAGATGCCGATCTTTGTTTCCGTTCCATTTGTTCCCAGAATTTTGACCCATAGAGACTCTAACTTATTCTTATAAGAACATAAGAATTGCTACTGTTGGCTGGGTCAGACCAGTGGTCCATCATGCCCAGCAGTCTGCGCACGCAGCGGCCCTCTGGTCAAAGATCAGCACCCTAACTGATACTAGCCCTATTCTTTGTGTTCTCTCCGGTAGACTCAATTCCCTCTTTGACATATAGGGCAATGCCCCCACCTTTTTGAGCCACTCTTTCTCGGTGGTATAGCTTGTATCCCGGTAGCACAGTGTCCCAGATGTTTTCTCATTCCACCATATTTCCGAATGATGTCAAGGTTATCTTTTTGTGCCATAGCTTCTGATTCACCCATCTTATTCCTTAGGCTCGTTGTGTTCGTGTATATACACTTGAGTTTGCAGCCTATTACTTTCTTGCATTTCCGAGCTCTGCGCTTGCGGAGATGGTGCGGTATACAAACCTAAGGTTTAGTTTAGTTTTCCTTCCCTCTTGTGTCCCTTTCGATCTGTCAGGATTTCTGTCTTGCCTAAGATCCGGTGAGTCTTCCCCTCTATCTTCCTGCACGGTATCCTCTGGGTATTCCAGTTCCCGAATCATTGACTCTCGGTCGACTGTTGGCTTTCCTCTTCTTCCTAGTTTAAAAACTTCATTTCTCTCTTGATGCTGCTTGCAAGTAGCCTCGTTCCGTCTCCGCTGAGGTGGAGTCCATCCTTCCTGAATAGCTTGCTCTTCCCCCAGAATGTCATCCAGTTGCGCACGAAGTGGAATCCTTATTCCTCACACCAGCGCCACATCCAGGTGTTGACTGCTTACAGCTCCATCTGCCACTTCTCGTCAGCCCTGGGTACCGGCAGGATCTCCAAAAACGCTACCCTCTGCATTCTGGTCTTCAGCTTTCTTCCTAGCATCCGGAACTGGTCCTTCAGTACTTCCCAGTTGTAGTTCCTGTTGCTCATGTTGTTTGTTCCCACATGGATCACCACCGCCGTTTCTTCCTCTTCCACGCTGTCGATAATCCTGTCGATGCGGCTCACTGTGTCTTTTACCTTGGCTCCTGGTAGGCAGGTCACCATCCAATCCTGTCTTCCTCCTGCTATGTGGCTGTTGACTTGTCTGATGATGGAGTCCCCACAACGATTGCTGTCCTCTCTATCTTCTCTTGCCTCTCTAGCCGCAGGTCTGTGTCCTCTGTGTACTTCTATCTTCCCTCATCCTGGCGTTGGCTTGCACCGTACTCGTCTTCATTTGGATTCCCTCCTCTGTTTCCAGATCTCACCGCTGTGTCACCCATTTCTTCCTTGTGGTCCTCACTCTCTGTAGGTGTATCTTGGCAGTTCCACTGTTGATGGTGATTTTCCATGGCCTCCCTGTATGCCTCTTCAATGAACTTCTCCAACTCCCGGACTATTTCCTCAATGGTTTCCTCTGTTTTGACGTTTTCTGCATCCTTGTCCTCCTTCTCCACTGCTCGAAGTGCTTCCAGTTCCAGTATTCTGCCCTCCAGGAGTCTGACTTGTTTCTTCAGGCTCTCCAATTCCCTGCATTGAGTGCATACATAAGACCGCCTCCCAGAGGGGAGGTAGTCATACATATGGCAGACGGTGCAGAAAACTTGGTAGCTCAACTTCCTGCTTCTGTCTGCTGCTTCCATTGCTGCCCACTTGCCGGTCTGCTGTGGATTTCCTCTGTGACTGTTGCGGCTTTCTTCTGCGACTGCTGCGGCTGTTCTGCTGTTCATGCATTGACTCGCCCCTTCTTAAGGCCCTTTGCAAAGACGATCTTGCTAAGGTGAGCGCCTTTAACGCTCGCCTTCAATGCGTGCCGAACGGCTGAGCGCCGTTAATGGGGAGCTCCGGATCAGCTGCCGATGACGCTGGAAGGGGGGGCGGAGCTACCTCTCACCACTGCCCCTCACTTGCTGCTGCTTTCCCCTTGACTCTTTGGCCACTTTTCTCCTATTCGCCTGCCTCCTCTTCCTGGCTAACTCTCTCCTGCCTGCCTGCCCCACTCTCTAAAATCGTCTGTGGTACCTGAAGATTGGAGGGTGGCCAATGTTACGCCGATTTATAAAAAGGGCTCCAGAGGAGATCTGGGAAATTACAGACTGGTAAGCCTCACTTCTGTGCTGGGCAAAATGGTAGAAAAGATTATAAAAAATAAAATTGTGGAACACTTAGTCAAACATGATTTAATGAGACGAAGGCCGCATGGGTTCAGCCTAGGGAGATCTTGCCTCACAAATTTGCTTGACTTATTTGATGATGTGAATAAACATGTGGATAAAGGTGAGCCAGTTGATACAGTATATCTAGATTTTCAGAAAGCTTTTGATAAAGTTCCTCACGAGAGGCTCCTGAGAAAATTAAAGAGTCATGGGATAGGTGACAAAGTTCAGTTGTGGATAAGGAATTGATTATCGGATAGAAAACAGAGGGAAGGGTTAAATGGTCATTTTTCTCAATGGAGGAGAGTAAGCAGTGGAGTGCCGCAAAGGTCTGTACTGGGACCGGTGCTATTTAACTTATTTATAAATGATTTGGAAATTGGAACAACGAATGAGGTGATTAAATTTGCAGATGACTCTAAGCTGTTCAAAGTTGTTAAAACGCATGCAGATTGTGAAAAATTGCAGGCAGACCTTAGGAAATTGGACTGGGCATCCAAGTGGCAGATGAAATTTAATGTGGACAAATGCAAAGTGATGCACATTGGGAAGAATAACCTGAATCACGGTTACCGGATGCTAGAGTCCACCTTGGGGGTTAGTGCCCATGAAAAGGACCTGGCTATCATTGTAGACAATACGATGAAACCTTCTGCCCAATGTGCGGCGGCGGCCAATAAAGCAAACAGGATGTTGGAAATTATTATAAAAAGGATGGTTAACAAGACTAAGAATGTCATAATGCCCCTGTATCTCTCCATGGTGCGACCTCATTTGGAGTATTGAATTCAATTCTGGTCTCCTTATCTCAAGAAAGATATAGTGGCGCTAGAAAAGGTTCAAAGAAGAGCGACCAAGATGGTAAAGGGGATGGAACTCCTCTCGTATGACGAAAGACTAAATCGGTTAGAACTCTTCAGCTTGGAAAAGAGACGGCTGAGGGGAGATATGATTGAAGTCTACAAAATCCTGAGTGGAGTAGAACGGGTACAAGTGGATCAGTTTTTCACTCCGTCAAAAATTACAAAGACTAGGGGACACTCGAAGTTACACAGAAATACTTTTAAAACCAATAGGAGGAAATTTTTTTTCACTCAGAGAATAATTAAGCTCTGGAACTCTTTGCCAGAGGTTGTGGTAAAAGTGGATAGCATAGCTGGTTTTAACAAAGGTTTGGACAAATTCCTGGAGGAGAACTCTATAGTCTGTTATTGAGAGAGACATGGGGGAAGCCACTGTTTGCCCTGTATTGGTAGCATGGAATATTGCTACTCCTTGGTTTTGGCCAGGTACTCTAGTGACCTGGATTGGCCACCGTGGGAACGTGCTACTGGGCTTGAGGGACCATTGGTCTGACCCAGTATGACTATTCTTATGTTCTTATTTTTAATTTTAATATTTATATTCAACTGATTTGCTCGTTTAATTTGTAGGTTGTTTTTAAATTCATTTTTTTGTCAAAGATTATGTTTTATTTAATTTGTAGACTCCTGAGGCAGGCCATAGTGGCCAAAACAGGTACGTGTTGAGTCTTTCTTGATCACAATAAAGAAATGACCATCATAGGTCACCTTTTCTGTCTTTCTTGTGTCTCTACTGTATGAAGGTAGGATCTTCTGTTTTGGTGTGACGATTTACCTATGTACGCCATGGATCAGAGTTCAGTGTCCACTTCTGAAGAGTTTATGCTGTCAGTTAAAAAAAAAAAAAAAGAAGGATAGAGTGAAGGGTGTGTGTTTCAATGGGAAAGATACTCTGAACTCCATTTTTTGTAAGCTATTTTTCCTATGATATGAAAAAAAAAACTGTATAGCTTTCAATGGAGACTAACTCCCCCTTTTACAGAAGTATAGCACAGTTTTTAGTGCTGGCCATGGCAATAACTGCTCCGAGACTCATAGAATTCCTATGAGAGTCTGAGCTGTTTTTGCCATGGCTGGCACTAAAAAACCATGCCACGCTTTTGTAAAAGGGGGGGGGGGCGTGTTAAGTTGTTTAACTTGCTTTTTTACCAAAATTTTCAAATCGCCTTCATATGTATAGAAGTAGGTAGTTGGGGATAATAGAAGTAGGAGAGGAGCAGTTGGAGATGGTAAGGATAGAAGGGGTTAGTTGTGGGGGAGTAGGAAGGGGGGAGGTAATTCTGTGTAGAGGGTTTAGGAGTTGAGGGACAGATGGTGGAGTGGAATGAGGCACTATAAGCTGTAGAAAAATATATGAAAAATCTCAAAAGAATGAGTCACTTAATTTATATCATGAGCTCTTTGTTGGATTATTTAAATAAGCTCTTTGTCGGACTATTTTAATAAGCAAGTTAGCTTGTACAGTTTTTAAATTAACATAACTGTCATTAAAGATATATATTTTCAGCACTGTGGGAGCGGCGAGTACTTACCCTCTGTGACATGTACAATAAAAAATCTGAATCTTAATGACAGGTTTATATTTTGCTAACAGGCCACACAGTGCTCAATAGAGGCATTTTATTCCGGATAAAAAATGAGGATGTGCAACCCCATGGCAGGGAAGAGAGACAACTACTGGGCCTTGCACGGGTGAGTAAAATGATGACCATAAGCTTTCAAGCTGCAATATAGTAGGCATTTGAACTTACAAGTTCAGCAGAGTACTATTACTTTTGACAGGTAAAAACAGAGGAGGAGCCTGGCTTTTTAGATGTGGCCTGTTTTAGAAGGTGTGCATTATTGCCTTTTGGCTGTTTCTTGGGGCAGTGTCTCCAAATGGGCTAATTTTGCTTTATCGGGGCTAAGTGCGGATATTCAGTAGCATTTAACCAGACAGTACTGCTGAATATTCCTACCAACTGGTCATCACCTAACTAGCAAGATTAGAGGCAGGCTGGGGGTGAAGTTTGGGTGTAGCAGTGACCTAGCAGTGACCTAGTGGCAGTATTCAGTCGCTAACTGATTAGGTAACCACATAAAGGTAAGACGGAAAAAAGACTGTTCTAACTTTATGAGGTTAAGTTAACTGGGCACCGGTCTAGGTGGCAGCCAGTAAGGAACAGAAGCTCCCTTTCTCATATCTTCAGAATCCTTCCCTCCCCCTGAAGCTGACTCCAGCCCCCCTTGTAGGCCTTTCTGGGCCTAACTTTGTGGGTCCCTGGTAGTCTAGAGGGAAATAGGCAGGAGTGATGCCCAGTCACTTCTACCCAATGTGGCTGCTCTTCAAAATGTCTGCTGCAGCCTTTCAGTATTTCAGATACTGCAAGACTGCTGCTAAAAGTTGCAGCAGCCATTTTGAAGAGCAGGATGCACTGGGCAAGAACAAGTGGGTATCTCTCCTGCTTGTTTCCCCCTAGACCAGGGATGTCAAAGTCTCTCCTCAAGGGCCGCAATCCAGTCGGGTTTTCAGATCCTATTAGCATACAATGAAAGCAGTGCATAGATCTCTTGCATATTCATTGGGGAAATCCTGAAAACCTGACTGGATTGTGGCCCTCGAGGAGGGACTTTGACACCCCGGCCCTAGATCATCAAATGTAGGTCTGGGGAGGGTTTAAGTGGGTCGGCGGGCTGGGGCCAGCTTGGTTTTTCTTTTGAAGGTGAGGGGAATTTAAGGGGAAAGATTCTGAAGTTCTGGGAGGGACAATCAAAAAGGGGGAATGCTGGCCATAATTTTTTATGTAGGTCCAGTCAGTTTTCAGCCAGGACCTGCAAGAGACCCAGCAGTTAGCACCTGAAGAATTATCCATGGATATCCATTGTCCCAACATGGCCCAGTTTTGAAGTCTGGGGCTAATTATGTCCACTGTAGCCAGCATTTAAAAAAAACACTGACCACCACTAGCTAAATATTGACCATATACAATACAATTTTTATTTGTATACCTCAAAAAAAGACAATATTCAATACAATAAAAACATTTAGAAAATTACAACTTTTTCAAAACATATTCCTTAAACAAATTATATCTTCATTGTATGTCTCATTGGAAAATTCTAAAAAAGAATGATATAACATTATCAAAAATGTTTTGGAAGCCAGTGTAGCTTCCCCAGTCCATTTTTGGCACCAATACAGCTGCCGTGGCAGCCATCTTGGATTTCTCAATCTGAAAATAAAAGCCTCTATCTGACTCTAAATATCTCAGTTTTGCTTAAAAATAGGCATGAAGGACTCCTTAAGCGAGGATACCTTGAATTCATGCCAAATTTTGCAATAGATGGCCGACTGAAGATCATCTGTATCCTACTTGCTGCATGGCGAGTGAGGAAGGGGCAGGAGCCGCTGGCTTAGCCTCTTCTAGTCTCTTGGGGGGGTGCCCTGATGGTACGAAGGCCAGATAGTATGAGTGTCAGGAACAAAGTCCAGGTTTGAGCTGGGGAACAGCACAAGTGCATCCCTGGTGTGGTGCTGCTGCAAAATGCCATAAGCGTCTGCAGAGGTCGTTTGGATGTTTTGGATAAGGGTTTCTCCCTGCATTCATCACTATGATGTTTGAAACTTACAGGATTAATAAGGGCTACATGAAACCCTTGGGGATCGTGGCCTTGCTAGTGCCGGGGGTTCTCCACCATGGGTACAATTCTCCAGCAATAGTGCCATGCACAAGATGAGAAGGTCCAGTCTGAGGAAGCCTGGACTGGAGAGGACTCTTTTTCAATGCCTTTACTCTTCCAGTCAGGATCCTCTGTACCAGGAGATACTGTTTCAGCTCTAAGGGGGCCGGATCTTGATCTGGTTGAGGCTCTTGATCTCATTGAGGATCCGACTGTGTGCAGACTGTTCATGCCTTCAGCATTTTTACAAGTGATCACAGAATCCCTCCAAGAATTAAAGATAGAGACTCAGCAGTTCTCTATACATAGTGCTCGCTTATAAGCAGCACAAAAGGTGATATAACTAGTGATTCCAGTTTCTTCTAGGCCATCATAAGATACACATATTATATCTACTATAATTTTAACTGTTGATCAGTGGATGAAGAAATTCAAGTTGAAGCTTAACTCAGATAAAATGAAATTCTTTTTTGCTACCCCAATTAAATACAGTGAAGAGAATTTGATATTAAATGGGATTTCTTTTTGTTTAATAAATATTTTATTAATTTTCCAAAAAACTTTACAGTGCAATGTACATATTAACAACCAGAGAATAAAGCACAGAGCACACATTCAACTTATAAATATATACATAGAGTATCTTTACCCCACCCACCCTTCTATTAAATAATCAGTAAATCAATAATACATATTTTACTTTCAATAACCTTATCTTATATAATAAAAATAATTTCTTACTCCATTAATTCTACTATCAAAATTTTAGGGTTATACTTGGAACCCAACAAATTTTTAGATTGAATCAGATTGAGCAGACTAGATGGACCATTCGGGTCTTTATCTGCCGTCATCTACTATGTTACTATAAGAATTTATCAGTGGGTGCTCAGATGGATTCTTTGGTTAAAAAAATACTTTTTTTATGCTCGGAAATTGCAAGCAATAAGATCTAATTTTGATTCAACCTGGGCACTTCACAAACACACAGGAGGGAAGTTAAGCTGATAAAACAATGATTTCACCACACAACCTGGGCAGTTCACAAACACACAGCAGGGCAGTTATGCTGATAAAAGCATGATTTCTACACACAACTTGGGCAATGCACAAACACACAGGAAGGAAGTTATGGTGATAAAAACCATGATTTCAACAAACAACCAGGGTATTTCACAAACACACAGGAAAGCAGTTATGGTGATAAAAACCATGATTTCAACACACAACTAGGGCATTTCACAAACACACAGGAAAGCAGTTATGGTGATAAAAACCATGATTTCAACACACAACCAGGACATTTCACAAACACACAGGAAAGCAGTTATGGTGATAAAAACCATGATTTCAACACACAACCAGGACATTTCACAAACACACAGGAAAGCAGTTATGGTGATAAAAACCATGATTTCAACACACAACCAGGACATTTCACAAACACACAGGAAAGCAGTTATGGTGATAAAAACCATGATTTCAACACACAACCAGGACATTTCACAAACACACAGGAAAGCAGTTATGCAGTTATGGTGATAAAAACCATGATTTCAACACACAACCAGGGCTTTCACAAACACACTGCAAAGCAGTTATGGTGATAAAAACCATGATTTCAACACACAACCAGGACATTTCACAAACACACAGGAAAGCAGTTATGGTGATAAAAACCATGATTTCAACACACAACCAGGACATTTCACAAACACACAGGAAAGCAGTTATGGTGATAAAAACCATGATTTCAACACACAACCAGGACATTTCACAAACACACAGGAAAGCAGTTATGCAGTTATGGTGATAAAAACCATGATTTCAACACACAACCAGGGCTTTCACAAACACACTGCAAAGCAGTTATGGTGATAAAAACCATGATTTCAACACACAACTTGAGGACAATTAAACAGATGACACAGCACTACCCTACAGCACATATGTGCTCACACCACTATTCCACAGGAAAGACCAGCTACTACATCCTTTTTTTTAGTATCAACTACAAATATGCATTTTGTAAGGGAAACAATTGCCAATCAAGCCTTATGAAACAACACATATATTCTAGAAAAAAAATCATGACAAAACTTTTCAAACACATACATGAAGAAAGTTATATTTTTACATATGACTTAACAAAATCAATTGCTTATCATACCCAACTATAAACAAACCTGTAGTTCTCACCAGGAAAAAAATGAAAACTTAGAACACCATCATCATAATTAACATTACTTCCCCGAGCAAAGATTGATCTTCCAGGTACTGAAGTGTTAACGGACTATTACAATAATAATCTTTTGACTTGTGTATTACCTGTAGCTTTAATCAGGGTTGAAACATGGGGAAGTAGAGGTGAACTCAGATAACTTATAGACAGTAATTACAATTTTATACACACACAAACTCTATGGTCCAGAACTTCAATTACTTTATTTAATCTGCAGAAGACTTTGAGCATGTCCTATTTGCTGTTTCAGGCATTGGTCACATTCCATGATGTCGCTATCTATTTCTCTGAGGAGGAGTGGCAGTTGTTAGAAGAGTGGCAGAAGGAATTGTACAGGAATGTGATGGAGGAGATCCATGAAGTTCTCATCTCACTGGGTAGCTTTTCTTTCTTTAACTTTGGAACTGAACAATTTGAAATTCCTGGTTTATTTTTGGTATAATCTTACTAGAATCTCTTTATTTAACAAATAACTTATTTTCTTTTGGTGGCATACAATAACAGGAGGTCAAGAAGTACTGAGATAATCACAGAATGTGTAAAGCTTGGTATGAAAAAGGGAAAGGACAATAGCATTTCATAATATGATTACTCATTAATATCAAATAATGGTATCAAGCAGTTAACCAATATTAAAAAAGAGAACAGTAAAACAGTGCAATAAATATAACAAGAAAGAAAGAAACAGAAAAGTAAATTGAAATATTGTGTATCAAGGTACGTAAGGGAGAAGATGTGACGGCGTTGGAGCTCAAGTCGTCTTTTGTCAGCTAAGTCCTTGAACGTGCCTCCAGGTGACTTTGCCCTTTTCTAAACCTGAGCTGTTCTGTGAGGGAGTTTTGATTTGTACCTTTTGGTTCTATACTGCTACATTAGGCTGAAGCTTTTTCTTCCTCTTTATGGGTGCGTGCTGGGTTTGCTACGATCACACAACATTTTGTCTCATTTGAACATTTTATATGTTGTGCATCTTCGTAGAATTTGTTAACAAAATAAGAATCAAATTCTGGATACAAATACAAGTGATTTAAATACAAATGAGAAGGGAATCGTCCTAAAGAGAGGAATGCAATAAAGGATTCCAAACCTGGTAATACTTTCAAGGTTTATGTTCACTTGGCTTATGAAACTTAGTCCAGGGATCTCAAAGTCCCTCCCTGAGGGCTGCAATCCAGTCGGGTTTTCAGGATTTCCCTAATGAATATGCATTAAAAGCAGTGCATGCACATAGATCTCATGCATATTCATTGGGGAAATCCTGAAAACCCGACTGGATTGCGGCCCTCAAAGAGGGACTTTAAGATCCCTGACTTAGTCATACTGGCCATACCTTCTCCAGCCATAAGTTTTTAGAAGATAATGAGAGTTGTGAGGAAGAATCAGGACTGAGACCTGCATAAATTGTAGGCAAAGAGACCGCTGAGACCCCAAAATAGTTATACTTCTAAGAGAGACATTGTGCTTATGAATTCAAGCCTCTGGACATTCATATTTCTCTCGGTCAGCAAGAGGAAATATGCTCTATGAAAGATTCACCTTTGCTCTAGTAACTGGCAGAGATATGCTGACTGTGACATCATTGGATACAGTACAGGATTGGAACAGGATTGGAACAGTACAGGATAAAATGTCCTACCAAAGAATTATCAGAACTATTGACAGAACTACAATCAAGCTCAGGACAGAGGAGGCCTGTCCTCAGCAATTATTGCCTTAGTATTAAGAATGCAGTGTCAGGGAAATAGAAAGGTCAGTTTTGACACTAGGTGATGTCATGCTTCAATATGGCTACTTATTATTATCACAGCTCTTATGAATAAATACAAATAAATATAATTATAATATTAATAGTGAAGTATTCAGACCGATACCCGTGAATTCTGTGGTCTCACCGAACTGGGGTACTTTGGGACCATCATAACACTTCTCTTGTCCCTTTGCCAGCCTCCTTCATTTATATATCTCAATGAGTCTTATTGTGTATACTTGTAAATAATCAAAATACACTTATCTTGATGACTACTTCAATAGGCTTGGCCTCATTCTCCTTAATTTCCAGCTGCGGTGAGATTAAAGTGCTTAATTCTTAAAGTGCTTGTGCTAATAGTGCTTGCTATCAACATCCGTGCTTGTTAAAATTGAACTTAAGCCCGGCCCCCCGACTCGAGTTTCGGGTCCTTCGTCAGGAGGGGTCCCTACTCGGCTTACTTCTGCTGGGTAACCTTCGAAAAGAGCACGCTTCGAAAAGAGCACCTTTGAAAAGAGCTACTTCGAAGGTTACCCAGCAGAAGTAAGCCGAGTAGGGACCCCTCCTGACGAAGGACCCGAAACTCGAGTCGGGGGGCCGGGCTTAAGTTCAATTTTAACAAGCACGGATGTTGATAGCAAGCACTATTAGCACAAGCACTTTAAGAATTAAGCACTTTAATCTCACCGCAGCTGGAAATTAAGGAGAATGAGGCCAAGCCTATTGAAGTAGTCATCAAGATAAGTGTATTTTGATTATTTACAAGTATACACAATAAGACTCATTGAGATATATAAATGAAGGAGGCTGGCAAAGGGACAAGAGAAGTGTTATGATGGTCCCAAAGTACCCCAGTTCGGTGAGACCACAGAATTCACGGGTATCGGTCTGAACACTTCACTATTAATATTATAATTATATTTATTTGTATTTATTCATAAGAGCTGTGATAATAATAAGTAGTGATACAATAATCATCACAGAATAATATTGTATATCTCCCCAGTAGTTGGTAAATCAATGCTTCAATATGGCACCATGATAAGTGTATAGACCATATAGCCAATAGAAATGATGCATGTGATAAACCATTGGAATGTGAGTATGTAATCTGTAATTATATGGTACCCTAGGCTACTGAACTAAAAGTATATAAGTGGCATTCCGACTGGCATAGCCTGGAGAGGCGGGGGGGGGGGGGGGAGGAGAGAGGGGGAATAGATCCATGAAAGAAGCTTTAGTATGTATGTTATCCTTTTTATTCCAGTGTGCTGTACTCTGTTGTTTCATGTGAGTTTTCTTTTGCTTTTTGCTAATAAACCTAAATTATAACAGCAATTGGATTGTCACGAGGTCAGTTTATGATAAGATCTGCAGCCAATCTTGTCAGTTGGCACCATTTTTACACTACATAGACGTTAGCAATGAATATTAATAAACCGTATCTGGCGAAGGACGTAAGAAAACTTAAAGCGGTCCAGAGGAGGGCGACGAAAATGATATGAGGCTTGCGCCAGAAGACATAAGAGGAGAGATGGAAGCTCTAAATATGTATACCCTAGAGGAAAGGAGGGACAAGGGAGATATGATTCAGATGTTCAGATACTTGAAGGATATTAACATAGAACAAAATCTTTTCATAGAACAAAATCTTTTCCAGAGAAAGGAAAATGGTAAAACCAGAGGACATCATTTTAGGTTGAGGGGTGGTAGATTCAAGAGCAATGTTAGGAAATTTGACTTTACGAAGAGGGTGGTGGATGCCTGGAATGCGCTCCCAAGAGAGGTGGTGGAGAGGAAAACGGTGATGGAGTTCAAAGAAGTGTGGGATGAACACAGAGGATCTAGAATCAGAAAATAATATTAAATTTTGAACTAAGGCCAGTACTGGGCAGACTTGCATGGTCTGTGTCTGTCTGTATATGAAATCAACAAAAATGAAGAAAACAAAAAATTGTCCAAAAGACAAAAACCTCATATGACAAAGGACAAAAATTCACCCTCCTCCATTGAGAAAAATGGTCATTTAACACTACCTTCTGTTTCTGTCTAATAGCCAATTCTTAATCCAGTTGGCTTCTTCCAGGGAAACTTGCGGACTGAGTTAGTGAAATTATATGCACTTAGCACTGTAGCTGCTTTCTGAAACAATAGATACAGTTGACTCCACTTAAGTGCACGCCCTTCGGACCGGGTCTCCACATGCGCTTAAGCAGAGTGTGTGCTTAATAGGAGTGGGGGGAGGATAAGGGGAAGCTGTAATTAAGCTGGCTCAGTTTAAATATGGCGCGTGGGCTGCTGGAGCCTAAAGTACAGGAAAGCTATGCCCCACAGCTTGAGTGGAAGCGGAGTACTCATTTTCCCAGCTGTCCAAGCGCTTAAACTGCTGTGTGAAGCCTAACCATTCCCAATCAGAACATGATTGCATTTAACCGGAGTGAACGTAACGTGAAAGAATAGAGGTTGGACCTATGACATCAGTGCGCATAAGCGGATTGTGTGCTTATCCGGAGTTTACGTCCATTGACTTTAATGTAAAAAAAACGGGACCATGGTGGTAGGCTGAGGATAACTGAAGCATATGCATAACCGACGTACACTTAGGTGGAGTTGACTGTGCATGCTTGCCGTGATTTTCAGGTTAGACGCCATTGTTGACCAGTCATGCTGGTGAAACTTTAGCCGGGCGCAGTAAAGTAAGTGTTATGATGGCAATAGTAAATATTTTACCATTTCTGTTTTTGAGTTGACTTGCATGTTATCTCACAAAGCCTTTCAATGGATTATTTGTATATCTATTGTTTCAGAAAGCAACTAAAGTGTTGAGTGCATATAATTTCACTAACTCAGTTCGCAAGTTTCCTCGGAAGAAGCTGACTTGATCGGTGAAATGGAGACCATTCCTTATTTTGTGAGATTTTCTTCACCCTGACTAGAGAGGAGCAAGGAAGAGGACTTCTGGCTGGTCTCTGAGTCTTTTTTAGAGACTCTGCTCTTCTACAGATGACCCTTGGGGTCAGGAATGTAGGCTTCAGCCTAACTTCTGGTAAGCCTGACCAGAGTGGACTGGCGTGACCAGAACAGACCGAAGTTGATCCGAGAGACCACACAAGACCGGACATGGCATTTCACATGAATCTTTCCTCAGAAGGAGATTGAATGATGATGGATCCTGGTGCTCTCTATTGACTCTCAAATCATGGTGATTAAGACACTTTTAATACTGATATGTCTCCAATGTTTGATGCAGCTGCAGGAGTCGTGGAGACTGATGCTTCTGATGCTAATATCAATGGACTGGAATTATTGTTGCTAAAGATTCATTTGTATTTCTTCTCATGACCACAAATCCCTCTCTTTTGACATCTGTGAATACAGAACATAATGAGAGGGATCATGATTGGGTCCCAGGTATTTCAGGCACCAAGAATGGGTATCTGTTGTGTTTCTGGTGGAAAAAGACAATATCCAAGTTTTAAAGCCACAGTGTACTTTTTTCTGGGCCATATCTGGAAAAATAGCTGCACAGAAATCAAACAACTTCATGATGAAATATGCCTGACTGGGGATCCAAGGTCTACTGAGGCCAAATAATTGGGCCAACGAAAAAAGAAAAGAAACTTAGAAAATGGCAGAAACACTTAAGTGAGTTGTCTCTGGGGGGGGGGGGAAAGACCCTGCACAATCTTGACTAATAATTCTGCTTGTGATCAACTTTGCAAGCAACACTTTTGCCATCCTGGGAACATCAGGATGCAAAACCACATCCCAGTGCTTTGAGGCATTTAAGGGTTTGGTTGCATGATATTCAGACCTACTTCCTCCTACTTATCCAACCCCTTCCCCTTGCCCTGGATGCTCACTTGGGCCTATCTGACAAAACATCTGATGACTAGTGTGTTCAGCTCAAGAGCAATCCCCAGTCACTCTTGCCTTTGCCAGTGACCCTAGCGGTAGTCTCTTGGAACTATTGCTAATTGTCAAGCTGCCCTTATACAGCAGATTGACATCTAATGAAACAACATCTAATGAAACAACAATGCCAATGAAATGGCCATTGCCATTTTGAACACACCACTGACAAGGGGCACAAGCGTCTGGGGTCACTCATTCCCCAAACCTACTAGACAGTAGGGACTGTGTAAGAGAAGGAAGGGGTGATGTTTAGGGAGGTCTGGCATTGAAGAGGGGGGCAGCTCTGAATAGCTCATGCCACCTGAGCATTGGATTAGTAATGCCAGCTTGCTTGTACAAGCTGCTATATTCAATTTACATACTAATGAGTGTTTTGCATACTTTGCATCACATTATTATGTATCCCACAGTACCTCATACTAATGTGCATTAAAGTAATCTGACACATGTTACTTCCTTTGGCATGTAGGTCGAATAAAGAGTATTAATGCACCTTATCTACTCCTTAACTAGCTAATAATGACTCATAGACTATTTCTCCAGGAACTTGACTACGTTATTTTTTAAACCCAGTTCCACTAGATCCTTTGACAATATTCTCAAGTTATAAATTCCATAGCTTAATTGTGTGTTGAGTGAAAAAAATACTTTTCTGTGATTTGTTATTAATCTGCTTGCCAGTTTCATGGAGTGTTCCCTAGCTTTGCTGCTATTTGAAAAGGTAAATGATTGTTTCCTATTTACTTCTTCCACACCATTCTTTATTGTCCCTAATTTATTTTTTTCAAAATGGAGCAATCAGATTCGGGGCACAATGCTCAGAGTTGTCATCATGATATTTGTGTTTTGTTCTAAATTCCTTTCTTAATAGTTCCCACAATTGAATTTTTGTTGTTGTTGAACACCAAGTTCCTGGATGCTGTAGGCGATTGCTTCTCTCTCTCTCTCTCTCTCTCTCTCTCTCTCTCTCTCTCTCTCTCTCTCTCTCTCTCTTCTCTCTCTCTCTTCTCTTCTCTCTCTTCTCTTCTCTTCTCTCTCTTCTCTTCTCTCTCTCTCTTCTCTCTCTCTCTCAAAATAGAGCTTTTGATATATTAAGGGAAACCATCCGCAAAGGAAGCGGTGGGGCCGTTTGATGACCATGCAATAAAAGGAGTGCGGAAACTACAGACTGGTGAGTCTGACCTCGGTACCGGGAAAGATGATAGAGGCGCTGATAAAGGACCGCATCATTGATCACCTTGACGGACATAATCTGATGAGGACCAGCCCACACGGCTTCAGCAAATGAAGATATTGCTTGACGAAGTTGCTGCACTTCTTTGAGGGAGTAAACAAGCAGATACACAAGGGTGACCTGGTCGACATCGTATATCTGGATTTTCAGAAGGCTTTTGACAAGGTTCTGCATGAACGACTATTTGGAAAAATTGCGAGCCATCGAATCGAGGATGAAATATTCATGTGGATTAAAAACTGGCTGGCAGATAGGAAACAGAAAGTGGGGGTAAATGGACAATACTCAGACTAGAAAAGCATCATGAGTGGAGTGCCGCAGGGTTCGGTGCTTAGACCCATGCTCTTCAACATATTTATAAACGACCTGGAAATTGGTACGATGAGTGAGGTGATTAAATTTGCAGACGATACGAAGTTATCAGAGTAGTGAAGACACAGGAGGATTGCGAAGACCTGCAACGTGACATAAACACACTTAAGAAATGGACCGCGACATGGCAAATGAGGTTTAACGTGGATAAGTGCAAGGTGATGCATGTGGGTAACAAAAATCTTATACATGAATACAGGGTGTCCGGTGCAGTACTTGGAGAGACACCCCCCCCCCCCCAGGAAAGAGACTTGGGAGTACTGGTTGGCAAGTCAATGTGCGGCAGCGGCGAAAAAGGCGAACAGAATGCTAGGAATGATTAAGAAGGGGATCACGAACAGATTGGAAAAGGTTATCATGCCGCTGTACCCTCACCTGGAATACTGCGTCCAGCACTGGTCGCTGTACATGAAGAAGGACAGAGTACTACTCGAAAGGGTCCAGAGAAGAGCGACTAAAATGGTTAAGGGGCTGGAGGAGTTGCCGTACAGTGAGAGATTAGAGAAACTGGGTCTCTTCTCCCTTGAAAAGAGGAGACTGAGAGAGGTCATGATTGAAACATTCAAGATAATAAAGGGAATGGACTTAGTAGATAAAGACAGATTGTTCACCTTCTCCAAGGTAGAGAGAACGAGAGGGCACTCTCTAAAGTTAAAAGGGATAGATTCCGTACAAATGTAAGGAAGTTCTTCTTCACCCAGAGAATGATAGAAAACTGGAACGCTCTTCCGGAGGCTCTTATAGGGGAAAACACCCTCCAGGGATTCAAGACAAAGTTAGACAAGTTCTTGCTGAATCAGAACGTACGCAGGTAAGGCTAGTCTCAAGGCACTGGTCTTTGCCCTAAGGGCCACCGTGTGAGTGGACTGCTGGGCACGATGGACCACTGGTCTGACCCAGCAGCGGCATTTCTTATGTTCTTAAGGCGACGATTCAGTGTAATGTCCACAATGACTCTGAGATCCTTTTCTTGTCTGGCCTATGGAGCAAAAGATCGAACTCGGTCCCTTCACATGGCACCGGCACTGCCACCAAGCCACTGGGATGACCCAGCTGGCATTTGTTACACACTAAGAGAAACCTTTGCTTCTCACATGTATGAAGTTGTTTTTCTCTCTTCCCACTCTTCCTGTTACTAGGGTGACAAGTATAAATGGCATTAACAGAACGTAAAAAATATGTTGAAATAAATTTAAAGAACAACAAACCTAGTGGAGATAACCTTGTGGTGCTACGAGTCTTTAATACAGACGTGGAAACAGGACTTTACACAATCGTGTTTTGGCCACTCAACCTACATCAGGACTCTCAGATATTGTTGAAAAAATGTGAGATCCTTATTAATTGTGAAGCTGTAAATACACCCATAAAGTGATAGAATGATTCTATCATGGGAAGTGTTTCGGCAAAGCATGTAAACATATAGAACCACAATGGAATCTCATATAGATCTATATTACAAACACTGCAATTCTGTTTCAGATGAAGCAGAACTTCTTGAATCAGACACTTCAGAGATACTTCATGTGATAGAACCATTGTATCACCCTATGGGTAAATTTCCAGCTTCACAATCGATAAGGATCTCACATTTTTTCAAAACTTTCTGAGACTCCTGATGCAGACCAAGTGGCCAAAACTCAATCGTGTTTCCATGTTTGGATTAAAGACTCATAGCACCACAAGGTTATCTCCACTGTGTTTGATGTTCGTTCACTGTGTGTGGAATGAGTTATTCTGTTTTTGTTCTTTTAAGGTCAAACAATTTTTTTTATTGAGGAAAAAATGCACCAGCAGGAAACAGCAGACAAAAATGCATAACAACATGGATGATAAATTCAAAAGGGGACAAACAGAACATCATCAAATTGTTAGAGCAACCACAATAGAACCCATCCCCCACAAACAAGTCCCCCCCCCCCTTCACAGAGCAGCAAGGTATCAACATGGCAACAATGCTGGAATGAGACAAGGTGCCGGTGTCTGATAGACCTCAGCCCTGTTTTTGTTCTTTTAAAAGAAATTTAAAACCACAACCTAAAGAAAAAAACAGTGTTTCTAATACTGTGTAGAATAAGAATCGGGCCTGCGTTTGGCAGCTGAAATCCTTCTGAGCTCTTATTGGGTTTGTTTCTATTTGGTGTTAATGGTTTGGGTGCAAAGAATTTGCTATGTGCTTTGTTCATAAACATGTGATTAATGTCCTGCATATTTTGATTATAATGATAAATTGGTAATTTAAAAAAATTTATTGCAATCTTTGTATTGGTCTCTTTTAATGTTACTTATTTGTATAACAGCACCTCTTTTTGTAGTTAACAGAACATGTGATCAGTCTCAAATTTCTAGTTATTACTTAGACTGAAGCACTGTACCCCTTTTGGGGCAAAGAAAGCATTTATGTCTTAGGATACAGAATATGTTTACTTCTTTTAATAGGCCATACAAGTACCAGTCCTGGCATTTCATACAGGATAAAAGAAGAGGAGGAACCGTATTTTGGGGACCAGGATAACTCCAGCAGAAACCTTAACAAAAGGCCCAGTGCAGGTATGAAGAGTGGCTGTTGAGGGTAATTTTATAACAGGTTAATTGGACAGAAGGATGCCTATTTCTTGCTTATTTTATAAAGACACATAAGTGCCTATTTGTGTTTTATAAAATGGTAGCACAGATATGGCAGCAACTGCCCCTAAATTCCAGGCACGAGCTTTGTCTCCTCTTAAACAGATAAAATGCCAATGTACATTTTATGCATGGATATACATAGATCTTGACTGCCCAAAATCTGTCCCTGAGCTCATCTACCGTACAAGTATACACCAGCTTTTAGACATAACCTAAATTTATAAGAGATCCTGTCTGTGCATAAATCGAGAGTTTTACGTGCAAAGAAGGTTTATAAAATTTCCTCTTAAAATTATCTGCCTCTCTGATATTCAGATACTTAACAAGTTCAGTGGTAGCATTTTAAAATGTATATTTTGTGTGTATATGTTTTGCTTATCAGGTTATCCCAACATCAGTCCTGATATTTTACTAAGGATTAAACATGAAGCAGAACCCTGTCGCAGAGACCATCGCATGTTAGATGGAAGGGAGAGGATCAACAGTTCAAGCATAGGTGAGTCAGTTAACTTCTGGAGAGCTTGGAAATCTCTCCTCATGCATTTTACTGTGGTCATCACAGTAGTCTAAATGAGTCAGAAGAAGGGGCTCCATATAACCCCCTACCCACAGACATACAGTTTTATTGTACCAACTATACCTAAATTCTAGGTCCTCTGTGTTCCTAATTTTGTCTCTGTATTTGGGTGCTATATGAATGATCATTAATTGAGCCAAGCAAGCTCTTGAAGCTTCATTAGAGAGAACATGTAGGAAAGACCTCGGATTTCCCTTATCTAACAATAATACCCCTCTTTTTTTTTTTTCTCTTTCTACAAGCTTTCCTATCATTCAGTAGTAACCGATAGGCCACAGAATAAATCGGTGGTCTCAAACCTTTTTCATGTAAAGGAGTGCAATGTGAATGCTAAAAAGCTCTGGTGTTTCCCCGAAAATAAGTCCTAGCATCATTTTCGGGGTAGGTCTTAATATAAGCCCTACCCCAAAAATAAGCCCTAATCCCAGGATTCACCTGCAACACTTCAACACGGCTCCACCGCTGCCTCCCCCCCCCACCGCGCAGCCGAACCCCTGCTGACCCTCCACCTTCCCTCTCCACCGACCACGAGTGAGCCCTACCTTCAATTGAAGCGTTGTCGGACTGTCAGCACTTTAAACAGGCTGCTTGGCCTTGTCCGTCAGGGATTTAACTCTGCCGTGTTACTGATGCCGTCATTAGTAAGACAACAGAGTGAAATTCCCGACAAACAAGGCCAAAGAGACCTGTTTAGAGTGCTGCCAGCCCTACACTGCTTTGGTTGAAGGTAGGGCTTGCTTGCAGTCGGCTGGGAGGGAAGGATGGAGGATCAGCAGGGGTTCGACTGTGTGGTGGGGGAGGGGGGTACTCAAGGGTTCTGATGCACAAGGGGTGGGAGGGACGGAAGGATAGAAGCTGCGCAAACTTCTGCACAGGAGGATGGGATGGGGGAAGGGAGGAAAGATGCTGCACATGTGGGGGAGAGAAAGGAAAGAGGAAGAATTGGGGTGAAGGAGAGGAAGGAAGAGATGATCATGTGCATACCCCGAAAATAAGACCTAGTGCAGCCCTGCACAACATATGGCCCACGGGCCGCATGTGGCCCAAAACGGCTCTCACGTTGGCCGTGTATCGGCTCTCCCTACCACCTGTCTTCCTCGGATTCCTCCCTTTAAAGCTAATTATGGCAGCCTGTCTCCGCAACACGTCAGTCTCCGCAGCACGTTCCCTCTGCTGTGGTCCCGCCCCTGATGTCAGAGGAGGGGCGGAACCACGGCAGAGGAAACGTGCTGCGGAGGCCAACAGCACCCCACCGTTTCTCATTCCATGCAGCCTCTTGCTCATCCCCTCACAGGTGCTTGTTGGTGGCATGGGTCATTTCCAGCCGTGGCTCAGTGCACCCAATAGCTCCAGCTGCCGCAAAGCAGAGGCTGGAAACGCCTCTTCTTGCCCAAGTTTGGGCTCCTTCTCGCGGGGCAGCAGCACTTAGAAGCAGTCGACAGAAGCAGTAGAACGCCAGGCCACTTGCAACTCATTACCCAGCGGGGAGCACTGGGCAACGGAACAGGTGTGGGTAGCTTACGCCCTGGGAATGTGCGATGTTGCGCAGGTGCTGCTGCTCATTCTTGGCCACGCACTCCTTGACCAGTAGCAACTTGGAAAACTGGTCCTCGTTGGGGTCGGCGGTGCAGAAAGCAGCAGAGATTAGGCCCCGCCTGTTGCGAGGGCCCCAGCGGGATACTGGATCTGAACACGGGGGGGGGGAGGAGAGAACTATAAAAGGACATTGAGGAGGGGCGGGAAAACAGACTTGAAGACAGGGCAGATGCTGGACTAGAGAGGGGAGGACTCAAAATGTTAGCAGAAGGAAGATAGAGAGAGGGAGAAACCTAAAACAAAGGGGAGGCAGTAGAGACAGGGGCAGATGTTGGACTTGGGGATGTATAGAGGGAAGAGAGAGAAAGAAGACTGCAGAGAGGTGGAAAGATTTTGGACCAGGGAGGGAGGAAGAAAGGAAGGAGAGAGAGAGAGAGAAGCAGAGAAAGACCTGGAAGAAAGGAGAACAAGTGCTGGACACGAGGGAGGGAGGGAGAGAGGAGGGGTTGTAAGCAGAAGAAAGACAGAGAGAGAGGCCTCTCCCAAAGGGAAAAGACAGGAGGCAGATGATGGACTATGGGGGGTGCAGACAGAAGAGACAGAGGGGGGAGATACCCTGAGAGAGAACAGCGAGATGGAAGGTCATAACAGAGGAGGGAGAGAGAGGGAGACCTCGAACAAAGGTGGTGGTAGGTATAAAGGAGAACTGACACTCGATCTGGGGAGGGTAAGCAGAGGGAAAAGATAGAGACCTTGACCCAAAGGGGATGGGGCTGGATTGTAAAAGAAATGTTGGATGCACTGTCAGAAGGAAGTCCAATCAGAAATTAATTAAATCACCAGAAAACAAAGGTATGAAAAATGATTTTATTTTCAATTTAGTGATCGAAATGTGTCAGTTTTGAGAATTTATATCTGCTGTGTATATTGTGTGTATATGAAAAATGAAAGGAAAAAACTGCATTACAATTAGTAAAGGGGGCAGGATCTGAGGCAGAGCTTGGGAGGTCTGTGGTTGAGGGTACTTAGCTTGAAGTAGTTGAGAAACACTGCTGTAGGCAATCAGCCACCGCCAGTGCCTCTCTCCTGCCCTCTTCCCTACTGGCACCCCCATCTGGAAGGCCTCTGCGCATGCAAGGATGTCAACGTGATGATGTCGTGCATGCGTGTGATGTCATCATGGCAACATCCGCGCACTTCCGGGTGCCTTGAGCCATGGCCACTACCTGTGGCCCTTGGTACATTTTCCAACTTCTTAAGGGCCCTGGATCATTTTTGAGTTGTGCAGTTGTGTGAGTACCTTTTTTGGGCCCCAAATTAATATAAGACACTGTTATTTGGGGGGAAACATGGTACTACTAATTTTGTAAACTGCCTTGTCCTGCTTGTTCAGACTGTATATTGAACATTAAAAATTAATACTAATATTGATTCTACAACACTTCAAGGATAGATTTTAAAAACTCACTTTATTTTGGATTAACAGAAAATTCCATAAATGAGACACCTGAGTAACACACTGACTACTCAGTGACTTCCTACCTGTTCTCATCTTGTAATTCGCTGATTGTACAGCTCTCTTTCACTGTAAACCGCCTAGAAGTCGCAAGATTATGGTGGTATAGAAAAAAAAAAGTTATTATTCTTATTATTATTTAAGAGATTGTTTGCTTGTAGTTACTATATCCAGTGGGCAAGACTGAAATTAGCGCATTTATAGGACTTGAAGAACATTTCAACCAACTGCTTGAGGGTCACAGTGGTGGACTTTGGGGCCATGTGTTGGAGGCCACTGGAATAAATGGGTTGACAGATCAGGATCTCCACCTTCTGCCATTATCTCCTCTAATTTATTTATTTAAAATATTTATAACCCACTCAATCCATGTTCTAGGTAGGGTACAAGCAAATAATCATAGAATAGTTAGACAAATGAGTAGCGTAGCTATAGGGGAGCCCTGAGTGCCAGGGCCCCCATAAAGTCGGCCTCAGGCCCCCTCCAACACTATGGCAGGGGTGCTCAAGCCCTGCCAGCTAAAGAGTTTTTCTGCCAGAGCTCAGCCTGTACTGCCTGAACAGTAGGAAGTCAACGGGGTACTCTGGCAGTGGATGTGGCATTTCCATGAATGCTCAACTCACATATGAACTGAGCCTGTGCAGAAGTGCTAGGCATTAGAGGATGGAGCAGCCTGATGACTTCTGCTGCTTAGATAGTGCCAGCAGGTAGTGCATGCTGGGCTCCAGCAGGGAAACTCCGGCTGGCTAGACTTGAGCATCTTCAGTAGCAAAGGTATGATTGAGGAAGGGTTGGCAGCAGAAGAGCAGTGGCAGGGAGGGGGCACAGTAATAGAGGCGGTGAGGGAGGGAAGTGGGACTGAGGGAAAATGCCTGCCTCCCTAGTCCATCCTCAGACGTCCCCCCCTCACCAAAATTACCCCTGAGACGTACCTTTTTGATATAGCTATCAGTCCTTAACCCTACTACTCTGCCATCTAACAAAGCCAGCTGATTAACCATTCCCCTTAACTGTATCCATGACATCTTTTTTGTCTGTCTTGCCTGTTTAGATTGTAAGCTATTTTGAGCAGGGACTGTTTTCTTACTCTTTGTGACTGTACAGCACTGCGTGCGTCTGGTAGCACTATAAAAATATTTAATAGTAGTAGAACGTAAGAATTGTTGCTGCTGGGTCAGACCAGTGTTCCATCGTGCCCAGCAGTCCGCTCACGCAGCGGCCCGTAGATCAAAGACCAGGGCCCTATTTGAATCTACCCTTACTTGCGTATGTCCTGTTCCAGTAGGAACTTATCCAACCTTGTCTTGAATCCCTGAAGGGTGCTTTCCCCTATAACAGCCTTTGGAAGAGCATTCCAGATTTCAACCACTCTGGGTGAAGAAGAACTTACATACGTTTGTACGGAATCTTTTCCCTTCTAACTTTAGCGAGTGCCTTCTCATTCTCTTCACCTTGGAGAGGGTGAACAATCTCTCTTTCTCTACTAAGTCAATTCTCTTCAGTATCTTGAATGTTTCGATCATGTCCCCTCTTTCTTCTCTTTTCAAGGGAGAAGAGGCCCAGTTTCTCTAACCTCTCATTGTACGGCAACTCCCCCAGTCCCTTAACCATTTTTGTCGCTCTTCTTTGGACCCTTTTGAGTAGTATTGTGTCCTTTTTCATGTACGGTGACCAGTGTTGGACGCAGTATTCCAGGTGGGGGCATACCATGGCCCGGTATAACGGCATGATAAATTTTTTCAGATCTGTTTGTGATCCCCTTCTTAATCATTCCTTGCATTCTGTTTGCCCTTTTCGCCGCCACCGCACATTGCACAGACAGTTTCATTGACTTGTCTACAAGTATTCCCAAGTCTCTTTCCTGGGGGCTCTCTCCGAGTATAGCACCGGACATCCTGAATTCGTGCATATGATTTTTGTTACCGACATGCATCACCTTGCACTTATCCACGTTGAACCTCATTTGCCATTCCTCGGCCCATTCCTCGAGCGTATTTATGTTTCTTTGTAGGTATTCCCAATCCTTCTGTGTCCTTACTACTCTGAATAACTTTGTATCGTCCGCAGATTTTATCACCTCACTCGTGCCAATTTCTAGGTCGTTTATAAATATGTTGAAGAGTACAAGCACTGAACCCTGTGGCACTCCATTCATGATGCTTTTCCAGTCCGAGTATTATCCATTCACCCCCACTCTCTGTTTCCTATCCGCCAACCAGTTTTTAATCCAAGTGAGTATATCACCCTTGATTCCATGGCTCGCAATTTTTCGAAGTAGACGTTCATGCGGAACCTTGTTGAATGCCTTCTGATATCAACTTGGTCACCCTTGTCTCTGCCTATTTACTGCTTCAAAGAAGTGCAGTAAGTTTGTCAAGCAAGATCTTCCTTTGCTGAAGCTGTGCTGGCTGGTCTTCATCAGTTTGTGTCCGTCAAGGTGCGCAATGATGCAGTCCTTTATCAGCGCCTTTACCATCTTTCCCGGTACCGAAGTCAGACTCACAGGTCTGTAGTTTCCCGATCTCCCTTCGAACCTTTCTTGAAGATTGGCATAACATTCTTCACTTTCCAGTCTTCTGGAAACTTTCCCGATTTGATCGACAGTTGGAGCAGTTCAGCTATAACCCCTTTCAGTTCCTTGATTACTCTCAGGTTGATGCTGTCCGGTCCTGGGGATTTATCGTTTTTAAGCCTATCAATCTGTCTGCATACCACCTTTGTCTTGCTTTAGCAGCTCTAAACTAATTGCATTTCCAGTGCAATAGGTGAGACATTCTAAACAGAGTCCCTTTGGCTGCGTGCCATCTGCAGAAGGAATCCACTTCAGATTTGTGTCTGTGCCTTTGCTCCACCTACAGTTTTTCCCTTCTGCACACGTGCCTGCAGGAGTGTTGTTCTGCTCTCCACAATTTATTATTGTATTCGGTGTATTTTGTGTCCCTTTTTGGGGGTTTCTGGTGCTCGGAGCGATTATTCAGCTCTGCCTGCATTAAGATTTCACAAACTTCAGTCTGCAGCTGACAGCCAGCCTGCATTTACTTCATAGGAGCTTGGAGCCGTCCCATAAACATCTTTCTCCTTTTACCAAACGAGGGTTTAAGCACAGGCTATTTGGCATCCGTTGAAGACTTTGTGGTGTCTCGCAGGTTGCCGGCTGTGTCTTCTTACTCCACCTGTCCCTGAGCATGTCTATTGGTCCACAGAGGTAGAGGTACAGTAAGGCATAAGGTCTGACTGGCAGCCTGAAGATCAGCGTTGCAGATGCATTCCCAACAAGAGGCAGTGATTTTTAGATTCCAGCTACTGAAATAGAGCTGAGGCAGATTGCAGCACATTTTCAGCACAGGTCACAGTGAGTAAAGGCTGTAACAGCCTGTGAGGTAAATCGGGAGAGGTTTGAAATTCAAAGTTTTGAGGGTTTCTGCATGTTCCCCCTCCTGATAAATTCTAAAATTGCCATTTTTGAAGTATGTATAATGTAAAAAATATTGTGTTATTGGCGTGAATTTTTTAACGGTGGCCATCTAGGATTTTTAGTGATCTTTTTTTCTAAAGCATCTGCTTCTCCAAAACTGCAGTTTTTGCCTCAAAACTTGTTAGGATGGAGTCCTTGGGCTCTTACAGTGAATCCTTGCCAGGATTGCACAAATTTAGAAACATAGAAACATAGTGGCAGAAAAGGGCTATAGCCCACCAAGTCTGCCCATTCCAAGTATTTGCTACCGAATTTACTCCCTTAAAGATCCCACGTGAGCATCCCATTTACTCTTAAAATCCGTCACGCTGCTGGCCTCAACCACCTGCAGTGGGAGTCTGTTCCACTGATCCACCACTCTTTCGGTGAAGAAGTACTTTCTGGAGTCTCCATGAAACTTCCCTCCCCTGATCTTCAGCGGATGCCCTCTGGTGGTCGAGGGTCCCTTAAGACAGAAGATATCATCTTCCGACTCAATGCGACCCGTGATGTACTTAAATGTTTCAATCATGTCTCCCCTCTCTCTTCGTTCCTCAAGTGAGTACAGCCGCAACTTCTTTAGTCTTTCTTTATACGTTAGATCCTTTAGCCTCGAGACCATCCTTGTGGCCATTCGCTGAACCGACTCGATCCTCGGCATGTCCTTACGGTAGTGTGGTCTCCAGAATTGAACACAGTACTCCAAGTGAGGCCTCACCATGGATCTGTACAGCGGCATAATGATTTCAGGTCTCCTGCTGACAAAACCTCTACAGATACAACCCATCATTTGTCTTGCCCTGGAGGAAGCCTTCTCCACTTGATTGGCAGCCTTCATGTCCTCCCTAATGATCACTCCTAGATCACGTTCTGCCGTGGTCCTAACTAAGGTCTCACCATTTAGTGCATAAGTTCTGCGCGGGTTTCTCCTACCCAGGTGCATTATCTTGCATTTTTTAGCATTGAAGCCTAGCTGCCAAGTCGTTGACCATCGTTCTAGCAGCAGTAAGTCCTGTGTCATATTGTCAGGTAATAAGCTGTTGCCTACTATGTTGCAAATTTTGGCGTCATCGGCGAATAGTGATACCTTTCCCCTAAGCCCTTGCGTCAAATCTCTTATGAATAAGTTGAATAGAAACGGGCCCAAGACTGAGCCCTGCGGCACACCACTGAGCACGTCCGACACTTCTGACGGGGTACCGTTCACCACCACCCTTTGTAGTCTACCGCTCAGCCAGTCCCCAACCCATGTAGTTAAAGTGTCTCCCAAACCCATCGATTTCAGTTTGTTCAATAAACTTCGGTGTGGGACGCTATCAAATGCTTTACTGAAATCCAAATATACCACGTCCAGTGATTCCCCGGCATCCAGTTGTCTAGTAACCCAGTCAAAAAAGCTAATAAGATTGGATTGGCAGGATCTACCCTGGGTGAACCCGTGTTGGTGGGGATCACGTAGGTTTTCCTCATCTAGGATTGTGTCAAGATTCCGTTTGATCAGTGTCTCCATGAGTTTACACACTATAGACGTGAGACTCACTGGCCTGTAGTTCGCTGTCTCTGTCTTGCTGCCCTTTTTGTGGAGTGGGATTACATTGGCGGTTTTCCAATCCAAGGGGACTCTTCCTGTGCTTAGGGAAAGATTGAAAAGCACAGATAATGGTTCCACCAGGACTTCACATAACTCCCTGAGCACCCTGGGGTGAATGTTGTCCGGTCCCATGGCTGCGTGGCACAGCCGGGAGAGGCAGCAGCACCAAGCTTAGCCTCTTCCATGATTAAACAGGTGACAAAACACTCGGTTAGCCTGGTAGGGGCGGTCTTCTTTATTTTTAGAGCTTTGCGCCTGGCTGCTGACCCTGCACAGCCTAAGAAATGCAAAGTTAAGTCATCAAAGGGAGATTCTATACCCCAGGGGCCAGAGGCTTTCTCTGAATTTATGAAACATTTGTGGAATGAATTTCAAAGCCGGCATTCTTCCCCTGTGCAGTCCGACTCTGCCTCAGATGCGTCTAATAGTGAGATAGCTTCTATGGACATAGCCTCATCTCAGTCAGCTGTTGTACCTGTGCTGCCTGATCCTGATCCTGTGGGATCCTGATGTTGATGACCAGCTTGCTGTCCCCTTATTTACAGGTGCAGCGCTTTCCAGGACAGGAGATCAGGGACTATGCTGGATCTGCAGATCCCTCTGGGGTTTTGGAACCTGAGGACGATCCCACGGTTCTGCATTTATTTAAGTCTGCGGCTATTATTTCAGCTCACAGGGTTTCTGAGCTTCAAGCTCTATCTTGCCAGGATCTTTTTCTTAGGATCCCGGATTCCTGCATGTTTCTGCGTACTGTCCTCTCTTCTTCTTTTTTTTTTTAAATCTTTATTTTCATTTTATAGTATTGACATAATATTAGTCAAAACAAGAAAATAATACAACTCAGTTCAAAGATAAAAATGAGACAATAGGTAATGATAAACATTGCAATTGAAATACAGAAATCAAAGCAAAATTTTTCTTTCTCATACGGCGTAACATTAAACCCAAAATAATTTTTTACTGGTTTGTATCGTTAGACCTCAATCCATGGGGGAGAAAGCTTTAAAATTGCTGAAATCTTAATCAAATAATACAAAGAAAATGAAGATGGTAGCGGGGGAGAACATAACCAAAAACCTTATACTTGAGCAGGTTGAGACTGAAGTTCTCTCAAGAATTTTAAATTTGCTCTTTAGCAGAAATAAATTTTGTCAGTTGCTGAGGATCAAAGAAAATAAATCTATTCCCTTGATAGGTCATTACACATTTACAGGGGAATCTGAGTACGAACGTCACACCTAAGTGCAGAACCCTTGGTCTCAAAATAAGAAATTGTTTTCTTCTCTTTTGGGTCATTAGTGACACATCTGGATACATTCTCACTATTTTAGTCATGAATGGAACATCTTTAAACTTAAAAAACAATTTAAGCATCCCTGTCAGCATCTATAGCAAATTGTACAAGTAGCGTAGCAGTTGCCGGTATCTCTTCACCTGACCTCTCCAGGAAATTTGTCAAATCCAAACTATCAGCAGTCAAATTCTGCTGGTTTGGTTTTTGAACAGATGCTCTGGTTGGTAAATAATATATTTTAGTGAGAGGCGGATAGGAGGTTTCGGAAACATTCAAAACTTCTTTCAAATACTTTTTAAATGTATCCTGCGCTGAAATAAGTGGTAATTTTGGAAAATTGATAATCCGAAGATTACTTCTTCTAGTCATATTTTCCAACATTTCCACCTTAAAATTAAGGTTTCCACTGTCTTTTACCCAGACCGAAGCCTGGGACTCCACTGTTTTTATTCTAGTTTCATGTCCATCCACTTTATTTTCAACGCTGGATATCCTATTTTTCATTTCCAAATTTTCAGACACAACAGAAGTGTAACGTGTAGTAAATTGCTGCATTTGAGTTCCCAAAGACATTTGCAAACTAGATATTGCTTCCCAAATTGTCTCCATATTGAAAACCTTGGGTCTCTGCATTGGTATCAGTTCAGCACCCAGAACCTCTGGTGAAAAAGTACCTGGAACTTCAGCAGGCGATGAAGTCAGTGTCAGGAAATCCTGAGGTAGTTTCTGTCCCAGCTCCTCCGAATGCACAGATGATAGTTTTGGCTTCACCCCTCCTCCTACTGAGCCGACTCCCGATCTCAGCATGTCTGGAGAGCAAACACCCTGGGGCATTTCCTTCACCGTCGACTGGCCAAACGCCCCCGAACAACTCGGAGGACTTTGCTCTTCCGTCGATTGGTCAAACGCCCCCGGGCGACTCGGAGGACTCCGCTCTTCCGGGGTCAAAGATGTTGCCTCGAGGGAGAGCTGCAACGCTTCAGCCAGCATGTCTCTCCCAGCCGAGAAAGCCTCTGGCTGTGTTGGCGTCCCTCGCTGAAGGAAGGCGTCCATCGGGCCCGTTGCTGCTGGTAAGGATTCGTCAGGGAAAATCCGAAGCTTAGATTTTCGTTTCACCATTTCACCATTCAGAAGAAACAGCAGTCAGGGAACATCCGTGGCGTCTAGCTCCACGCACCCGCGGCCATCTTCCTTAGGCCACTCCCCCCTCCTCTCTTCTGACAGTGGTCTCTGCTTTCCACATCAACCAGGAGGTGCAGTTCACTTCCTTTACCCCCTCCAAGTCCAGGGAGCAGTCCTTGGCAATACGCAGAATCTGGAGGTCACAAATGAGTTCCGGGTCTCCGTCTGTTCATACTGGTGGAGGCCAGCTACGAAGGCCACCATCTCCAGATGAATCTGTATGGCTATTTCATCTGCCTACATTGTTGCTGGCAAGAAGCCCCCACTCTTGATGCGGGCTCATTCTACTAGAAGCATTTCCTCTTCTTGGGCAGAGTTGTTGGCTATCTCTTTGGAGGAAATTTGCTGGGCTGCTACCTGGTCCTCTTTGCATACTTCACCAAGCTTTGCAGGATTGATGTGGCAGCCATGCAGGATGCTACTTTTGGTTCCTCCATGCATGCAGTGGACTCATCAGTCCCACTCTGACGTATGAGACTGCTCTGTTACATCCCATTTGTCCAGGAATAGAGTGGGATTATATAAGAATGTAAGATTAGGTTCTTACCTTTGCTAATCTTCTTTCTTGTAAATCCACACTATTCTTAGAACCTGCCCGGGACATTACTGATTCACCGATCATCTGCCTTTCTTAGGACTGTTAAGCTGGATTTCTGATTTTCTGACCAGCCTTTTAAAGTACAATAGCAGAGTATGTTTGTCTCTTTGCCTTGGAGGTTTATAGTTCTAGTATCCCCTTTTGTCAGTGCAGGTTGTACTTCTTATAGTACTATTTTTTGTTTATTTGTTTTGACAGTTGTTTATGATTGTTTAAAGTTCATGTCTGAGTAGATTAGACTTATGTGTTGGGGAGTGTCTGCATTCCCTGGTCTCCTGGTAGGCAGTCTTGCGGTAAGAGGGGAGGGGCTGAAGACTCTATGTAATTGAGGCTTCCTATATGCCTGTCTGGCATAACCAACTTGCCCAGGAATAGAGTGTGGATTTACAAGAAAGAAGATTAGCAAAGGTAAGAACCTAATCTTTCGATACCAGTGATTTTCAATCCAGTTCTCAGATATCATCTGGCCCAGTTGGGTTTTCAGAATACCCACAGTGTATATGCATGAGAGATATTTGCATGCAATGAAGGAAGTGTGCACTGATATATCTCATGCATATTCATTGTGGATTTCCTGAAAACTCAACTGGCCAGGTAGTCGAGGACTGGGTTGAAAACCACCGGTATGTACCACAGCACAGCAAGTCAGCCTTGGTAAGGTAATGGAGTATACCACCAACAATACAGATAAATACTATCTAAATCAGTGGTTCCCAACCCTGTCCTGGAGGACCACCAGCCAGTCAGGTTTTTGGGATAGCCCTAATGAATCACCAACCAGTCAGATTCTTGGGATAGCCCTAATGAATATGCATGAGAGAGATTTGCTTATAATGGAAATGACAGGCATGCAAATCTACCCCATGCATATTCATTAAGGCTATCCCAAGAACCTGACTGGTTGGTGATTCATTAGGGCTATCCCAAAAATCTGACTGGCTGGTGGTCTTCCAGGACAGGGTTAGGAACCACTGATCTAAATGATAATGGACTATTGTTTTGAATTCATTTACAAGTTTATTCATTTTATAACTCATTTCTAGTCTACCTGTATCTAGGCAGATTCAAATCAAAACATATATAAAATATACATTAATATAGAACATAAAACAAAGCATATAACAAATTGATATCCAGACAAACATTATCTTCATATGAAGCATTATTGTATCCTGCCTGTATTTCTATTTGTTTTCTAGTGGTAATCATCAAAAGCTTCCTTGGAAAAGTTTTTTCATCCATCATATTGACCATTGTTCTTAAATTAGCAAGTAACTTGTTCCATGAATTTGGACCAGCAAGAAAAAAAGCCAGGATTGTTTTAATTCATGTTTATCTACTTAATATCAGGAAATTCACTTCCATCTATTGACCTGGTGAAAAATATCAAAGAAGAGTTTGAGCCCTACCGACTGGATCTTCAGGACATGGAAAGGAGGGGAAATGTTAGTAACTCAACCGCAGGTAAATGAGCAGAAATGCTCAGGGCTTCCTTCATTGCTTATTAGATGTCCCTAAGTCTGCAACTTGTTGCTTTGTCCATCAGATATCAATTCATTGTGAACTGACAAAGTTGGTACAAGAGGTGCTGTTCTGCTGTGACCCCTGACACAGGCACATACTGAAACATGGACCTTGTTGATCCTTTAATAAAATTTGTTTCCTCCAACTCCTGATTCCACCTTGGTATTCCATCTGCAGCTCGCATCACTGATTTTGGTTTGTGTTGCTGCTTCCTTCTTGTTTGCTCTGTCCTGTTTAGCATTTTTGGTTTGTGTTGCCACTTCCTTCTTGTTTGCTCTGTCCTGTTTAGCATTTTTGGAACAAAATTATGAGTTTGCTCAGTTTGGGCTAACTGAGAGCTGCTCTGGAATCAGGATTATGGACTTCAACGGGGAGTGTAATCAGAATCTCTGGTGATTCCAGAATGAGGCTTGAAATGAACTGAGAGAGGCAACTGGAGCACCAGAATGAGGCTTGGAATGCTCAGAGAGGCAGCTGGAACACCAGACTGAGGCTTGGAACAGTCCTTGATTGAATAGTGAATACCATCCAAAAAAACATGGGAGGCTGTTGGGGATGGGAGGAAACAGAGGGCTATGAGCAAGTAAATAATATCATTGACTCCTGTGACTACAGATGGAGACAGAGGAGATTAATTGTGAAGATGAAATGGGTTTTAGAAGGTATGGGTGGGGATGGGTGAAATTTCTGTACTTGTTCAACTGTGTACTCCATACCACAGCACAGAGGAGATCATTACAAGCGCCAGCTTTTCTCTGCAGAAAATTCTGTCATTGTTACAGCTATGTCACAATGTACATATCTCCTTTTTATGACAGGTCATCCTGTGATCACCTCAGTGATGTCACTGAACATTAAACAGGAAGATGAACTAGAACAGCTGGATCTAAGTCATGAGGACTCTGAGAGATGTGAGTGAGCAGGGCTCCAGGGAGTTATGACTGCTGGGATTTACCACCTGAGCACTCTCTCTCCAGAGCTGGACAGTGCTGATCACACCTCAGTAATGTTAGTCACTTGCATGATCAAAGGAATTGGGGCTTTGTTTCAAACCACAATAAAGCACAATTACTTACCGTAACAGGTGTTATCCAGGGACAGCAGGCAGATATTCTCACATGTGGGTGACGTCATCTACGGAGCCCCAGCGCGGACAGCTTTTCAAGCAAACTTGATTGAAGTTTCAAGCTTGCTAGGCTGCACCACGCATGTGTATGCCTTCTTGCCCACTAGAGGGCGCATCCCCACCTCGTGGTCCTCAGTTCCATAGCCAGCAAAGAAGCCATCCCTGGGGAGGAGGGCGGGTTGTGAGAATATCTGCCTGCTGTCCCTGGATAACACCTGTTACGGTAAGTAACTGTGCTTTATCCCAGGACAAGTAGGCAGCATATTCTCACATGTGGGTGACCTCCAAGCCAACCAAAAAAGGGCAGGTGGGAGGATGGCAATTTAGGAAAACAGGTTACGCAAAATCGACTGGCCAAACCGGCCGTCGCTTCTGGACAAAGTGTCCAGACAGTAGTGGGAGGTGAAAGTATGAACCGAAGACCAAGTGGCAGCCTTACAGATGTCCTCGACCGGAGTAGACCGGAGGAAAGCAACAGAGGCTGCCATAGCCCGGACCTTATGCCCCGTGACTCGACCAAGGAGCGGGAGACCAGCCTGAGCGTAGCAAAAAGAGATACAAGCAGCTAACCAGTTGGACAAGGTGCGCTTGGAAACAGGATGGCCCAATCGATTAGGATCGAAGGACAAAAACAATTGAGGAACTCTCCGATGAGACTTAGTGCGTTGGAGATAAAAAGCCAACGCCCTCTTACAGTCAAGCGTGTGAAGCGCCACCTCGCCAGGATGAGAGTGGGGCTTCGGAAAAACACCGGAAGAACAATGGACTGATTAAGGTGGAAATCAGACACAACCTTAGGTAAAAATTTAGGATGGGTGCGAAGAACCACCTTGTCATGATGGAACACAGTAAAAGGTGGGTCCGCAACCAAAGCCTGCAACTCACTAACCCGCCTAGCGGAGGTGAGTGCAATCAGAAAGATCACCTTCCAAGTGAGAAACTTAAGATGAGATTTGGCAAGAGGCTCAAAAGGAGGCATCATCAGTTGAGCCAGAACCACATTAAGATCCCAAACCGCAGGAGTAGGTTTCAGGGGAGGATGAACATTCAAAAGACCTCTCATGAAACGAGTAACCAGAGGATGAAGAGAGAGAGGCCGACCCTCGAGATGCCGATGGAAAGCAGTAATAGCACTGAGATGCACCCGAATGGAAGTCGTCTTCAGGCCAGACTGGAACAAATGCAACAAATATTCCAGAACCGAAGACGCCGGAACCGAACACGGATCCAGATGTTGCGAGGAACACCATGATGAAAATCTGGTCCATTTCTGAGAATAACAAAGCCGAGTCGAAACCTTACGCGAGGCTTCCAAAATCTCCCTCACAGACTGAGAAACCGGAACCGAAGTCAAGGGGAAAGGAACCAAGCAGTCAGATGCAGAGACTGAAGATTGGGATGCAACAGCGAACCCCGACTCTGAGACAGCAGAGAGGGAAAAACAGGCAGTATTAGAGGCTCCCTGACACTGAGTTGAAGAAGCAGGGAGAACCAGTGCTGACGAGGCCAACGAGGCGCAATGAGAATCATAGTGGCCCCGGTCGATTTGAGATGAACCAACGTTCTCAAGATCAGAGGAAAAGGAGGGAACGCATAAAGGAACCTCCCTCCCCAGTCGAGAAGGAAGGCATCGGCCTCGAGACGGTCCCGGGAGTACATCCGAGAACAATAAAGGGGCAGTTTGTGAGTCTCCGGTGAGGCAAACAAATCCACTTGAGGAGTTCCCCAATGGTTGAAGACCTCGTGCAGAACTCGGGAGTTGAGCGACCACTCGTGCGGTTGGAGAAGACGACTGAGTTTGTCGGCCAGACAGTTCCTCTCTCCCTGAATGTAAACCGCCCGAAGGAAGATGTTCTGAGAGACCAAAGGCGTAGGGCCTCCCGGCACAGGGACCAAGAGCCCGTTCTCCCCTGTTTGTTCACATAGTACATTGCCACCTGATTGTCCATCCATACAAGGACTATCTGATCGTGGAGGAGGTGGCAGAACTCTCGAGCCGCCAGAAAAATGGCACAAAGCTCTAAAACATTGATGTGACAAAGACGGTCCTCTGCCGACCACAGGCCTTGAGTCCGCAGACCGTCCAGATGAGCACCCCACGCGTACTCCGAAGAGTCCATGGTCAGGACCTTGCGATGCGGAGGAACGAGAAAGAGCAAACCCCCGGAAAGATTGGAAGAGTTGGTCCACCAACGGAGCGAGCGTCTCAAGGAAGGAGTCACTGTTACAGGAAAGGAGACCGGGTCCCGATCCTGACGCCACTGGGAGGCCAAGGTCCACTGAGGAAGCCTCAGGTGCAAGCGGGCAACGGTGTAACATGAACCGTCGACGCCATGTAGCCGAGAAGAATCATCAGACGTTGCGCCGATACAGAGTGCTGCAGCGAAATCTGACGGCTCAGTCGAAGCAGAACCTCCAACTTCGGAGGAGGGAGGAACGCACGAAGGCGAACCGTGTCCAGCACGGCCCCGATAAACTGAAGGGATTGAGCAGGGCACAGTTGGGACTTGGGAAAGTTCACTTCGAACCCCAGACGTTGAAGGGTCGCTGAGATAACCTCCTCCCTGGAAGATGCCTTGATCAGCCAATCGTCCAGGTAGGGAAATACCTGCAGCCCCCGAGATCTCAGGGCTGCCGCGACTACCACCATACACTTCGTGAAGACTCGAGGGGACGAAGCCAAGCCAAAGGGGAGGACCCGATATTGAAGGTGCAACTCCCCCACCTGGAACCGTAGAAACTTGCGGAAGGCGGGATGCACCGGAACATGAGTATAAGCTTCCTTCAGGTCCAGGGAGAACATCCAGTCCCCTTCTTCCAACAGAGGGTACAGGACCGGAAGCGATAACATACGGAACTTCTCCCGGACAAGGAACTTGTTGAGCCTCCGGAGGACCAAAATGGGGTGTAAGTCCCCGGTCTTCTTTGGGATCAAAAAGTAACGGGAATAAAACCCCTGTCCCCGTTGTACGGGGGGTACCGGCTCCACCGCCCGAAGGCTCAACAAGGCCCTGGCTTCCGAGAGGAGAAGAGGAAGTTGGGCTCGGTTAGAAAGAGACGCGCCGGGTGGATTGTCCGGCGGCGTAGTCATGAAGTTTAGTGAGTAACCCTCCGAGATGACACGGAGTACCCAAGCGTCCGAAGTGATCAGAGTCCAGGCCGAATAAAAGGTCCTTAACCGGCCCCCGATGGGAAGCGGGTTCGGTGACAGCGCGGAGGGGGCCCGCCCCCATCCGCTCAGCGCGTCAAAAAGACGGCGCCGGCATGGACGCCCCGGGCGCCTGAGGCTTCTGGTGTGACGCCCTGGCCTGCTGCGGGGGACGCCGGGGAGGATGCCTAGAGAATGCCGGCGTAGACTTCTGCCGGTAGCGCCACGGCGGAGGTCTGTACGGCTTCGGATTCGCCACCCTGGGTTTGGGATGGACCAAGGAGGCGATAGAGCGCTCATGCTCGGCTAGGCGTTTAGTAGCCGCCTCCAGGGACTCATCAAAAAGTTCCGAGCCCACACACGGCAAATTGGCCAGGCGCTCCTGCAAATTCGGGTCCATATCCACCGTGCGCAGCCATGCTAAACGGCGCATAGCCACCGCAAAGGCAGAGACCCGGGATGACAACTCAAAGGCGTCATAGATGGCATGAAAAAGATACAGGCGCAGCTGGGACAAGGTGTTCATGAACTTGCCAAAGTCACTCTTATGCGAATCCGGCATGACCCTGTGATAACCATCTGCCGCAGATAGGAAGAGAAGGTGAAAGCATAGTTAAGCACAAGGTTAGCCATCATCGAATTGTGGTAGAGGCGGCGCCCAAACTTATCCAGGGTCCGCCCCTCCCGCCCGGGCGGGACCGCTGCGGTGACTCGAGAAGGCTGAGATTTCTTCAAAGCCGACTCCACCAGCAAAGACTGGTGGGACAACTGCGCCTTCTCGAAGCCCTTACAGGGGACCGTGCGGTACTTCGACTCCATTTTCGAGGGGACCGCCGTGACAGCATAAGGGGAGTCCAAGTTCCGCAAAAATGTCTGATGAAGGATCTTGTTCAAGGGCAGACGCGGAGACTCCCGTGGGGGAGATGGCAAATCCTGTTCCTCCAGAAACTCCTTCGAATATTGGGACCCTGACAAAAGGTCGAGGTCCAAGGCCTTCCCCATATCAATAACAAACCTCGAGAATGAAGAGGGCCTCGAGGGAGGGGAAGGAGATCGAGAGGCCCGAGCCACCAAGAAAGACGGGGAAGCCTCGCGGGAGTACCTGGGTTCCCAGCCGGTGCCAGACTCCGAGCCCCAGGAAGCCACACCAAAAGACTTCGTCGGGGTCGGGGATCTCTGATGCCCCGAAGAACCCCTCGGAGAAGTCCCCGGGGTATGAGGCACCGAGGCGAGCTCCAACCTCCTCGGGGAGGAGTCCCTCGATCCCTTCCCCGCAGAGGAACGCAAAAGCCTCGGATTATCCAGGCGGAGCTCCGAGACCCTCAGAGTCTCCGCTCCCCGGGTCGGCGAGGAGCGACCGCGGCGCCGGGGCGACCCTCAATGGCGCTTGGGCTTTCGGGCCCGGCACTTCGCCCGAGGCCGACCCGAGAGGGAGGATCCGCGGGAGGACCTTGACGAGGAAGAGGAAATCCGGCGAACCCGGCGCACTTTGTCCCGAGGCCGCACACTCCGCTCAGGCTGGTCGACTACCGAGGTCGAGGGCAAGGTCGGGGTCGAGGCCGGGACCACCACTGGTACTGAGGTCGGGGCCGAGGCCGAGGCTGAAGCCGGCTGCAGGTGTGCCAAGGCGCAGGACAGCTCCGAGGCGATAAGCGCTCGGAGCATGTCCTGAAATACGGGAACGGTCATCATGGACGGCATGTTCGTGGCCGGCGGGTGCTCCCTCGAGGGCGGCCTCAGTATCGAGTATTCCCGCGGGGCACCCGACTTCGACGCCCGGGGCGGGGCCGAGGACGACCCACCCGCCCCCGTCGAGGATGGCTTCTTCGAAGACCCTGGAGTAGAGGAAGGAAGCGGGGACTTACCCAGAGTCGGCTTCGAGGACGCAGGCTTCGACCAGGAAGGCATCTGCGGCGAGGTCGAGGGCGTCGAGGTCAAGGCCGAAGCTGAGGCCGACGTCGAGGCCTTCCCCGCCGCGGGGTCCACACTGAAGAGCTCCGCCATGCGGGCGCGTCGGCGGCGGAGAGCTCTAGGTTGGAACGTTAGAAAGTAAGCGATCGCACCAGGTGCACTTTTTAAAGCCCGTCAAGGGACGGGACATGAACACAAAAAACGGCCGGGAACGAACGAGGTCCCGCGGCTGCGGCTCCCGGGAGCCCCCGGAGCCGAACGAAAACTTTTTTTTTTTTTTTTTTTACGGATTTCAAACACGCGACGAAAGAAAATAAGAAACAAAGCACAGCGACCGAGAAAAATAACCCAGCCGCGGTGGCAGAAGGCAAAAAGGTACGGAGCACAAAATCAACAGAGCTTTCTGGCTCCGCGGAAGAAACAGAACTGAGGACCACGAGGTGGGGATGCGCCCTCTAGTGGGCAAGAAGGCATGCACATGCGTGGTGCAGCCTAGCAAGCTTGAAACTTCAATCAAGTTTGCTTGAAAAGCTGTCCGCGCTGGGGCTCCGTAGATGACGTCACCCACATGTGAGAATATGCTGCCTGCTTGTCCTGGGATAACATTCTTTATTCATGATTGCTTAACCAAATCTTAGATAATTTGTAATTTTTTCAACATAGAGATCGCACATAATGTGGAAATTGAAGATAAGCAAAATAATCATGGGCTAATATCCCCTCTCTTTGCTGGAACTTCAGCCAAGGTTACAAGGAACCATCGGTCTGTAGCACATGAGACAGCAAAGTCAAACCCAGTTGGGCCCCATCTTCCAAAACAGGAGTTCTCCCGACCTGGTAAAAAGTGAAGATTCCCCTGTAGGGGTAACTGATCAGAAGTGTCTGAGGTCCCGCCAAGCAACTGAACCAAGACTTCAAGTATCTCGTAAAGAACCCAACAACACACTGGAGTGTAGATTAAAGTTGTTTCATGTTAACTGCATTGAACTACCAGGTGTATAGCAGTATATAAATAAAATTTTATGTTATGTTATCTTGGATTTTGTATTGGAATGATCTTGTATAACCTTTATTAGTATTGATGCAATAATGATGAAAGAGACAAGACATGCATTTTTACATATGTTTACTGTACATAATTGTGTCTTTGTTGCACATAGAGGGGTATTTTCAAAATAAACATCTAAGTTCAAATTGGATGTTTCAAGCAAAACAACCAAGTCGCAAGCACAAAAAAAAGCCATTTCCTAAACCTGAACTGTCAGATGTCCAATTTTTTATATATATATATATATTTTTTTTTTTTAATTTTATTTAAATCATCTACTTAGACATCTAGGTCACTGGAATATCTAGACCTCCAGAACATCCAAAGTTATATCCCATTTTTGACCAAAAAATCATCCAAGTTGGAAACACTCAAATGAACTGCATTTAGACATGGGAGGAGTCAACATTAGGATGGACTGGCCCCATAGACATGCCAACAGAGCAGTTGAGCACCTTAGAGGGCACTGCTGTGCACTTCACATAGAGGGTGCCACATATACATCTCACCATAACCCCCAGAAAACCCACTGTACCCACCTGGCTACCACCCCAATAGCCCTTATGGCTACAGGTAGTACCTATATAGCAGTAGAGTAGGTTTTGGTGGTCTCAAACTTTCCACCATAAATGTGGGTAGTGTAGCTTATGGGTCTGGATCCTCCTCTCTCTGGTTCACTAGCCTACTCAAGACACCTGTGTGATGCTCTAGTAGGCTTCCCCATGGGAGATGTTGCCATTACGCAGACAGGTATGGACTTTTAAATTCATATGTTTGTGGAGTGGGAGGGGGGTATGAGACCATTGGAGGAGTGTGGAGGGGGTCAGTAGTTAATCCGTCCAATGTTCATCTGGTCAGTTTGGGCACCTTTTTGGCACTTAGATGCTTCTAAAACAGATCTAGCCTGCAACATCTAATTTACGTCCAGGACATCCTGCAAAACATTTGATTATAGCTGTAGGGACCACTCATAGCCTGCCCATATCATGCCTCCCAACATGTCCCATTTCTCTCTGGACACTCAACAGGTGAAACGTCGCGCTAGATGTCTAGGAAATGAGTTTTGATTATCGGCACATGGACATTTTGATGAGAAAAACATCCAAGTGCCGACTTAGGCACTTTTTGGAATGTTTTGTTTATGAGTCCCATAGTGTCTTGTGGTTGCATAAGTGATTTGCCCAAGATCACGATATGTAGCTCAGTGTAGCAGCTATGAGTAGAGTGCTCTGGAGAAGACTATAAGTCCATATTCCTGGAAAAACATAGACTGAGTTTGGGCCACAGCCCTTTGAGGATTATTTCACTCCTTAGGGTCTGAATTCCCACACCAGTGAATCCAGAACTCCTTAGTGGGTCTAAGAGCAAGAATTACTGACGGTACATTCTTTCTCTCTTCTTAACAGGGAGGCAGCCTTTTCCGCGGTCTGCCCCCCCCCTTGGTCTGATTTGGGATTTAAATCAGTTAGGGAGTCTAATGTGCTCACATTTTCCCCACCCCTTTCCCTTCAGTTGTTTTCAGTATGTCTGGACAAAGGGATTCATGAACATTAGGTAAGTTATGGCAGTTGGAAGCAAGAAGCAAGCAAGCATCATGTGGAATGGGTACAATTTGGGGAGGTTGAGCACCCAGCCAAAAACAAAGATGGAGATATTCCCCAGTTTGAGCTATGACCTGTGCAGTGAATGTGGAATAAAGCCCAGTTAACACTCCTATTTTGGTGGAATTAGTAGATTTTTTTGCTGCCACTTCACACCAAAAATATATGTCAAACATGCCAGGCTCTTTACTTTTGTCTTGATAGAAAATTGAGAGATTCTGTGGGATTTACAATTTAACTTCAGACACAGCAGAGTCTGAGCAGCTCCAGTTTTCTACTGAATTCATATTTTAACAAGTGATCTCATAGACATGTCAGAGCTCTTCACCTTTTCTTAAATACGAGGGACTTTCAATTATTTATCTACCTGAATATGAAAGAAAGTAGCAAGAGTGTTGAAACAAGTTTGTGCATGTTATGACATGTCTCAAAGTTACTCATGCACAGTTGCAGCTCAGTTGCAACTAAGTTACTCATGCACAGTTGCAGCTAAGAGACAGAATATCAGGAGAATCCTTGTGCAAATCAAATAAGAAACTGCTAGATTTAGAGCACCATTCGGTGATAAAATTCCAAGCCTCAGGATTCTTCCAACTATGGCTGTCCAAGCTGTGTCAAATAATTAAATCACTGACCACTGATAGCACCAAAGTAGAAATATTTATTATACCAGTGCTGGGAGACAGGAATTCAAAATGCAGATTTTCTGTCTGGAATACAAAGCTTTGTGCTACGTCTTTTGAAGTGTTACAATATCAATATTTTAATCAACACTACTCAGGATAATGCTTATATGGTTTAATCATGCATGCATGCATAATTAGTAATATTACACTTACCGGTAATTACCTCACCTATTGTCTCTTGCTAATGAAGGTTGATTCTTAAGTCTGCCTATCTTGGGCAGAAGAAACATAAAATGTTACATTCCAAACATGCACAGTTTGCAGAAATCAATCAGGAGGTAAAAAGTCTTCACACACTTTCACAAATGTTCTTTGCATCATCTGGCTTTTGCAGTATCTGTCCAAAGAATTGTATTTTCCCATAGAATTATTATGGTTTCTTTTCTATTTAAATTGCCTTGAACTAAATGATATTAGGGCGATTCAGAAATCTTGGATTAGATAGTAAATCACTAAAATCTGCCAACCCGTGCTCACCCTTTTCACTAACTGGTACTTCGCTCATTAGGTACTTCACAATTTCAGAAAACAGATGTTTAAAAATCTCTTTCAGTGTCCCTTCACATGTTCTATTAGTTGTTCACTTTCTCTGAGCATCCACTGATTGACATTGTCAGAGACTAGATACTGGACTAAACAGTCTTATTGGTTCACGTGTTTTGATAATTCTTATAAAGGGTGGAAAGGGGTATAAGAATTTGAGTTTAGTAGCTAGATGATCCATTTTGGAAGCAACTCCATCATTTCATGATTATACATTTGACTTCAATTTCCTGCATGTCATTTTTAAACTTAAAAAAAAAAAAAATCTTTCTATTTGTCCTAATATAGATAATGAAAACATCATGTCTAATTGTTTGGTAAGGATTAAAGAAGAGGAAGATCCATTTTTCATAGGATACCCTGACTCCGAGAAGAGAAGAAATTTTAACAGCTCAACAATAAGTGAGTACAAAACTGTTAAAAGAACTCTCAATCCTTCTACAGAGTTACTGCTCTTTCAGGACAACAGTTGAAAAATAACAGTACTGTTTAATTAAAAATATTCATAGATAAAAATTCCAGCATGTGACAGGATGAATAGCAATTAGGCTAGAGGGTTGCAGGTTCAAATCCTGATATCCCTAGCTAAAAAGATCTGCTGTAGCATCGCAAAGTTTTATCACACAGTTGGTAGACAAATCTCCTTACTGATGATGCCATTAGATGTTAAGGATCAAAGTTTTATTCCAGGCATGGCTCTGACATAGTGTTGATCAACTGTGGCATTTGCAGGTCTCCAAAAGCTATGGTTGGGAGCTTCTTAACAAGGAATGCCCATCCTTTGGCTAGCTTATAATACCATCCTTGGAGGTGCAGAGTTGGCCAGCCCAACTCTGAGATGTTTTAAAAAGTCTTTATAGAAGGCACAACTAAGAAACAAGAAGCAAAGTTTCTTGGTGAAAACAGGAGTGGGTTTCAGAATATCCTGGACCACTTTGTTATAGTTGTAACTAGACATCTCAGAACCAAGTGTACTAATTAGAGAATGACACGGGGACAAATTTTTCCCCGTCCCTGCGGGAGCTCATTTTCCCATCTCGTCCCCACAAGTTCTTTTCCTGTCCCTGCCCAGTTCCTGCAAGCTCTGTCCTCATCTGCACAAGCCTCAATCACTTTAAAATCATAAGTGTTTGAGGCTTGTGCGGTTAAGGCAGAGCTTACAGGAATGGGGCAGGGACTGGAACCGCAACAAAACTCGTGGGGACAGGATGGGGAAATTGAGTTCCTATGGGGACAGGGACAAATTTGTCCCCGTGTCATTCTCTAGTACTATATCAGAAAGTTCTGTGTCAGGAGAGAATTATTTTCCATGGAATCTGACAGAACCAACAGGGAAGGGAGCAGACAACTGTCAGGTAGAATATACGTCACAGAAAGATGTCCCTAGTCTTACTGCATTCTCATTACTATAATTTTGTGTGATTACACACTCAGAGTTAGGAGTAAGTAGATTTTCCTGTGTTTATAATGGACATTAGAATAAAAGGTGAAAGCATTTGAAAATGGACTGTTGTTCAGGCCGTACATCATAAAACACCTGGGGTGTTTTATGATGAAACTAATCAAACTGCTTAATAAACTGACATGCATTTCTGCTTCCACTGTTCTTACTTCAGCATTGTAGGGGGGTATAAGTGTTCTAGATCATGCTATTGTAGGCAGCAAGTCATAATTTGTTAACAAAATTAGCCAGATATATAGTGTTTACTAATGACAAATTCTCAGGTACTTCAGCATGTATTATGGGATGTTTCTCTTTATTATAAAAATGTGGTTCCTAAAAACTAGGGTTGAAAGAGTCTTGTGTTTAGTATTACACTATATTAATATTGAATGCAGCATGAAAAGGCCTTTCACTGTTGTACAGAACAGTGCAATTTCACTTAACACTGTATCCAGTTTACTGTGAAGCTGGCATTACATCACTAATGCATCTGCGCTACATTACACATGGACTACTCTTAGCAGAGTGACATGATGCAGTCATTTTACATTGCTTATAATGCTCACAGATAACCATAGTACACCATATAGGAGGCTGGAGGTTAAACTTTGACCTTGCCATGCCTATATGCAATTTGTATTTAGCAGCTTTGTATGTTCCCCATTTTTTGGACAGTTCAGACATATTTCATGTGTTTGATCTCCTGTTTGAAATCCATTATCTTCACTCTTGATTTTATGCACCAGTTGCATGGATAAATCAAGTTCAGTGAATCAGTTTGCATTTCAGTAGAAATTTGTAGAAATTTTGCACAATAGAGAAAGCATGTTCCTACTTGTGCTGCTAACCCCATGATATGTGCTCAAGCTAGAACATAAATGCTTGTCCTTTATACAGCATGTACAACTGATAATCATTCAACACAGTCCTTGTTTAAGCCTCCCTTAGGGGCACTCCGTTCAGAACCAGCAATGGCAACACCATGGCTATCCATCAAAAGAAGGTCCGGCGCATATCCTCTCCTCTGAGGCACCGAAGTAGACACCGGAGCCAATTTTCTTCTATAGAACCACGGTCTCTTGCTCCAATACCTTCTAAAGAATCAATTAGCTTGGACTCTCGCTCCAGGTCCCTTATCAACAGTCAAGAACTTATAGTCCCATCTGGTCTCCGGTCACGTATTTCTGCCACTCAGGACAGCCGGGACACAGGACCTCCCTTAGGCCAGGCCAAGCGCAGCCGCAGATTCAGGAAGCCCAATTTTACCATGACAGAACTGGAGATCTTGGTGCAAGAGGTTCTCTGCCAGCATGAACACCTATATGGCAGTCAGTCTCGCCAAACCACCCCAGATCGCAGGAAACAACTGTGGCTCCATATTCAGCAGGCTGTCAACAAGGAAGGTGTGGCACTACGGGAGATTGAGGATGTCAAACACAAGTGGAGGGACCTCAGGATGCAGACTAGCAAGAAGATGGCCGAGGCCAGGAAAAATGTGTCTGGCAGTGGTGACATGTCACCTGTTGAACAGCATCTCACCCCATTGGAGCAGAAGATAGCTACAGTCATCCCACAGATCTCTGTGCAGGGTGTTCGGCATGGAGGCGCTTCCCGTCCAGGTAGGAAAAGTCAGTTCTGCTCATATAGCCATAAGTATTATATTATAGGGGTTATTCTCTGACAGAGGGGTGCTATCCTCTCGTTAGCAAGGAATCCTACACCACATGTATTGTTATATTGTATCCTATGGTATTATCCTTGAATAATTCATCTCACCATAAAGTTTCAGGGACTTGATTTTTGAAATGCAGAATTTTCTTTGTTTAATCTGCTGCATGGTTGTGCTACCAGCCTGTCCTTTCCTTCCTGTTCTTGTGCATAGTATTTGCTCTGACCTATTGATTTTGGGGTGTTTTTTTTGGTCCTGTTAATAAATCTATGATGGAGTACCTAGGCAATCACCAGTACTCGGGAAATGGGATTTCCTAAGCTTCAGTGTATCACATCTTAGAGAATTTTCTAGAATACCACTAAGGTAAAGTAGTTACTCTTTCTCCCATGTACCAGGGAGCTCTGCAGTACTCATTTTTTTCCAGTGAAAACTGACACACACTTTCCTTTAATATAGGTAGAGATGTCTTTTGTGGCACTTGATACATTTCAAATACAATACAAACCTCATTTAACCATCCTCAAGCCTGTCTGAAATGCCATAAAGTGTTTTCGAAAAACCTTTTGTTCTTTGGTGGTGATGTTCATCTAGTAAATAGTATCTCAACCTTAACAGACTGGTGACAATCAAAGGAAATGCATTTCAAACTCATTTGTGGGAAAGGTCATGGAAACAGTATTGTAATTGTAAATATAAATAGTGTTGGCCAAGGGAATAAGAGCACTTACCACTTTTAGATTTGATTTAGTAAGACTGAATACTTATGGCAGCTTTATAAAAGGGGATTTGAAGCATGGGCACCCGCTCTGTGGGTGCTAGAGCACCCCCCAGTAATCTTTTCAGCATTTCCCAGATATCAGAGCTGAAATCTTCCGGCTGTGTAGCTGCAGGGAAAAGCAGGAAGTAAGGCTGACTCTGAAGCTATTGCTCCTGCTTCCTCCTACAGCCTATTGGTCAGATATTCCTCAACCAGCCAATAAGCTGCAAAGGAGGCAGAACCAGTAGCTTAGGAGACATCATTGGTTAGACACTCCTTAGCCATTCAATAGGCTGAATGGTAAAACAGGATGGAAGGTTGGTGTCTCCTAAGCTACTGGTTTTTCTTCCACCTGCAGCTATTGGCTGGCTAAGGAATGTCTGAGCAATGGGAGAAGAGTGCAGCAGTGCAGGTCAGACAGGCTTCCTGTCTTTGGTATACAATAGAGAAGGGGGGAAGAGCTGAAGGAAGCCCTGGATAGGTTGCCTTATGGTTCAGAAAAAGGAGGATGGATTGAGACATCCAGGATTTATTTCCATTGTGGCAGTAAAACCCGGATATCTCAATCCATCCTTCTTTTTCTGGAGCCATATAGTAATCCTAGCATTGGATAAAGAATAAGGAGTTTATAGAGAAGCAAGGAAAGGAAAGAGTAGATATAGACATGAATAGGTTGTGAGAGGAAAAGAGATATGGACTGTGAAAGGGAGAACAGCTGAAGTGAATGCAAGCTGGATGGGGGCGGGGCTGTGATACAAAGCTAAGTGAGTGAAAGATAAGCTGAAAGGGTTACCAGATTTCCGGGAAAACCCAGACATGTACTCTTTTTAGAGCAGTGGTTCCCAACCCTGTCCTGGAGGAACACCAGGCCAATTGGGTTTTCAGGCTAGCCCTAATGAATATGCATGAAGCAAATTTGCATGCCTATCACTTCCATCATATGCAAATTTCTCTCATGCATATTCATTAGGGCTAGCCTGAAAACCCGATTGGCCTGGTGTTCCTCCAGGACAGGGTTGGGAATCACTGTTTTAGAGGACTGTCCAGGTGCCTGGACGGACTTTCTAAAACCTGGTACTTTGGGTTTTGGAAAGTCCAAAGCTTCAGCCACGTCTGGAGGGCCTCTGAGCATGCATGGATGATGTCGCATGCAACAGACACGGCCTGGTGGTTGGGAAAGAAGACATGAGGCTTTGTGGGGGTGGTGGGGGGGCTGGAGGAGGACCAGGGCAGGGTTGGAGGTGGAACAAGGCAGGGCTGGGGACAGAATGGGGCAGGACCATACATCCAGAATTTTACAGCACTAAATATGGTAACCCTATAAGCTGAAGATGAAATAGAAAAGAGGGCAGGGAGAGAAACTGGTGGGGTTCAAGGTAGGCTGAGAAAAGGGTTCTGAGAAGATTAAGTTGGATGGAAGAAGGACTATGGGGTGAAGAGAGGGATGGAAGTGGCAGGAGTGCGAGACTAGGAAGAATTTTCAAACTATTGTTTAAATTTATATCATGCTTTATGAAGCAGCTTATAATACTTTTAAAAGACACATGGGGAATCTCGGAATGCCACTTGTCTGCTTGTTGGTTCCTTCAGTACAATGTGGCAGCACTCGTCACTGGCTCACCCAAATGTGCCCTCTATTCTATTCTAATCTCTTTTTTTTCTTTTTTATATTCTTCACAGTGTTTCTAATTTTAATTTTTCATACTGTTTCTGTGCTCTTTAATAAATAAATAAATATGCTAATATCTTTAAAGTCATTTCCAAAATCTCAATTCATTGAATTTTTATCTCTTCCATATGTTTTCTTAGTTTCATTCAGAAAACATATGGAAGAGATAAAAATTCAATGAATTGAGATTTTGGAAATGACTTTAAAGATATTAGCATATTTATTTATTTATTAAAGAGCACAGAAACAGTATGAAAAATTAAAATTAGAAACACTGTGAAGAATATAAAAAAGAAAAAAAAGAGATTAGAATAGAATAGAGGGCACATTTGGGTGAGCCAGTGACGAGTGCTGCCACATTGTACTGAAGGAACCAACAAGCAGACAAGTGGCATTCTGAGATTCCCCATGTATCTTTTAAAAGTATTATAAGCTGCTTCATAAAGCATGATATAAATTTAAACAATAGTTTGAAAATTCTTTGAGTGGATTGATATTATAGAGTGCCTAATAGGATTGTGAGACTAGGAAGAAACATCTAAGAACAAACAACAATAAGATAACTTTTTGATATTTGTGCTCCTAGTTCAAATCAATCAGCCACACTTCATGACTGCAGTCAAATATGGGAAAGGGGACCAGTTACAAACAATGTAACAGGAGTGATAAAATGCAAGTGTTGAACTGAAAGAAAATCACTCCGTGGACCTGTTCAAAGTATTATATGGATGATATAACAGAGTTCACAGGCTTGCTCAGAATCATGGAGGGGAAAACTGGGGCGAACCCCAGAGGAAAAACCACCTCACAGCCCAATCATCGCATGGACAAGTAAACCAGAGGTTATATCAATTCATATATGTTTTTACGTTGTGAAAAAACTACGGTTTACTATAGTTTATAGTCAAAGAACTTAGGCAAACTTAGCTTGCAGCTTGTGAGTTCCGACATGCATGTTTCGGTCCTGCCTCAGGGAACACACAGGAAAAATCTTAAGAGAAACACTCATGCGATGGGAGATTCCAACAGAGGACTGTTGTCTCACATAGAGAAGCACACAATGCGCAGTTTAACAGCTTAACAGCCTTTTCAAAGCTGTTAAACTGCGCGTTGTGCGCTTCTCTATGTGAGACAACAGTCCTCTGTTGGAATCTCCCATCGCATGAGTGTTTCTCTTAAGATTTTTCCTGTTGTTCCCTGAGGCAGGACCGAAACATGCATGTCGGAGAGTGAGAAGTGAGAAGTAGGGATCAGTAAAGGGATGGGTGAGCTAAACTTGCAAAGAACAGGAGCTAGCTAGGGAACAGTACATTAGAAAATGAGAAGCAGAACAGACTAAATAGATTGAGGAAGTGGAGCAGGAAGAGAACTATTAAACTGCCTGTCCCCAAATATAAAACATAAAATTATACCTATGCAGGAGGAGTAGAGGTGGGGGTGGGAAGAAGAAATTAGGTGAAATTAAATAAAATTGGGGGAATAGTGGTGTAGAAAGGGAATGGATGGAGAAAAATGGTTTGAATGGAGAGAGAGAAAATATGATGCTGACAATCTACAAGGGGGAAGAGAGAGTGGCAGGATCCTAATTTTTGATATGTCCATATTACCTGCCCTGCTCTTGACATTTAGATATAGGCTGATCACTCACTACCAAATGTATTTTTTTTTTGCCATTTTTTTTTCTTTTCTGGATGAGGTGAAATTTTTTGTAAGTTGAGCACCCCCAGTCATTTTCAAAAGTTGACTCCTGTGGTTTCAAGTCATGTGTTTGGTGATGGGTGGAGTTATTAGGTTTTGTGTGTTAATGGGTTTGGAAAAGTTGTCAGGACTTGTGTATGTCTTGGGATGAAAGGGGGTAACATAATGTCTTCCTCAGTGGCTGTCTGTCTTTATGGATGGATGAGCATATAAATTCCCCACACTTAAGCCAACAGCAGCTCTTTTACCCACTCTTTCAACCCTCTTCCTACTACTTCCTTACATATTTGTCCCAAGTATCTCTAAATTCCCTCACAATGTTATCCTCTACCATCTCTGCTGGTTGGTTATTTCATACTTTATCTACCTTTTTTTTCTAATAGGTTTCATGCTTAATCCAGCACCAAGCTTTGTTATAATCTATACAACCAACAAAGTAGTTTTGATTTTTCTCTTAGGTTTCTGCAGCTGGTGTCATGATTGTTGTAGTTGTCCAGGATATGGCAAAACCCAGACAAGTGCAACAATTATAGTTTGGATTTAATTTATTCACTTTATATTCTGCTTATCACAATGAAACATTAAAGTGGTTTACAATAAATGATATAAAAAATGCAGTACCATATTTTTTTTAAAATTGCATGTGTAGATTTTTAACACATTAATACACAGCAAAAAAAAAAAAAAATTAAAATCAGTTGGATGCACAAATCTGAACCCTAGCTCTTTTTAAAACGCTAGGTTTTCAAGGCTTTTCGAATTGGCAAATAATCGAAAATACTCTTCAAATATGTTCCACAAAAAAGAGCCAGTGTCTGTGACTTGCGCTTTTCACGGACATTAGTTGCAGTGTGTGGACCAGCATATTGGCTGACAGTTTTATCCAGTTATCCTGTAGGCAGTCTGTTTTTACTATACAGTCTCGAATTCTGATTTGTTAACCTCCAAGGAAGGCATTGTTATGCTGAAATATGGTACTGTGTTGGGTTGTGAATATACACAAGAAGTTGCAATAAACCTTTATGTTTGATACTATACTCAAGAGAGAGTCAATCTTTTTGACCCTACTTTCTGCTTTTTAATGTAGTATCTGCCATAATATGCTTGTGAATTGTAGAATTATAATCCTGGCCTTTTCATGCAGGTTACTCCCATACTGCCTATGTCTGCCCACTGGCTTATAGTCTCTCTCCACTGTGGCCAACTAAATTTTCTTCCCATTTCCTTCTACCTGCCCTTACTGTTGTATTTTCTATATGTTTCAAGCATACTTCCATTCTATTATTGTTTTGATTGCTTCTGCCTTTGCAGACAGACTATTCCAAGCATTTACCACCCACTAAAGGCTGGATCCACAAAGCTCCAGGCAACATAAGAATCGCTTTACTGGGACAGACTGAAGGTCCTTCAAACCCAGTATCCTGTTTCCAACAGTGACCAACCCAGGTCCCAAGTACCAAAACAGATTCTATACTGCTTATCCTAGGAACAAGCAGTGGATTTTCCCAAGCCATCTCAATAATGGCCTATGGACTTCTCTTTTAAGAAATTATCCAAACCTTTTTTAAACCCCGCTAAGCTAACTGATTTCCCCACATTCTCAGGCAACGAATTCCAGAGCTTAATTACACGTTGTGTGAATAAATATTTTCTCCGGTTTGTTTTAAATCTACTACTTAGTAGCTTCATCGCATGTTCCCTAGTCCTAATATTTTTGGAAAGAGTGAACAAGCGATTTATATCTATCCTTTCCACTCCACTCATTTTTTTATAGACCTTTATCATATCACCCCTGAGCCGTCTCTTCTCCAAGCTGAAGAGCCCTAGCTGCTTAAGCCTTTTATCATTTTTTTGCCTACTCTGTACCTTTTCTAATTCCACTATATCTTTTTTGAGATACGACAACCAGAACTGCACACATTATTTGAGGTACAGCCATACCATAGAGCAATACAAGGGCACTATAATATTTTTCATCTTTGTTTTCCATTCCTTTCCTGATAATTCCTAACATTCTATTTGCTTTCTTAGCCACCACCGCACATTTTATTCTTTATCGTCCCTCCAGACCGGCACAGAAACGGATGGGTTTATGCTCCTCTGCCAGCAGGTAGAGAATGAGACACTAACTTTTGGCATCAGTACAAGTGGATTGTGCAGCCCCTCTTACAATCGGTCTTTTCTCAGTCTCCAGCAGGCAAAGTAGTCTGTTTGTGCGGTCTGTGCTGAGGTTTGTTAAGGCCTGTTGGATCTAATTTGTGAATCTTTCTTTTCCCTTTTTCTGTCTGGACTGAACTTTGGGAACTCTCTCCGGAGGTCCTACCGATCTCGGGGGTGTCACACTTGGATGGGTCTTGTCCCTCCCCCCATTTTTCCTATCTCCCCAGGTTTTTTTTTCTGAATCTAGAGGAGCCTCAACTGTACTCCTGGCCACTGTTACCATTACAAACTACAGTTTACAATGCCTGGGGAGTGTGCTTTTTCTTGATACAGCCTGAGGCTGCTGTTTTTATACGGCGCTGTGCATGGGTTTTTAGCGCATTCATTAGGAGCACTTCAAAAAAGCAGAAAAAGTGCATTTTCTGTGGGCACCAAGCAGTAGATGTGGCTGGTATGTGCACAAAATGTTCCAGCTGCCTGGAGAGACCTGGCTTTGGGTGTCGGCGTGCCGGTTTCTCCTTCGCGCATGCATCGCTTGTTGGTGGGGGTGAATCCCAGACTTCCCCTGCCACTCATACTGGGATTTCCTCAGCTGCTGGCGGTCAGTCAGATTCAATGTTGTGGACTGCCGGGGAGGCTGGGGATTCCTTTTCTGCTACAGCTGGGGCGGCTGGCAGTTTGTCTATAGCGGTGGGATCGGCTCTGGCTTCTGTGCCGCATGTTTTCTGGTGACATTTTATCAATGGCCCTTCCTTCAGTTTTGGTGGGAAGCGTGTCTACATTGCCTATGGCCTCAGGCGACCTTCCTCCTGTCTTGGAAAGGCAGGAAGAAGTCTTACATGTGTATTTTGCTCTATTTTGCTCCTAACATGAATGCTCTGTTGCCACCAGGGATTTTTCCCCCTGATTTGGTGTTGGCCATTGTCAAGGCTTATTTACATGCAGCTGGGGGTCTTGCTTTGGTGCCAGGGGTCTCAGGGTTGTCTGGGGTTTTGTTTCTTCCACGGTCGCCCCCGTTCAGTCTCCTGCCGCGCTTGCCCAACCCTCTCAGCCTTCGTCCAAGCAGCCACGAGCATCTTGGGATGAGGATTTTTTTTATGGCTGACCATTTTCTTAAAATTGGTCTTTCCAACACAAAAACACAGTATGCCTGGCAGAGCATTCCAAAGTTTGACACCCGCTGCTGACATCATTGATGATCCAATTTTAACATGAATGATAGGCTCCTCCCCTCTAAAGTCAATTTCATAGTGTTGTCAGACCTTAGATTTCTTTTCGGTTGATAAATTTCAAACAATTATTTTAGTACCCTTGAAGCAATGTAGTTTGCTATACTGGTTTGTTAATGTTATATGCTCTCCCATATTCATCTGTATGTTCCTTTTTATGTTCATTGATGGACTTGTTTACATTATTGGTTTTTATGTTGGTTTATTCATTCTTATGCACTACATGCTTCTTTTGCCATTACTTTTATGGCTATGCTTATACTCATTCTTTGCATTTGTTCTTATGCTGGCTTTTTTTTTTTTTTTAACATGTTTTTATGTTTTAACTCTATAATGCACCTTTATCTGTATTAGATGCTTACTTCATGTCATTATGCATTTTGACATCAGCTTTTTTTATTTTGTATGTTTTTTATATAGTCTTTGTGATTATATTGTCTACTTAGATGGTTTTAAGTTTTCAATATTTGTTTATTAATGTTTTATATATTCTTTACGTTGCATATCTTTTAATAGTGTCCCATGAGGAAGGTGTTTCCATACGCCGAAATAGGGTTCCCTGTTGGGACTATACTTGGTTAATAAAGATTGTATTACGGGTTGAAAAGACTCCACCCTTGCCTTTTTTTGTTTGACTGCTCTTTCTTGAAGGTGAGGAGTTCTTCTGTTTGTCTGCAATTATTTTCAGGCATATCCTTTTTCCACAAGGATTCTCTTTTAGCTCTAATAGCTTCCTTCACCTCACTGCTTGACCACACTGTCTGCTGTTTGGTCTTCTTCCTCCTTTTTTAATACATGGAATATATCTAGCCTTTGTTTCTCTTAAAAACTTTATTGATAGACACCTCAGACCTTAATACCCCTATAACATGCCAGATTTGCTCTGGCTGGCTGGCTGAGGAGCACCTGTGTGGCACGTGCTTCCATCTTAGTGCTGGATTTAAAAAGGAAAATTATACCAATTTTTTGGATTTGACCTTCCACTCAAACCAGTTCCTGACCCAGCCCATTGTCCGTCACTTTGAGACCCATCCCAAGGGCAATCAGTTTATTTATCAGAAGTCTGTGTGGAACACTGTTAAAGGCTTTGCTAAAATCTAAATACACCACATCTAGTGCACTCCCTCTATCCAATTCCCTAGTCATCCAGTCAAAGAAATTGATCAGATTTGTCTGACAAGACCTACCTCTAGTAAACCCATGTTGGCTCCGATCCTGTAATCCACTGGATTCCAGAAATTTCACCATTCTCTCTTTTAAAAGTGTTTCCATTAATTTGCTTACCACAGAAGACAGACTTACCAGTCTGTAATTTCCTATTTCTTCCTTACTTCCACTTTTGTGTAGAGGGATCACATGCACCCTTCCCCAGTCCTCTGGTACCACTCCCAACTCTAGAGAAGCATTGAAAAGGTCAGTCAGCAAAGCCACCAGATCTTCCCTAAGTTCCTTCAGCACCCTCAGATGTACACCATCCAGCCCCATTGCTTTGCCTACCTTTAATTTAGCTAGCAGCTCATGAACACAACCTTCTGAAAATCGATCAGGGTCTACCACTTCTCCATCCCTATTTGCATTTGTCTTCTGCGGTCCCACTCCTGGCGCTTCTGCCGTGAACACAGAACAGAAATATTTGTTAACAATTCAGCCTTTTCTTTATCAGCTTCTATATATTTCTCCCCTTCATCTTTGCATCTCACAATGCCACTTTTGCAGTTCTTCCTATCACTTCCTAGCATCAAGCACTATGACGGACCTTCCTAGCTGTTTGAGCTATTATGGAGACACCTGAAATTATAAAAGGTATAGAGAAGGGTGATAAAAATGATAAAAGGGATGGGACGACTTCCCTATGAGGAAAGGCCAAAGCGGCTATGGCTCTTCAGCCTGGAGAAGAGACAGCATAGGGGAGATATAATAGAGATCTCTAAAATACTTTAATGGAATGGAACCAGGTAGATTTGAATCGCTTGCTTACTCTTTCCAAAAATACTAGGACTAGGGAGCATGTGATGAAGCTACTACATAGTAAATTTAAAACCAGAGAAAATATTTCTTCACTCTTGGAATTCATTGCCAGAGAATATGGTGAAAGCAGTTAGTTTAGCAGGATTTAAAAAAGGTTTGTATAATTTCATAAAACAGAAGTCCATAAGCCAATATTCTAGTGTAGTGTATCTAGTAGTCTTGAACAATATACATCTGAACCCTCAAGTTGCTTACAGAATATCATCACTCGTCTTTCAACTCCGCCTCCTTCCCAGCAGGTTTGTTTCTGCCCCCTCAGTTTTTCTTCTGCAAATTGTTCAGATGTGTTTGTGCTCTGCGTTTATTTTTTGCTTGTTGTCTTTTTATTATTTTTTTTTTGGGGGGGGTCCCTATCGTTCTAAGACTCAGTGCTCAGAGGTTTCCTTTTGTTAGGACTTCCACCTGGGAAAAAATACAGACTCGCATAGTGGAAGTCTGCTGCTAGCAGGATCAGACCTCAGGGACACCTGTCTAGCCAGCCTGCTGTAATAATTTTGGAGCTCTGGGGCCGTCCTCTGGTAGCTGCTTGCATCCCTGATTTATTAGAAGCTCGAGCACTGGCTGTTTGGCTCCTCGGCTTGGCTGGGATTAATAGCAGGCCAGCGTAATCCTCCTCCAGTCAGGCGAGAGAGTTTCTGGGGGTTGAGGTTCAGTCCGACTGGCAGCCCGAAGACCAAATTCTTACAGCAAACCAATGAGTCAGAGTTCCTTCTCCATTTGTTCCAGCTGAACTTCTGAGCTGAGGCAGGTAGGCACCACATGGCACAGTGAGTAAGGCTATTAAAGTCTATGGGGAAAATCCGGGTGGGAGGGGGCAGGCTACCCTAGTGAAAAGGGATACTCGGAGGTGGTCATTTCCATTCTGCTTAGAACTAAGAATCTCTTGACAGTATCAGCCTTTGCCAAGGCCTAGAAGACTTTTCGACAGTGATGTGCTTAGATTGATGCGGAGCCCTTAAAAGCCACGATCTCGATAGTGCTAGAATTTTTGCTAGAGGGACTTGAGAAGGGCCTGTCGGTCATTTTGCTGAAAGTGCAGATAGCAGTCCTTTCATGTTGCTGAGCTTGGAGAGATAGCATCTCTGGCCTCTACCCAGATGTGGCAAGATTCTTTAAAGGGGCTGTCAGGTTGTACCCTCTGGTGCATCTATCATGCCCATCTTGGAACCTTAATACCATTTTGCAAGGTCTCAGTAGGGCTCCGCATTAACCCTTGCAGAAGGTTTCCCTCTTAGATCTGACAGTCAAAACGGTGTTCTTGGTAGCGATTACATCAGCGAGATGAGTCTCTGAGTTATAGGCTCTCTCTTTCCGGAAACTGTTTCTTAAGATTACAGAAGCAAGGCTTTCCTTATAAACGAATCTGTCCTTTATACCAAAAGTAGTCTCTGCCTTACATGTCAATCAGGAAGTCCATTTGCCTGCCTTTCAGCCTATGGGATCGAAGGAAAAGGACAAAATATTGAATTTTGATGTCGAGAGAATGCTTCTTCGCTACCTCGAAGTTACCAATGAGTTTCGAGTCTCTGATCATGTTTTTGTTCTAAGAAAGACAGGTTTGTGTCCAAGGCCTCGATCTCCAGATGGATTAAAATGGTAATTTTCTCTATATATATGGGTTGTGGTAAGCAGCCGCCAATCGCATTGAAGGCACACTCCACCAGAAGAGTAGCTACCACATGGGCAGAGGCTTGGACGGTCTCCCTTGTGAAGATTTGTAGAGCTGTGACATGGTCTGCTCTTCATACCTTTACCAGGTTCTATAGAGTAGAGTGTGGTAGCCAGGAAGGACGCTGCTTTTGGGTCCTTTATATCAAAGGTAGACTCAGTAGTCCCTCCCTAGACTCAAGAGACTGCTTTGGTACATCCCTAGCGTTCAGGACTACTAGACACATTGCATTAGAAAGATTACATAGGTTCTTACCTTGATAGTCTTCTTTCTTGTTAATGTGTCTAGTAGTCATGAAGCCCCGCCCTGTAAATGAGCTTCACCTGCTTTTGGTCTTAATTTCAGTCTGTGTCTGACTGTGAAGAATTTCTCTGTCCCGCAGCTAAGCTGAAAAGAAAAAAAAAAAGATATCAAGTCTGAGTTTCTGCTTCTTAGCAGGACATGCAAGTAGCTATAAGCTCCATAAATGTTAGTGCTGGTTGTACACAGTTTTGTATGTTTTTTGATAATGTTATACTTGTTTCAGAGCAGAACAGAAGTATAATGTTAGGGAATTCTCCCCATTGCCTGTCTTCCATTACAGTGGTTCTTGACTGCTTTTGTACAAACTGAGGGGGTAAGAGCAAGCCTACTGGGAAGGAGGCGGAGTCGAAAGATGAGTGATACCATTCTGCAAGCGACTTGCAAGTTCAGATGCATAACCCTAGCATACAGGACTACTAGACAAATCTACAAGAAAGAAGATTATCAAGGTAAAAACCTTTTCTTTAAGATGGACTTGGGGAAATCCATTGCTTATTCCTAAGAGAAGCAGCATAAATTCTGTTTTACTTCTTGGGATCTTGCCAGGTACTTGAGACCTGGGTTGGCCATTGTTGGAAACAGGATCCTGGACTTAATGGACCTTCAGTCTGTCCCAATATGGCAACTCTTATGTTTTTATATTATACTCAAGAATATTTTATTCAGGTATGGCTATGTCAGCCACCTGGATATCACTTGGGGGTATGATGTTTTCATGTAAACTAAAAAAAAACCAAAACACCCCAAAACCAAAACTTTCTTCTCCTTAAAGAAATATATTATTACTGGAGAAAATGCTTCATTAATTTATATGTAAATGTTTGTAAATATCTCACACTTTATATTTTGAAAGATAAGAGGACAGTATGTCTCCCTTTGTTGGTTTCATGATATTCATTTCTTATGGCCCATGCTGAAGGTTCTTTAGGGTTTCTGTATAAATTTTGCTTTTCATGGTCCATATCAAGGCCCTTTTCCATGCCCTGTTCCATCTCATCTAAGATATGGGAAAACATATCTCTTACCTTTCTTTTGACCCCAAGAAGTACAGTTTTAGGCAGAGTGGATGAAGAAATGGGCAGGATTAGTCTCTTTCCTCTCTCAGGTCTAGGTGTGTATGGGCTGGTGCTTCTCTCATACTCAAGATCCAGAGGTGCTGCTGAGTTGCAGGTTTCCATTTCATTCCTGTTATCCTCTCGTGTTCCTTGCTTTTGCTCACTTTTTTTCCTGCTTTGCTGCCTTCTCCCATTCTTCTCTTGATCATGGCTCCACCAAGAGTAGCTATGAGACAGAAAGTACTTTTCTTTCCTTACTCTTACCCCCAGAATTCTAACACCAATCAATCAAGAGGGAAGGCAGGAGCAGAGAAGATAATTCATTTTCTTCTGTCCTCCCTAGTCACGGTCTCCCCAGTGATGGCACTGCTGTTAAACAACCTCTGCTTGAGCAGCACAGTATAGAAGCACTGGCAATCCAGATGTTTACAGGCTTGATATGGAGTCTGGAGATGGTTGACTCTGGGTCCAATCCAGAAAGGTGACAAAGGAACCTTAGATTTATGTTTTGTTTCATAGACTTATTCTTATCACCCTGCATCTTTGGAACAGGATCATCGTGCACCAATCTGGGTCTGATCACATTGTGCCCACCAGGAACAGAGACAGACACAAGTCAACAGGAGGAGATAATCGGAACACTGCAGGAACGAGAGCCTACGTCCCTCCAGGCCACACTGCAAGCTGTTCGTTGCTTTGTCCCTGATGCCAGTAGTGACACTGGTAAGTGCCTGCAGCAGAAATGCACTGTGCACAAAAAATAGTCAATCTGGTTTAGAGGTTTCAATCTCTGTGGTGGTAAAGAATGAGGAGCGATTTTCAGAACTTAGGCGCAGGATTTGGATTTTGGATTTATTATTCGCCTTTTCAGAATCCAAGCTCATAGTGTGTCACATTCAGAATCACAAGTTATTTCCTTGTTCAAGTGGGCTCACAATCTACATTGTACTTGAGGTAGTGGAGGACAAATAGACCTGTCCAGTTATAAAGTAGTTCAAACTCTGCTAATTCTGGAAATTCTGGTCTATATCAAGACAGCAGTGACAATAATTGGAGAGGCATTTGTAAAGTACATGCATGCTTTTATCATGCATAGTTTCCACTAATTTATAAATGGCGCCTAACAATAGGCACTGAGAAGTGTGGCACATAGCGATTGTCAATCTTCAGTTATGCGCCATTTATAGAATGGCACCTAAATTAGACTTAGGTGCTGATAGGCATCAAAATCTTAGGCACTCCCTATTTATGCCAGGGTTTTGTTAGCCTAAATACCGGTGCCTAACCGCAAAATGCCCAAGATCTGCCCACAACCATGCCTCAGGCTAGTTGCCTACCACCAGTGTTCCCTCTAAGCGGGCGGGTGTTGTGAGCAAACTTTTTTCACCGTGAGCCAAAAATATCGGGCGCCAGCAAGTTATGAGCCAACTCGCCCGATTCTCCTCTCGCCGCCCTGCCATCTGCCGTACGCCTCTTCCGATCGTGCGCTGTGACGAGAAACGTGTGCGCTGCGATGTAATATTTTGTGTGCCAGCGCACACCAGCGCAGCTTAGCGGGAACACTGGTTCAAATGGTTTTATTTATTTCCCCAAATTTATTTTTGTTATACGCATTGAAAATATTTGATATTGCGTTTAAATCAAAATCTCAATAAACTTGAAACGAGTGCCCGTGAGATTGTGGGAGGGTTAAATACTCAAAACTTAGAAGTTTTTGCTACGCCAGCTTTCTGGTATCTTTACATACAGTGGCGTACCTAGCATATGTAACATCCGGGGCCCATCATTTTTTGGCACCCCCCCCCATCTGTAAGAAAAACATGATTTTTAGTAACAAACCACACGTCACACATGAGTACCTAGGAAAAGGCAGCATCTTACATATTGCAGTGAGCAGTACATCAATACACCCATTGTAAAACTAAACAAGCCAGACCAGCACAGATCAATCCTACACCGTCAATCCTAACAGAAAACCATGTCTTTCGAACACACAGAACACAGAAAACACCTTCGCCTAGTAAGGAATATGTAATCACAAACTAACCCCTCCCTCTTTTACAAAACTGTAGTGTGGATTTTAGCTACGGAGGTAACAGCTCTGATGCTCATAAAATTCTGAGCATCAGAGCTGCTACCACCAAGGCTGGTGCTAAAAACGCTTCACAGTTTTGTAAAAGGGGGGATAAAATAAAAATACATAGACAAAGGTTAAATTGAACCAGCAAGAAGCTGGACTCTGCATACAATGCTTCACAGAAACAGTGACACATGTCTCCTAAAGCAATAAATAAATAGAAATTTTTTTCTACCTTTGTCTTCTGTGGTTTCTCCTTTCCTCATCTTCTTGTAACTCTCTTCCTTCCATTCACTGTCTGCCGTCTCTCTTCCCCTATATGGCATCTTCTCTCCTTCTATGCCCCTTCCAGAAACTGTATGCCTCCCCCTTCCATCTCTCCTTTCACCCCATTGGTCTGGCATCTCTCTCCTCGCCTTCCCTCTCCCACACCTCTCCTCATAGTCTGGTATCTCCCCTTCCCTGATTCTCTGGCATCTCTCTCCTTTCTTTTTCTTCCATCTTTCGCTCCCCCTCCATGCTCTCACATCTCCCCCTTCCTTTTCCCTTAGACTGGCATACCTTCCTCCTACGCTCCAAGCCCTGGCATCTCCTTTAATTCCCTCCCTCATCTTCCTTCTCCCTCCAGCTGGGTACCGCAACACTCTTCCCTGCAGCTCTGCACTTCCCCACAATTGCCATGCTTCGGTTCCTCTTCTTCCTTCCTTCCCCCCCCCCCCCCCCCCGCGGGACCCTGCGGCACCATCAACTCTTACTCCCTCTAATGTCGGCCCTGCAGCTCCAGACTTCCTCGCACCTTCTCCCCTCCCCCTTTGGATCGCTATTATTTTAAATGTTATAGCCGCGGAGCTGTATCCATCAGTGGAGATGTCTAACCTCGGCCTGCCCCGGAACTCTTACTGCAACAGTGACTTCCTGTTCCTGCCTAGACGGGCGGCTGCTGCAGTAAGAGTTCCGGGGCAGGCCGAGGTTAGACATCTCCACTGATGGATACAGCTCCGCGGCTATAACATTTAAAATAATAGCGATCCAAAGGGGGAGGGGAGAAGGTGCGAGGAAGTCTGGAGCTGCAGGGCCGAAATTAGAGGGAGTAAGAGTTGATGGTGCCGCAGGGTCCCGCGGGGGGGGGGGGGGAGGAAGGAAGGAAGAAGAGGAACCGAAGCATGGCAATTGTGGGGGAGTGCAATCCCCCCAATGCGTCCCCTTACCTTACCTCCCCTTACCTTTGCGACGCGTGTGTGCGCTGTGAAGAGAAACTTTGCGCTGCGATGTAATATTTTGTGCGCGTGCGCAGGCCAGCGCACCTTAGCGGGAACACTGCCTACCACCCATTTAATTTTAATTTCTAGTGCAATAGGTGTGTCATTCTGGATGGATGGGTATTCAATCTGAAACTGCAAGCTGTGCAGAAGGTTTCAATCACAATTTTAATCTTTCCAGTGCACTATGCTACCCCCCTTCAGTTTTTCCTTGTGCACACAAGCTGGAAGGTGTCTTTCTGATCTGCTTTGTTTTAAACTTTTTTATTTTGGGGTTTTTAGTCTGAATTTTGGAGGTTTCGGTGTCCATGGGACCCCGATATTGTTGGGACAACTCTGCCTGGTAGAAAAAGCAGACTTAAGTGTCTAGAGCTGACAGGCCAATCCCTCAGGTACCCATTCAGCCAGCCTGTTTAAATATTTAAGGAGCTTGGAATCCATTCCCCTAGAAGCTATCTTGCCCTTAAGCGCAGGCTGTTTTGGCTCCCATAGTGGACGCTATGGGCTTTCAAGGTGCCTGCTTCATTTCGCCTCCCCACTTCATGCGCAGGTCCATGAGGGTCTGATACTCCAGTCCGGCTTTGGACTGACTGGCAGCCAAAGATCTCATCATTTTGGAGCTGGACATTCCTTTTTCAGGCAGTATTACGTCTCCATATCCCAGCTACACATGTGAGCTGAAGCAGGCTGAGGCACCATTACAGCACAGCATGGCACAGTGAGTACCTGCTATTTATTGCAGCTAAAGACAAAATCGGGTGGGGGGTTCTTTAAAATTATTTTGTAAAGGTTTCTGAGGTTGCTCAAAGGGTTGTCCTTCCCCTAAAACCCATTTCTATGTGTGTTTTGTGCTTTTTTCAGCTGTTTTTTGGTGCTAAAACGCTGCTGTGGTATCCATTTTGGATTTACCGATTTTTGTTTTTAAAGCTTCCACATGCCTCAAAACACTTTGTTTCTCTTAAAAACTTTATTGATGGACACCTCAGACCTTAATACCCCTATAACATGCCAGATTTGCTTTGGCTGGCTGGCTGAGGAGCACCTGTGTGATGCAAGACACGTGGAGGGGGGGCCCTTGGGCTTAGCCCACTTGGATGTCTCTAGGGCTAGGGAGCCGCAGTGGATTGCACCAGTAGAGAGTAAAGTGCTTCTAGAACCCAGGATAGTGGCTTGGCGAAGGACAGAAGTGTAGACACCATAGATCTCAAGAAAATGAAACTGGACTCTTCTGTGGGAGTCCTGGAGCTATTTCAGTAGGGATTCATCCCTGACTTTGTGAATTTCATGTGGCAGACAAATCACAGTGAACTACTGGGTGCTTGATATCCTTCAAGAAGGTTACAAGCTCAAATTTGCCCATCCTCTGCCCGATTTATTCATGACCTCTCAATCAGGAAGGCTGGAGAATGACGGCAAAGTAATGGCAATAGTAAACGTCTGATAGACATTCAAGCTATAGAGCCCGTTCCAGCTGAAGAATCGGCCTTGGGCAGAATACTCCATAAATTTCATAGTACCAAAGAAAGGATTGGAGATTGAATCTCAAGGTGGTCAGTGCAACTTTGAAAATACACAGTTCTGCATGTTGACAGTCTGCTCAGTTGTTGTGGCGATGGCTCCAGGGGTGTTCCTGGCCTCTCTGGATTTAATGGAAGCCTACCTTCATATTCCCATATTTCCAGTGTACAGGAAGTTTTTAAGATTCCACATGCTACAGAGGCAATACTGGTTCTCAGTGCTCCCCTTTGGTCTGGCTATGACTGCTTGCACCTTAATCAAAGTGATGGTTGTAGTAGCAGCACATCTCTGCAAGGTGGGAATACAAATGCATCCATACTTGGGCTAATCAGAGCCCTGTCCCTAGTTGAGGGAGAGAAAGCAGTGTCCAAAGTTGCCCAGATGTTACAGAACTTTGGCTGGATTGTCAGTTTCCGAAAGAATCACTTGATGCTGACACAATTGTACTTGGGAGTATACTTCAACATAGTGGAAGGCCATATCTTTCTTCCAAAGGCACGCAGACATAAGCTTTGCAAACAAATAATGGGCCTGTTGGCCATGCCAGCCCTACAGCCTTTCAAGTCCAGTTATATAGAGTGCTAGCTCTACAATATTTCACACATTGAAACCTCAGAATTCCACAGCTGTTCTAAGTTAATGTGCTAAGCAATTGGCTCCTGGTTTTTGAAGCCTTACAGCCTGGCATTACCTTCACGTATTCATGTTCAGGTCCAAATCTGTGACCTTAGAGGTGGTCCCTTGGGCGAAGGCACACAAGACCCCTGCAGGACACACTGTTATCCCGCTAGTCTCCTCAGATGAATGCTCTCTAGAAACCACTACTCTAGACACTACAGGTGTGGAGCAGCATAGTGGCTCTGGCTGCAATTGCTATCAATGGACATGCCTCTCTGTTTGGATTTGTGGGTGATTCTAATGACAGATGCCAGCCTATATGACTGGGGAGGTCATTGTAATGGGCACCCAGTTCAGATATGATGAACTCCGTTTTAGAGGAAGTAGTCCATCAACAGGCTGGAACTATGAGCCATACACCTGTCTTTACAGACATTGAAGAGTTCCTTGCATGGCAAGGCATGTTTTCTCAGACAAAATGCCATGGCTATGGCTTATGTCAACTGGCAGGGAGAGTGCTTCACTTTGAATGGAAGCCCAATTGCTGTTCCGTTTGGCAGAGAGTCACCTACAAGCACTATCTGTGGCGCATATAGCGGGAGTGGACAACATACAAGCTGATTATCTCAGCAGAGAGACTCTAGACCTGGGAAGAGTGGTCATTATCTCAAAGAGCCTTCCAAAGAATTATATGATGCTGGGGTTAGCCACGGCAGCCAATAAGAAAGGGAGCTGTTATATATGTTTCCTCCATGGCCCATGGTAGGTCAAGTGATCCGCAGGATAGCAAATATCTAGGGAGTGTAATCTTAGTTGCCCCAGATTGGCCGTGTAGGCCTTGGTATGTGGATTTAGACTGCCTCCAGAGAAACAGTCTCAAGTTGCCAGTACACCCAGAGCTTCTGGCTCAGGGACCAGTTCTGCTTGATCCAGATCACTTTGGTCTTATGGCTTGACTCTTCAGTGTGAGACATTAGTATGCAGAGGATACTAAGAGGTAGTTATTACCACTTTCCTTAGAGCCAAAAAAGCCATTGACGGTCTCGGCTTATGTTAAGGTCTGGGAGATGTTTCAGCAACAAGATAATGTAGACCCCCTGAGGCCCTGATTTCAGTGGTCCCAATTTTTCTCCAAGCTGGGCTCCAAAAGTGCTGGCGGTGACCTCCCTCAAGGTTCAAGTAGCAAGCCTCTCTTGTTTAAGGGCCTGTGTGAACAAAGTATCCCTGGCTTCTCATCCAGATATAGCCCAGTTTTTGAAGGACGCACTTCGGTTAAAGCTGCCAGTACGATAGCCCTTTCAATCCGAGAACCTGAACATTGTCTTACAAAGCTTAACTAAGGCTCAATAAGAGTCTTTATAGGGGATGTCTTTGTTGGACCTCTCTGATAAGACATCTTTCTTAGTTGCTATCATGTCAGCACAAAGTTTGTCAGAGTTTCAGGCACTTTCCTGCAGAGAACCATTCCTTAGATTCATAGATAGAGTTTTCATATGCACGGTTCCATCCATTTTGCTAAAGGTAGTCTTAGGCTTTCACATAAACAAGGAAGTCTGTCTACTTTGTGTTCCAGTCCACAGGATTGGATGACCACAAAATGATTCTACTGTGTCTTGAGGTTACTAATGAATTTCAGCTCTCAGATCTATCTGTGCTGTCTTGTCCAGCTAGACTGGTCAGACCAGCATCTAAGATGACTATCTCTAGATGGATATGCATGGCCATTTCTTTTACTTACATTGCCTGTGGAAAGCAGCCTCCAATATGATTGGGGGTCCATTTGATGAGAAGTATTGTTATTTCATGGGCAGAAGCCCAGGTGATTATGCCTGAGGAGATTTGTAGAGCAGCTACCTGGTCCACTCTTTATGCTGTCACTAAATTCTACATAGTGTATGTTGCAGCATGAAGGGATGCTGCTTTTGTGGCTGCAGTATTATGGGCAGGCTCATTTGTCCCCCCTTTAGATTCGAGGGACTGTTTTGGTACGTTCCAACCATCCAGAATGACATACCTATTGCACTAGAAAGAAAAATTAGGTTCTTACCTTCATAATCTTTCTTGTAAATAGGTATGTCATTCTGGAACCCCACCCTGTCAGTCTTTTCAATGAACCTGCTTAGTGTCTCAAACAAGTTCTCAGAGTAAAGTTTTTCATGTCAGTCTGATTTTAGGAAAATGCAGACATGTGTAAGGACACAAAGTGCTGGAGTATGTAAATTTTTTTCACTGGTCGATATTTTCTTTTCATAAGTTGTTGTTTTTTGTGTGTGTGGGGAGTAAATTATTATTAAGAGTTCCATATACTTGTTATAGAACAGAAAGCATCTGTGTTTTGGGAGAATTTCCCCATGCCCTCTGTTTTTATGTTTATCTTATAGGGACTGTCGTTTGCTTTGGTACAAATTGAAGGGGGCAGCACAGTGCACTGGATAACTGTCATTGATGTCTTCTGCACAACTTGTGGGTTCAAATACTCAACCATCCAGAATGACCCTGTTTACAAGAATGAATATATAAGGTAAACCTAATCTTTCTTTTTGCCAATTATGAGCTCATCGCCCATTAATGGCATTGATTAAGCTAATTTAAAAATTAGGCGCCTTGATCAGCTAAGCATGCCGATCTAGGTGCCTAACTTCAGGCGCCATGTATAGAATCTTGGCCTTTCTGTATAGTGTAATATTTCTATGTTAAAAGTGTACAGTGGTACCTTGATTTGTGAGCATAATTCATTCCAGAAGCATGCTCGTAAACCAAAGCGCTCATATATCAAAGCAAGCTCCCCCATAGGAAGTAAGGGAAACGTGGATGATTTGTTCCACATCCCAAAAACAGACATCCCCCACTCACCCCAAGGCCACTGGCGGCGCTAGCTTCCACCCCACCCCACCCTGAGAACCAGCTTCCCTCCTCCCGCAGCCGACCCTCGAACCCTTACCTTCAGCAGACACCGGCACGCACCAACCCACAGGACATACGTGTGCCGGTACTGAAATGCTCACTTCCTTGAAAGGCTATTACCAACTCACATAAGATCTTGTCAGAGCGATTGTGCACTTTCCCTCCTCCAGCAGGTGACCGGGTTGGAGCCCCGCCCTGTATGCTCATGCTCCCTAGGGTGGGAGTAGGGGTGCCAGCAACACCTGGCAAGGTACGAAGAGGCAGTGCAGAGGAAGAGAGGGTGTGCACAGCACATTTTGATTCTCCCCGTCTCGTACAGACTAACGGCCGCACCCGAGCTCGGGCACACAGTATTCTCGACACCCCAGCAGCAGGACAAGCCAGATGGAGGGCAGCTGCCGTTTGTCCTGAATGTCTTCATCTCCATCCTTTTGAGTGTGGGTGCGACGGACATCATGTGGGTTGCCAACCTGAACATTACCTTCGTCCGAGGCAACCACAGCGAGTCGCACAAAGGCGAGCTGGGTGTCTTCGGGCAGGACCCGCCACTGATGCTCGCAAGGCCCCGCAGCAGCCCAGCATAGAGTATCAGTGGAAGGCTCTTTCAGCACCGGCACACATATGTCATGTGGGTTGGTGCGTTCCGGTGTCCGCTGGAGGTAAGGGTTTGGGGGGAAGTGCTGCGGGGGAGAGAAGCCGGTTCCCGGGGTGGGGTGGGGTGGGGTGGGGTGACATGCTTGCTTATCGAGTCAATGCTCAGTGTGCAAGTTAAAGTTTGCTCGAGTGTTTTGCTTGTTTTGCAAAACACTCGCAAACCGCGTTACTCGCAAACCGAGGTTTGACTGTATTTTGCACTTGCTTTTTTGTGTGGACTACTGGGCAGGATGAAATAGAATGTCATGTATGTGCATTGTTTTTTTCCTCTGTCCTTCTCACAGTCCAGCTAAAACTGCACACTAGAAGACCAAATGCATTTTTTGCTGGACTGAGAGCAATTTTCAGACACAGGAACTTGATCCAGGTAAGTCACTTAGAAAATTGCTCTCTTATGAAATATAATAATTTAGTACTATGCCAGTCTGAAACTCTCAAAGATTTTCCATCACGTTGCAGTGGAAGGTCTGTAAAAGCTCATATCAGCAACACTGTGTGCATAATTTCATAATTGCATGTAGTAAGCCCATACTTTCCAAATGGCAACATCTTCAAATTTTCAAAATGAAAGTGTGTGCAGGCAGTCCCCAGGTTAAAAACGAGTTAACATTTTTAAAGCTGTTCTTAAGTCAGATTTGTTTGTATCTCAGAACTTGTAGATTTTAAGATTGTAGATTTTTGTCTGCTCCCAGCTGACAAAAGGGCCAAATGTCCCTACCAGTTTTCCCTTCTAAGGTACAGAATACACAACCACACACTGTTCTTAATATGGTCATGCATCATTTCTGAATCTGCTACAGGAGAAGTGTAGGAGTCTATGCCATTGGAAATACTGCTCAGTGAAATCAAATGAAGCTGGGACCATGTTCTTAATTATGAGTCGTACTTAAGTCAGGCATCAGTAACTCGGGGACTGCTTGTACCAACTTCCAATTTGAAATTTGGCTCAGAGAATTTGTGAACTTTCATATCCGTTATCTAGCAAGCACAAATTTTTTGGGTTAGTCTGTGCATATTGGACATGCAGTTAAATAAAAGCACTACTTACAAGCAGAAATGCTTTAAAATATTGCCTTTCCTATGAATAGTTCTGTTAAATATAGGAGTTTGTACATTAGGTGATTACACCCTGAGCACGAGTTGTTGCAGAAAGATGTCAATCATATATTTCAGCTCTGCCTTCTTCCCCAGTGAGTGTACTGCCCTCTTCAGTTTTTCCTTTTGCAAGTGAGTTGAGAAGGTGTGTTCTGATCTGTTCTGTTTGGTTTTTATTATTTTCAAGTAATTTTCATCTGATTCATGAGGCTTTGGTGCACTTCTGCCTGGGAGAGGATGTAGATTCTGCAAGGGCGGTCTGCAGTTCACAGGGCAACCCCCAGGTGTATCCACTGGGCCAGCCTACTTTGTGCTATTTGGAAGCTCAGATACCGTTTTCTAGAACATTGGCTACTGTGACCTTATATTTTGATGGTTAGCTGGTGAAACTCCGTATAGAGGAGGCTCATAAGCTGGGACAAAGGAACAAGACTAATACTCAACAAAAGTGGTGATAGTCAGGGTTCTTAATTACGCATATAAGATGGCCTTATTGCAAGCATGCTGGAAGAAGAAAGAGTTATGCTATTAAATTAAAACAATTATTGTTTTTCCATGATTATTCCATGCAAATTACCATTATGCTTTTATTGGGATCTGCACCAAACTGACTGAGTAGAAGCCATATTTTGTTTTGTGTATCTGGCCTATCTTCAAATTTGGCAAAATGGAACTCAGTTTGATACCCTGCAGAGTATAGAGGAGTGGCATGTAGCACAATGCCTAACTCCAGGAAGCAGTGCAGTGGGTGAGTGATTTAGCATTAGGTCAACATGCTTGCTTCTAGAGCAGTGGTTCCCAACCCTGTCCTGGAGGAACACCAGGCCAATTGGGTTTTCAGGCTAGCCCTAATGAATATGCATGAAGCAAATTTGCATGCCTATCACTTCCAACATATGCAAATCTCTCTCATGCATATTCATTAGGGCTAGCCTGAAAACCCAATTGGCCTGTTGTTCCTCCAGGACAGGGTTGGGAATCACTGTTCTAGAGAAGCTAATACTTTGTTCCTTGGCCACAGATTTTGAACATTCATAAATTACCTCCTCTATAACTACTGATCCTGCCTCCGAAACTGAGATCATACAAAAGAAGGGTCTTTGGGAACTCTGTCCTATTAAGGAATAGATGTTGTCTCATGGAACCTGAAAAAATAGATTTAGTGTTTATTTTGATATATATATCTGTGTATGTACATGTGGTGATGTGTGCCTGAGAAATCGGGGTGTGAGGAGGTTGGGTTTCGAATTGTGACATCCACCACTTTTTCTATTTCAGTGTTTATGGTTGGATGGTCCAGAAATTGGGTTTTCTCTGAAGGATGAGGGAGAGTGAACATCATGAAAAGTAAATAACTCGATATTAAGTGTTATGGAAAGATTATGAGAGAGTTAGGGAAGGGGAGGTTTGGGAGGGGAATTGATAACGAGGTGTAACGGTGACTATTAGAGGACGTAATAGGGCAGAGAACGGTACTGGGGTTTAAGAAAGGATTGGACAATTTCCTGCTGGAAAAAGGAATAGAGAGGTATAGATAGAGGATTACTGCACAGGTCCTGGACCTGTTGGGCCGCCGCGTGAGCGAACTGCTGGGCACGATGGATCTCAGGTCTGACCCAGCGGAGGCATTGCTTATGTTCTTATTTTACCATGAAGGGAAGTCCTTAATAATAATAACTTTATTTTGTATACCGCAATACCAGAAGCAGTTCAGAGCGGTTTACAGAGGAAGAGACTGTACATAGACAGCGAAGTAACAGAGAATAATGTCAATTACATTGGTGGGGTGATTCAATTACATTAGTGAGTCGAGAATGGTTAGGTAAGACCGGAAATAGGTCGGTTATGCAATAAGTTTAACAGAGATACAGTAAGGCAGGGAGGAGTCGGAGAAATTTGTCAAAGAGATAGGTTTTGATTGATTTCCTGAAGGCTTGGTAGGAGGGCGTATTTGAAATGAGGGTGGTTAGACATTTATTTCATTTGCCAGCTTGGAATGACAATGTTCTATCAAGGAATCTCTTGTAGATACAGCCCTTCAGGGAGGGGAAGGCAAACAGATAGGTATTACATATGCGGGAGGTGCCTGGAAATATAAAATGGTGCGAAAGGTAGATCGGGGATGAGCCAGTTATGGTTTTGAATGGGAGAGGGGTTGTGTATGAAGCCTGGGCATCCAGGAATCTGGATGGATATTTTGTTGGGAAGTTTTTGTGGATGGTGATTGAGTGGGCAGGGACTTATATTGGTGTTGTGGAATGTGGCTGGTATTGGCCTGTGCATTAAACTTTATAAAAGTTTAAAAAAGCTCAGATTGCAATGGATACAGGTAGCCTGTTTACAAGAAATTGGGCAGGGGAGGTAGCCTGTTTACAAGAAATTGGGCAGGGGAAGTATTTTGACTTACTTGGGAGCACCAATATTTTGGGGGAAGAGTCTGAAATATACTGTGATGAGTGTGATATATAGAAACATAGAAAGATGACGGCAGATAAGGGCCATAGCCCATCAAGTCTGCCCACACCATTTACCCACCCTCTTAAGTCTACTGACCCCTAAAGTACAATAATTATACTGTCATTCTACTGACCCGCCAATTCAAGTCCTAGTGACCCTATCCCTTGGCATGACCTCGTAGGGATCCCACATAGGTATCCCATTTGTTCTTGAAGTCTGGGATGCTGCGTGCCTCGACCACCTGTACTGGAAGCTTGTTCCAATGCTCAATCACTCTCTCCGTGAAGAAGTACTTCCTGGCGTCTCCACGAAACTTCCCTCCCTTGAGTTTGAGCGGATGTCCTCTTGTGGTCGAGGGTCCCTTGAGAAGAAAGATATCCTCTTCCACCTCGACCCGTCCCGTGATGTACTTAAAAGTCTCAATCATGTCTCCCCTCTCCCTACGCTCTTCGAGAGTGTAGAGCTGCAATTTGCTCAATCTTTCTTCGTACGGGAGACCCTTTAGCCCCGAGACCAACCTGGTGGCCATCCGCTGAACCGATTCAATTCTGAGCACATCCTTACGGTAATGTGGCCTCCAGAATTGCACACAGTATTCCAGATGAGGTCTCACCATGGCTCTGTACAATGGCATCATGACTTCAGGTTTCCTGTTGACGAAGCTTCTCTTGATACAACCTATCATCTGCCGTGCTTTAGATGAAGCCTTCTCCACTTGAGTGGCTGCTTTCATGTCAGCACTGATGATTACTCCCAAGTCTCGTTCTTCCGTAGTCCTTGTTAAAGTTTCTCCATTCAGGGTGTAGGTCCTGCAAGGATTTCCGTTACCGAGATGCATGACCTTACATTTCTTGGCGTTGAAGCCCAGCTGCCAGATCAAGGACCATTTTTCTAAAGTACGCAGGTCTTGCTCCATAGCATCCTGTAGATTATAGCCGTTTACTATATTGCATAGTTTGGCGTCATCAGCGAATAAGGTTACCTTGCCTTGAAGCCCTTGAGTTAGATCCCCAATGAATATGTTGAAGAGGAGTGGGCCCAGGACTGAACCCTGTGGCAC